>NW_024070191.1:11150897-11551207 GCF_014754425.2 Oryx dammah
GAAAAGGCAAGGATGTGGCCATTTTGTGATCTATCAAAATTAGATAAGGAACAATGTGGAATGGGAGTGGCGAACCAAATACTTGACTGTGCTTTTTGTGACCAGAGAGGGCAGGAAAGAACAGGACACTGTTTTGGATATATCACTGTATATAGATAGCACACACATATGTCAGTAGACATGTCCATTTAATATTTTTCAAACACAAGCAGATTTTTTTTTCCCTACAGACACTCCACTCTAATCTCATTCTCCCTTCTTTTGCCCAGTCTACAGTTTTTCAATGTTTTATTTCGCTTTTCTGTACTCTCCCCTGACTCTCAGATTAGCTCTTCCTTCTCCAAGTGAGATTTATACTTCCCCAGTCTCTCTTATCCTGCTTACTGTCTCTTCCAGAATTGGGCAGAAACCAAGTCAATGAAGAAAACACTCAGTCGTTTGGCAACATGAAGAAGCAATTAGATGCCAGCTTCTAAAGGGTTTGAGGACATTTTAAGCCGAAGTGCTGGAAATCTTACTGAAATTGCAGACAGAGCAGAGGGAGAAGTACTTGAAAGACCATTAGCTAGCCAGAGCTTGGCCCCATCACATTTTTTTCTCGTGCCTGTTATAAGAAGGCTTCCATGTTCTGGCTTAAGCCAGTGTGAGACGAAAGGAGATGGGTCAATGCACATCTGTCTGTGCGAGAGTTCCTTCGAAATAATGAAAGCTTGTCTCCATTCTTGAAGAATAAGACCTAGAGAAAGTGATTCCCAGAGCATAACAGAACTCTTTGGATGTAGGTAACAATGAAGAAGAGAATTCCAAATTCCGCTGATAATCTGCAGTGTGGTTAATCTCTGAATGGCTACTGAGATGTGTATTGTAATTGGAAGCACAAAAGTTGCTATTCATTTTATTCTGTACAGTACTTGGTATTGTATTCAGACATAGAGTAGGCTATTACTCAAACCTCTCTTTTCTATTTTTTTTTTTCTTATTGTTCTTCTTTTAATACAGACCTTGCCCCTTACCCAAGCCAGGATTGTTACTCCGCTGAGGGTTTTTCAGACATCATTAACCACAGGAAGAGAACATAACACAGCAGAAACTTGGGATTGAATAACAACCTTGAAATTCAAACTGACATCATGTATTATTGTTTGCATTATATACTAAACAGTTATTAGGAACAATTAGCAATTAAAGACTCTTAGGTGCAGTTATATGGTTTTCTACAATATATCCTGAATAGCAGGATAAGTGCTTTGGCTGCCAGCCAATCATCAAAAAGCCCACAGAAAACTCTCATCTCAAATGCAAGCTCCTTTGTGGCCATTGAATGAAGCACATTAATCAAGCAAAGCCATATATGAGATGGAGATGGGGAGACCTGAAGTACACACGTTCACTGTCAAGCATGTAGTCCCAGGAATTTGCACACATGTATCCTATATTTCACTTTTGTGAAAAAGAGATGGATAGTCAGCACAGAAACAGGTACCCAGAAATACTTCTAAAGGAATATATCCTGATTCCAGGACCACATTCGAGTTAGGTCTTCTAGCTTCCGGATCTTTAGTGCTTGATACTGACACCTGCGTTTATCATAATGATCTGGAGGCCCAAAGTGCTCTTTCTGAAGCATCAAAGTGAGATTATATCATAATCAAGCTATTTTCATTGTTAAGTGTGCTCTCTGTCTATATATATGTATATATATTGAATTCCTTGAAAATTAAAAAAGAACATGGTAATTTTGTTTTTTTCTTACAGTTTTATTGATATAATCGACATACAGCACTGAATAAGTTTAAGGTTTATCACATAGTGATTTGATTTACATTTATCATTTACCACAAGTTTAGTAAACACCCATTTTCTCATAAAGATACTAAATAAAATAAAAAGAAAAAATATGTTTCCTTATAATGAGAGTTCTTGGGATTTACTCTCATAATTTTATATGTGACATAGAGTGGTGTTAATTATGTTAATCATGTTATATATTATATCCTTGATATTTATTTATCTTCTAACTGGAAGTTTGTGCTTTTTGACTGTCTTTATCCTATTAACCCAAATATGGTGATTTTTAATTTTCTTACAATGTTCAACCTACCATGTTCCCAATCTTATTTAATAAATTTTACTTTGTATTTTATTGTGCATTATAATGATTTTATTACTGTCAGAGTGCTGGCTACAGTTTGTTCACCTTTAATAGTTATATAGATTTTTTTTTGTTTCCAGATTAGAAACCAATTATGTAATATGATCTTAATCTCCATTTAACACAATTTTATAGAATACAGAAAAGGTGAAAGTGAGTATTTAGTTCCCTGGAGTTCTCAGTATGGAAAAAGGGAGAAACATTTAAGGAGATTAAAAAAAAAAAATCAATGGCTTACTGACCTTGATTACTCAAATCTTTGTAAATAAACAGGTGATCCATATTGAATAACATAGCATGTTCTTGTTCAGATGCTAAGTTGTGTCTGACTCGTTGTGACCCCGTGGACCACAAACACACCAGGCTCCCCTGTCCTTCACCATCGCCTGGAGTTTGTTCAAACTCATGTCCATTGATCAGTGATGCCATCCAAATGTCTCATACTCTGCCACTTTCTTCTCCTCCTGCCTTCAATCTTTCCCAACATCAGGGTCGTTTCCAAAGAGTTTGTTCTTCCCATCAGGTGACCAAAGTATTAGAGCTTCAGCTTCAGCATCTATCCTTCCAATGAATATTCAGAGTTTATTTCCTTCAAGATATACTGGTTTGATCTCTTTGCTGTCCAGGGGACTCTCAAGAGTCTTTTTTAGGACCACAATTCAAAAGCATCAGTTCTTCAGTACTCAGCCTTCTTTATGGTCCAACTCTCACATCTATACATGACTATTGGAAAAGCCATAGCTTCAACTTGATGGACCATTGTCTGCCAAGTGACGTCTCTGCTTTTTAAAACACTGTCTAGTTTTGTCATAGCTTTTCTTCCAAAGAGCAACCATCTTTTAATTTTGTGGCTGCAGTCACCATCTGCAATGATTTTAAAACCCAAGAAAATGAAGTCTGTTACTGTTTCCACTTTTTCCCTATTTGCCATGAAGTGAAGGGACCAGAAGCCATTATCTTAGTTTTTTAAATGTTGAGTTTTAAGCAAGCTTTTTCACTCTCCTTTTTCCACCCTCATCAAGAGGCTCTTTAGTTTCTCTTCACTTTCTTCCATTAGAGTGGTATCATCCAATTCCATTGTGCCAAAAATGTATTAATAATGGACAACATAGAACCGAGAAGACTGGGAGATTATATTATACATTTGGACATAACCTGACCTTTCCTACTTCAGATAGCCTCAAGTTACCTCAAAAGGGAGAGAAACATGGAATCCACGACTGGAAGCAGTAAAATCCAATCTCTTTTTTGTTTTTTAACTACAAATGGACAATATGGACAGCAACTATTTTAGAATTTAAAAATAAGGTATGATCTCCAGCAGATGCATTTCAACTTGATATAGAAACATAAATATGTAAAATTAGAAATCACATTTCCATAACCAAGCCTTATTTTTCTAACATGAAAATAGAAAAGCAGATGCTCGATAGGAAATTACAATATGGAAAATAGTCACCAGAAGCCAGGTATAAGGTACAACTTGTCACGTCACATTTAAAACGGAAAGTGGCACCAAACACAGTTTCAATTTTTTCCCAAATAGAAATTTCATCAGATAATCTGTGGTTCTGGTATGTCACAAAGGGCTCTTTTATCTGGCTGTAGGCTAGCTCCCCGGAGAAAGCAATGGCACCCCACTCCAGTACTCTTGCCTGAAAAATCCCATGAATGGAAGAGCCTGGTGGGCTGCAGTCCATGGGGTCACGAAGAGTCGGACACGACTGAGCGACTTCACTTTCACTTTTCGCTTTCATGCATTGGAGAAGGCAGTGGCAACTCACTCCAGTGTTCTTGCCTGGAGAATCCCAGGGACGGGGGAGCCTGGCGGGCTGCCGTCTATGGGGTCTCAGAGAGTCAGACACGACTGAAGCGACTTAGCAGCAGCAGCCTAGCTCCCTGTATAAGGAAACTTTCTTTCTAAGAGGGGTTTATTGTCAGGCGAGGCTTCCTTCAAGTTGTGTTCCAACAAGGTCATTCCCTTCAGTAACTGAAGATTTTCTAAGGTGTGTGTCTCTCCCCTTCTGATGGAGTGAAGAATAACCTCGCTTTGTGAGTGAGACATGAAAGGTCTTTTGCACACAGAATGAGCACAGGTGCTTCAGTGAGAAAATGTCTTAGGCACCTCTCTCTTTCATTGTTGTTAGTGTTGTACACTTCCAGGAGATGGAGCTATGGCTCAGTCTGAATGCTCCTCTTTTCTGGCTTGTTCAGAGGAAAGGGAAAAAAAAAAAGGCTTAAAATCTCAGAATCTCTTTTAAGCAGCTTAAAAACTAATCATTATTGCACAGCTCTGGGAAGTCGGAGATGGGTCGGAAACACAGGTACTGTGTAGATTCAGTACGGAAAACGCCCCTCCCTTCAAGCCCTTTAAAACACTGTTGGTGTATGATAATCAGAAGGGGTTAAAAATCCAAGATTCTGGTATGGAGAACTCACTAGTTTTGACCTTGTAAGAGAGAGGGGGGAAAGAAAAGACGATAGTTTAGAGAAGGATAAAAGTAAGCAGTGATGTTGTTGATGGTTATTTGTTTTTAACGGAAGCCAGATGATCCCAAAATCTAGAGAATATTTATAGAATTATTAAAATTTTGCTGTTTTTCCATCTGTTTAAAATATTTTTACCTAAAGGTCTTCCCTTCCACCTGATGTTTTTGAGGTTTATTAGTAATCAGAATATTGCATTCCCAAGTTTGTGGTATATGATTTCATTTCATTTTGTAATTTCAAGAAACCTCCTATTTGTGACTGATTTCTCAAAAAACAGTCACAGAGTTAAGTTGCCAGCCAGTCAGGGCCATCATTTCATCGTGCAAACCCACGTGATACCAAGGAAAACTGTTCTGGATGGGGGTTGCGTCAGGGACAAAGTTGCTCTTCCTGATGGGTAGCCAGCTGCTTCAAAAACAATATCATAGCAGGAATTGCAAAAATTACACAACAGCATGAAAATAACCATAATTGCATTCAAATGGTGTTTACAGTGAAAGGATGTCCCCATGAACTTTACCTTCTTTGAACCCTCGTGACCATCCAAACATGTGAGATTGGTGTAATCATGTACTCAGTTCACCAGTGAGGCTTGGTGGGATGGATTTGATAGAGGTCTCATTGTTAGTGGGAGGGGTTGGCTTATAATCTAATTCTTCTAATTCCTACTTTGTGTATTGGTGGCACGTGCAGTGAGGATTCTTTGCTGTTTTATTTGGGGTCTGTGTGTATATTGTTGTGGTTGTTTTAGTCGCTAAGTCATGTCTGACTCTTTTGGGACCCTATGGATTGTAGCCCACCAGATGCTTCTGTCCATGGAATTTCCTAGGCAAGAACAGTCAAGTGTGTTGCCATTTCCTCCTCCTGGGTGCAGGGAGCAATGATGTAAAACCCCTTGGTCTGTAGCAGGCGCTTGGGAACATCCTCATGTTAGGACTCTCCAGGCATCCGAAGTGTTACCAGTCTTTCCCCTGAAACTCTGGGAGGCCCTTGTGGAGTTTGGAGCCATCTACATCGCATTGTTCGAAATATTAATAGAAGCATAATCAAGTAACTTTCTACTATTTAATGCCACAATTTCATCATTCTTTTTCTTTTGTGATTGATTTTCATTTTATGAGTGATAACATTTGAGTTTGTGCCTTCTTCCTAAATTTCAAATTCTCTTCACAATTCTTGATTTCTTAGTTTACTTAACACTATAGGAGTGTGATGTCTGTTGACTGAGTCAAAATTGATTATATTAAAGAGAAAAAGTTGAATTTTCTCCTAACAACAAGATGATATTTTTTCTTTACAGATATTAACATGAATTTTTATAATATACAGTTGTGATATTTCTCCTACATTCTAGTAGCTAGAAATACTGTAGCTGAGTAGAAATGCTATTCCTCATGCTCATTATTTTTCAGTATACTCTAGATATGAAAGGAAGGACATGCACTTTGACCTTGGACCTAAGTGTGAATTCTCTTTCTCTTACCAGCTGTGCAGCATGAGTAAAGTATTTGCCAATTCTGTATTTCTTCAACCATAAAATGGAGAGATGCCCAAATTTACAAGGGTATCCTGAATAGCATAATATATCTTCAATGCTGCTAATATGTTACAGGGCTGTTCTGTTGCCAGGTACACTTTCTGCACTATTCTTTCTGTCTTTTCCATTAAACTATTTTCTAACACTGTGCTCTGGTGTTTATCCGGATGTTTGAGAGCTTTTAATTTCGGTCTGAATTTAATTGAAGAAACCAGTCATGTCTTATGCCAAAGAAATGATCATTTACTCACTCTCTGAATTAGGTAGGTTTTATTTCCATGTTAAAGATTTGAGCAGTGCACGCATGCTAAGTTGCTTCAGTCATGTCCAACTCTTTGAGACCCTATGGACTGTAGCCCCCCAGGCTCCTCTATCGATGGGATACTCTAGGCAAGAACACTGGAGTGGGCTGCCACGCCCTCCTCCAGAGGAATGTAAATGCTCTTTTCCAAAGACTAAGGGGAAGGGAAACAATATGAAAATGAAATCATCCCCCAAAAGATTCCCCAACAATCTCTAGTGCTTCATGTGGGCTGGGTGGGTGCTGTGAGAAAAATCTCCTTGGAACCAGTGGTGGGTAAGAAACTGCTGCTTGCGTGTCGTTGCCGCCACAGAAAATCGGCTCTGAAATGACTATTCTGTGTTAGTTTTACCTGTGTGCTTTCAGTTGTCACAAACCTACTCAGGGGACCCAAGAGAAAAGCTTTTTTCCTGGACCAGGAAGTCTACAGGGGTCTGAGAGTAGGAATCCACCAACATGAAATTAAAGTCGTAAGGAAAGTACATTTACAAAGACTCTTTTTCTTTTAACAAACATAAAGGAAGCTGTCCCACCAGGCATGGATTTTTCCAAGTATTACTGCAGTTATTGTTTTTTTAAAAACTTTCCAAGTATAAAATAGGAGAGAAACAAAAATGTGCCATTTCGCATTTTTTTTTTATATTTTCCTTCGGAATGGTCTCATATGATAATGATACATATAACTTATTATTCTGTTTACTTGCACCTATAAGTTGTAGGTTTAAGTTAGGGAGGGTGTCAGTGTGCTATACACAGAATCGCGTCATTAATTATATACTTCATAACTTTTGGGTGAATTTAATGCAAGAAAGGCCAAATGCTGTGCATGTAATTTATAGGGTTACCTCTGTCAGATATAAGGGTGGGTTTTTTGTTTGTTTGTTTTAGAAAAATTAACTCTCTCTGTTCTAATTCCGCTTGATCTCTGGCTGATTACTTTGGCTCTTCATTTTAATGGTAGCACTTGAAAAATAACAGGAAAAAAAAAAACATAAACTCTACTCTTTAAATCTCATATCTGGAGAAAAGAAGCCTGTGGATTAATGTTAAAGAGAGGTGAGAAAAATGTAACTGATGCACAATTTCAGAAAAGAAAGAGCAGCTGTTTACATCTCCTCTCTCTCGCTCCATAGCATTCGTTCTTACTTCTTGTTAATGAAGGCTTTCGCGGTCCCCACAGGGCAACAGTGATAAAGTGAGGGGCCAGTCTTGAGATTCAGTAACAGTTTATCTCCAGACTTTACAAATGCAGTGGCTTCAGTGGCTTGTGTTTGCAGGTGATGATGACAATAGCTTATAGGAAACACTCCCTTTATGCGAGCACTCACCAGCAAGGTTGGTAAATACACCGTTAATCATATTATCATTAAGTGCACAGTCATCGCTCAATTATCACTGCTAATGAAGAGGAGCAGTGGAGTGGGTAATACAACATGGCAGCTAGAATCATTTATATTCGAGTCAAAATGACTTTTTTGTACTTACATTTGAATATAATTGGGTCTGATATTCTGAGATTCCTAGCTGAGCGCCCAGCAGGCAGAGGAGGGTTCCTGCCAGTGATCTAGCCCCTCGTTCCCTCCTAGAAGGAAAAGAGGCATGTGGGCTTGTCCCTCAAGGAACCTCTCTGTACCTTGGGCTCCGCTCCCCAAGCCCTGGCCGGGCCCAGGTCTCTGCATTTGCCGCTTCCCAGGCCAACCCCAGTGGAGTGGGAGGCACTCGGGGGGGATTTTACCTGCCTGAAGTTTGTGTGTCTGTAAACCATGGGTGGATAAGTAAAAGTCAGTGTCACTGGAAAACATTTCATGAGATTAAAAAAAAAAAAGTGTGAGAAATCAGAGAAGGAGTTCTGGCCAGTTTGCTAATATAGCCACTTCATGAAAAACAGAGCTTGTGAGCTGACTGACCAGAACCCAAAGCCAGAGGCATCGCTGATTTCTGCACTCCCTGCCATTTAATAGACTTAACGCCATAGTTTTGCATTTCTTTGGTCCTCGTATTTCCTAACTTTAGCCTGATTGTTGGGTTGGATCTAGTCTTTAAAGGGGATTCTCCAGGCAAGAACACTGGAGTGGGTTGCCATTTCCTTCTCCAATGCATGAAAGTGAAAAGTAAAAGTGAAGTCGCTCAGTCGTGTCCGACTCTTAGTGACCTCATGGACTGCAGCCTTCCAGGCTCCTCCATCCATGGGATTTCCCAGGCAACAGTACTAGAGTAGGGTGTCATTGCCTTCTCCACTTTAAAGAGGAGAGGGGAGCATATTTGGGAATTACAGCAGGTGCCCGAGGGGATGGTAGATGCTTCTGGAGCAGTGTGGTGTTAGAAATAATACTGCGGTAGAAAGGTTGCAATGGTCTTGCAGTCTCAGTGCAATCAGACAGTGGAGTGAAATGCTCAGATCATTTGATTATGTAAAGAATGAGACATGCAGAGGAAAGAAATTTATATATATACGTGTGTATGTGTATATATATATATATATGGGCTTATAAATATGTGTGTATAAATATATATGTACATGGGCTTCCCTTGTGGCTCAGCTGGTAAAGAATCTGCCTACAGTGCAGAAGACCTGGGTTCCATCCCTGGGTTGGAAAGATCCCCTGGATGAGGGAAAGGCTACCCACTCCAGTATTTCTGGCTGGAGAATTCCAAGGAGTGTATAATCCTCGAGGTCACAAAGAGACACGACTGAGTGACTTTCTCTTCACCTCACTTCATATATATGTGTGTGTGCGTGTGTGTGCATGCTAAGTTGCTTCAGCTGTGTCCAACTCTTTGAGACCCTATGGACTGTAGCCCACCAGGGTCTTTTGACCATGAGATTTTCCAAGGAAGAATACTAGAACAAATTGTCATTTCTTCTTCCAGGGTATCTTCCCAATCCAGGGATTGAACCTGCGTCTCTTATGTCTCTTGCATTGACAGGCGGGTTCTTTACCACTAGCACCACCATATATATAATCTTAACATACTGACAGACATATTTTTCTGCTAAGAATATTTTTTTCTTTTATTTTTCCTTATTTTTTAAATGCCCAATCTTTGTTTGAATACCATTGCTCATCATTATAAACATATTGTTTAAGAATATTTCTTACTTTTCCAGATGTAGATGTTTTCGACTAGTAGAAAAGGGTGAAACTTACCAACTGCCTGAGGGGTAACAATGGTAAAGATCATAGTTTTAAGAGTTGTTCAAGGAAGACTAGTGCATATTGATAGGACTCAAAGAAAATGATGAGAACTTTATGCAGTAAGTACTATCTGTCTTGGTTCTTTTGTGATGCTGTAATAAAATTCTAGAGACTGTGTAACTTGGAAACAACTGAAATGTATTTCTCAAGGTTCTAGGGTCTGGAAATCTGAGGCCAGAGTACCCACATGGTCAAATGAGGGTCCTCTTCTGGGTTACAGACTTCTCCTTGTATCTTTGCATAAGGAAGGGGCCAGAGGTCTCCCTGAAGCCTTTTTATAAGGGCATTAATCTCATTCATGATGATTCTACTCTAAATTACTAACTTTAGTCCATTTGGCAGTCATACTGATATTCATTGTATATCATGCTTTTGCCTTGCTCTTAATTTATTTTCAGATTAAGTTAATATTCAATCATTGTATTTAGAATTAAGGGTGATGGAAGAGTTGTTTGGTGTCAGATGTTAACAATTTTGCATGTGTCCACATTTACATGGAAAACATCGAAGGTACCATTGAAATTATACACTAATTTCTTACATAGTAAATGCAGATGTCTCTCTGCAATACATTGCTGTTAAACTGGTTCTGTCAACCAGTGTGTGTATCGTCTGCCCTTTCAAGCACTGCTCCAAGAGCACAAATTGATTTGTATCTATTGGGAAGATAACAAAAATCAATGCATGGAAGTCAAATGTAAATTATTTGTTTTCTACTTCCCTTTAACCTGTGTAGTAGAGAACTAAGGACTACACACCTGTGCAAAACTGGCTCAAACCCTCTCTCCTCTGCTGCTCTCCCTGCATTTTCACACCTTCTGCCATCTGGAATGTTCTGTCACTCAAGCTCTGCCTCTCTTTAGGCAGTGGGATCTACAGCATGCTTGGAATATCTGTGTTCTTATATTAAACTGTCATTTACCCTACTTTCCAAAAGTATAGGCAAATATATCTGATCTAATGCTAAGTGTGGAAACAAAAAATGTAACACCTATGAACAGAAAAATGCCAGTGTATGAAGCCAGAAGCCCCTTAGGACATGTTCTCCTTTATCTCAGCTGGTCTCTGCAGCTTCCTCTATAATGTCAGGATTTTCCAAATATAAACTTGCAATTATCATTCCCTCTACTCAGAAATCATCAGTGAGCTTCATTGCCTCCTGTGTCAAATACAAATGGCATACGTAGGTCAGAGTCCAGTAACCTTCATAAAACATTTTTTTCCTTCCAATCTCATCTCTCATTGTGTAAAACTTTTGAGTCAAAGGACTGAAGTGGAGTATGCCTTTGTTCCTGCTGTGTTGCAGAGTGAAGTGTGCTTTTCATTCTGATGTTATTATGTAAATTCTAACTCTGCAAGGTCCATATCAAGTGCTACTTTCTCAGTGAAGCCTTGTAACATTCACAGACCACCATGCTTCTTTCACTGTTTGGCACGATTCATGATCTTTTTCATATACATTGACAGTTCACTAACTTGCTAACTCCTGACTCTACTGTATAACTTTCTGAATTCCTAAGACTCAGGTGATAATGAATACTCGTTAAATGTGGCTGATGATAATGACAGCAATGATTTTGATAAGGATTATGGCCTGGAATGTGTATTGGTTTGGAATAAAAAGTGGTCATATATTAAGAGACACAGATGTGTATAGCGGACTTTTGGACTCAGAGGGAGAGGGAGAGGGTGTGATGATTTGGGAGAATGGCATTGAAACATGTATAATAACATGTAAGAATCGAAATACCAGTCTATGTCTGATGCAGGATATGACACGCTTGGGGCTGACGCGCGGGGATGACCCAGAGAGATGTTGTGGGGAGGGGGGTGGGAGGGGGGTTCATGTTTGGGAACGCATGTACACCTGTGGTGGATTCATGTCAATCTATGCCAAAACCAATACAGAATTGTAAAGTAAAAATTAAAAATAAATAAATAAATTAAAAAAAAAAAAAAAAAAAAAAGAAGAACTATGTTGAAGAAACTAAAAAATATAGTTCACTGGTGGGAAAGTTCATTTAAAAAAATAAGCAATGGTTATTCAAATTTTTAATATATTTTCTATTAAGATATTTTATTCTGATATTTATTACACTTACACACGGAAGAGGGTAATGGAATTCATTGATGCATGATATGTATGGCATATATTTTACAGTCCAACATATATTTAATACAAACTTGCCATGATATTCATATCCTTAACATTTCTTTTACAGTTTTGTTCCTATGATAGTTGTGCTTAAAATATCATAAGATATAATTGCATGTATGCCATGGATCCCTGTATTAAAGAATGTGAAAAAATTAATATATCAGTGTTAGATTTTTCAAAGTGTTCATAGTGTGGGATGGCCCAGTTCTTTTGTGCTAAATCTTTTAGAAATTATCCAACTCCACTGAGGTGGAATCTAGTTCTCTTTCTCCTCTAATCTAAACCCCAGGGCCACTGTTATATGAGCATTTTATCCTGCTAAATTAAGAAGCCCATCCTTGTTGTTTTGTGTGTACTTTATTTAGGCCATCAGCAGACAAAATGGAAATTGTATTTCGTAACCCACAGTGTGGTCCACAGGGGAAATGAGGAGTTGATAAGTATATATCCAGTACACTTACTCAAAGTGATAATTAAAACTGGAGCACAGAAATGCAGAAGGAAACTTGGAATGAAATTGTCCATCTAAAGACTGTCAGTTTAAAAATCTTGCCTAATTTTTTCTGCAAACCGTGGTTCCCAACAATCCATCACAGACCCACCTCTGTCCACTGGGTTCAATTTAGAAGAAGGGGGAAAAACATAGAAAACGTGTGCAGGGAGCCCTCTGGGTCCCACAGGAGTTAAGATAGTATTGGCATTACTCCCATTACCTTCTAGGATAAAAAATTAGGTAAGAGGTCAAATACATGGGTGAGTTCATTTTTATATTAATTAGTTAATCTATTAAATTATTATTTTTGATTCAGATGTAAAATTGTATTCTTCCACTTTAAAGAACACCTTGAAATAGTTATTTCAAATGTTTTTTACTCAAATACAACCTGCCACACTTCCTTCAGAAGCTAGGTTGTTATATATGGCTGTGTAGAATCTTTGTCTTTCCGGTTTCTACATCTTAGCATTCTACTTTAAGAAATAAAATTCTATAATTATTGAACTGAGAAAATAAAGAGAACATATGTTGATCAATTTCTGCCATACATTTTTATTTCCTGACTTCAGATTCAGTTTTTTTCTCAACTGTCAAGCAAATACTATAGAAAGTAATCTTTGTCGTAGCTTCCCAAAACATTTTTTTAGCCATATGTGTACTGTAGAAAACATCTAAAATAGTTAAAAATCCAGAAATGATTTAGATGCATAGCTCTGGATTCAAATATGGACTTAACACTAAGTGGTCTTAGGCACATAACTGAAATTGCCCAAGTTTTAATGTCTTCATCTAAAAAATGGGAATAAAAATAATACTTTTGTGAAACATTAATACATAAGAAGAGCTTGTCCCAGTACTCATCACAAAGTGCTTGATAAATGACAACTCTTAACATGAGTAAATATCAGGTACCCAAAAAGTAGTTGAGCAATAAAACAAAGCTACCAAATAAGGCATTCTCAAAACCAAAATGGTACAATGAATTAAATGAAAATGTAATAAAATTATTTTTGTCCAATGTAGGTATGTAAGAACTTTGTAGAATTTTACTCTTCTCCTGGGTGTATAATGTAAAACACCTTTAGAAATTGTTTTCTGAGATTTGTTCCTCTGTAATTACAGGGTGCTTTTTTTCAGTAAATTTATCAGTCCTGGGTGTTCTTTGGAAGGACTGATGCTAAAGCTGAAACTCCAGTACTTTGTCCACCTCATGCGAAGAGCTGACTCATTGGAAAAGACTCTGATGCTGGGAGGGATTGGGGGCAGGAGGAGAAGGGGACGACAGAGGATGAGATGGCTGGATGGCATCACTGACTCGATGGATGTGAGTCTGAGTGAACTCCAGGAGTTGGTGATGGACAGGGAGGCCTGACATGCTGTGATTCATGGGGTCGCAAAGAGTCGGACGCGACTGAGTGACTGAACTGAAGTGAACTGAATTGAATTACAGGGTAAAGCATTAAATGTGGATACACCAGGGTCAAGATATAAACTATTCATTTAAAAGACTGTGTATTTACTCTAGTGGGTCATGCCCAGGGTACTATATTCTAGAAGAGAAAGAGAGGGAGAGGTGGATAGAGAGGTTGATTGCCCCAGAGATCAAGTGTTTAGGAAAAATAGTAGATAGAATCTTGGCACTTACAATTACCTGGACAGTGAAGACCATCAGCAGTGTCTTAATATACAAAAAGCATCAGAATAACCAGCATAATTGCCTGTAGTGTCTGCTGCTGAGCCATGTGATGCTGCTAGAAAAATCTTTCCTCCCATGCTGAACATCAGGGAGGTAAAGCCATGCTTAAGACCAGCAGAACAACCTCATGAACTGCATGATGGGGTTATTCTCAGTATATGCTCACCTTGTAAACCAAAGAAAAAATATTATAATAACCCCAACAGATTATTACAGTATGGATCCCATATTCACAAAGCCATCTACCTTTACAGGTCACTATTAAGCACGAGTATGTTTTAAAACATGCTTTCAATGAGAATGATCCTATCAGATGCTAAGTAGCCATTATCAAGGTTATTGAGAGACACTCATCCCTATTCAAAGGACAGGCTTCTGACCCAGATGTACACACATGAGACATGTGTAAATTAGGCAATTTATCAAATGCGCTGTAAGTGGTGTATGCGTGCGTGCGTGCATGCTAAGTCTCTTCAATTGTGTCCAACTCTTGTTACCCTATAAACTGTAGCCCATAAGGCTCTTCTGCTCATGGGATGCTCCAGGCAAGAATACTGGAGTGGGTTGCCATGCCCTCCTCCAGAGGATCTTTCTGACCCAGGGATTGAACCCACATCTCTTACATCTCCTCCATTGGCAAGCAAGTTCTTTACTGCCAGCACTGCCTGGGAAGCCCATATATGGTATACAAATACCCTTTCTACACCATTTGCTATAGAAAGTAATCCTACTGTGAATCTTTCTGTTTAATCCATGCTTTCACAGATATATAGAGAATCTAAAACTTTCAAGTTTTAAAAGAAAGAACAGGAGCTAAGAGATACTGAATACTTACACTGTTTCAAGCAATAACCCACATTTAATTCTCACCAAAACACTATTTAAAAGTACAAAATTAAAGTTGAGAGAGTCAAGTCACTTGCTCAAGGTGACATATGCTTGCATAGGTTATCTATCTGTGTATCAAACACACTAGTGAGATTTGAAAGGCAGGTGGATCTGATTTTCAGCACTTACTGTTCTTTATGCCTATTGCTTTCAACCTGTGAGTTGTAGATATTTAGAGGAATATCAGATTTAGTACACATATGGATCCCTCCCAACAAGCATATTCTGGGAACTAAGTAAATAGTTTGTCTTCATGTTAGACCATTTATTGCATATAGGTGTTATGATAAATAAAACACAAATCCACCTAAAACATGTCTGCCATATAAACTATTTAGTCAATATTTTTGTTTCACTCAACATGTAGTAAAAGTTAGATCTACTAAAATTGGAAGTTCCATGAAAGGTTTGACATTTAAAATGAATTTTCAAAATAGGGGAACCTATTAAGCTGTGTGTAAATAGAGACACGCTTTTGAAATTTTAACCTCTCCAAATGTGAAATAAACACAAACACTAATAACAGTTACCCAAACATGGCCAGATTCTGGTGTGTGATGCTCCCACAAAGCATTCTGCAGGCTCCAGGGTTGGAGTGGGCTTGGAACTGGGCCCAAGAAGAGCGTCTGCAGCTGTCAATCCAATGGCTGCCTGCACCGGCCTTGCTAATAGGAGAGCGTCTTGTCAGGCTTTACAATTTTATTAACACGCAGAGAGTGAGAGGCAGCATCAGTGCTACTTGCTTGATGACTAAAGCACAATATCTCATCCTGCTGTTGTTGCCCAGTCACCAAGTTGTGTCTGATTCTTTGCAACCCCATGGTCTGCAGCATGCCAGGCTGCTCTGTCCTCCACTATCTCCTGGAGCTTGCTCAAATTCACATCCTTTGAGTCGGTGATGCCATCCAACCACCTCATCCTCTGTCGTCCCCTTCTCCTTCTGCCGTCAATCTCTCCCAACATCAGGGTCTTTTCCAATGAGTTGGCTCTTCTGATGATCAGGTGGCCAAAGTATCGGAGCTTCAGCTTCAGCATCAGTCCTTCCAATGAATATTAAAGGTTGATTTCCTTTACGATCTTCTTGCAGTCCAAGGGACTCTCAAGAGTCTTATTCAGCACCAGAATTTGCAAGTATCAGTTCTTCAGCACTCAACCTTCTTTTTGGTCCAACTCTCACATCTGTGTGTGACTACTGGAAAAACTATAACTTTGACCATATGGACCTTTGTCATCAAAGTGATGTCTGCTTTTTAATACACTGTCTAGATTTGTCATAGCTTTCCTTCAAAGGAGAAAGCATTTTTTAATTTCCTGACTTCAGTCACCATATATTGGCCTATTTCTACTTTTTCTGGTGCATTCCCATCTTTCCTCTTTTGACCAAAAGAGGACCTTTTTTGATCTAAAGCTCGAGGCACTGCAAAATATCCTGTTATTGGAGAATTTGACTCCATGGGGTATCATGGCTATCTCAACTTAGTGGAAGTGTGTTCTCTTATAAGGCCAGGATGGTTCTATAGCAAATGAGAGTTTATGAAAGGTATGTTATTGCACCAGTATAATTAATAGCATTTTCGTGGTCCCAAATAGTTAATATGCTTGGTGGAACTTCTCACTTAGCACAAGAATAATGACTCAAGACACTGGGGAGAGACAGGAACAATGCATTTAGTTTTTATTTTATTTCAATAATTATTTTGGTTTTCTTTTTGACCTCTATCATGCAGCTAATGAAGTTAGTGATTTGGGGTCTAGGTAAACATTTTGCTTGATGTACTATTTTGATAATTAAAATGACTGTTTTAGTACAGCTTTTTTGGAGTTATTTGGAACTAAAACTCTTTTTCGTTTTTTTCTTATTCTGTGTGAGATTGAAAATGTCTGTCAACACATTCTAGGATCTGTTAATCTGCTTTTGGAGAAACCTGCCTGCCACTGCTTTTTAAAATCAGCGGTCAGCTATTTACTGACTGTAAAACATTATTTTCATCAACAGCTACTTAGCAGTTTTGTTGTTTGCTATTAAAATACTCATACGTGCTCCCAGACATTTCTCCATCCTTCAAACCCTTTGTCCTCTTAACTCTGACCACACAATAAATCAAGAGAGGTTGAGAACTGGAAGTCCCAGGTGGGAATAGCATTTGAAAGTATCAGTTCTTCAGCACTCAACCTTCTTTTTGGTCCAACTCTCACATCTGTGTGTGACTACTGGAAAAACCATAACTTTGACCATATGGACCTTTGTCCTAGTTCTTTTTTGTTTGCTTAAATAAACGGAAACTACCTGTAGCCTTGTTGGAAGGTAGAGGAAGACTGATTTTTCTGTTAATACTCTCTCAACCCACTCCAGTATCATTGCCTGGAAAATCTCATGGACAGAGGAGCCTGGTGAGCTGCAGTCCATGGGGTTGCAAGGAGTTGGGCACGACTGAGCAGCTAACGAGATAAACTATAGAAACAAGAGAGCATACAGTAGCTTAAAATCACTTTACTGTACAGCAGAAACGAACACAACATTTTAAATCAACTATACTTGAATTAAAAAAGGCTTCTCATAAAGTTTTCAGTTGCCAGTCACACTCAGTATGAGATGCCTGACACCAGGGACTAGATTGGATGATCTTAGAGCCAGTCTTTATGTCCACATTTTCATTAAGATATAGTTCTTAGTACCTCTGCATGCAGACTTGATGAGTCTTATTACTTGTCAAACACAAATTTGGTATGACTGTAGGCCTCCTTTTGCTGTCCTTCACTTTGAAATCCTCTCTCTCTTAAGTGAAATCTACTGCCACATTATCTAAATTTAAACCTACATTTAATATATTTTTAGAACTGCTTTTATCTGAAAGCATAATTTCCATTTTTTTAGTACATCATTTTAAAATACACAGATGAAGGATTCTTTATAAACGTGAGTGATTGATAGATAGCTAATGAAAGTCTGTTCACTGTTTGTTACATGTGTAACATCCATTTTAGGTGAGAAGAGTTAAACTTGTGCAACCAAGTCAGAAAAGCACTCTTGTTTTAGTCCAAGCTTCTTGGGATTAAATTATTACCAAAGGAAAAATGTCTCACATATTATAATAAGTGCAAAATTTAGAAAACTTAAGCTAACATATGTTTGCAAACATAGCACAGCCCAAACACTATCTATCACCAAGGGTCTGTGGTTTGCAGGAAAAAAAAAAAAAATCAGCTAATTTTACTGCACAAACTTTTAGTTTGTCAAGTATTTCCTTTTATATTTGAAAATGAACTTTGATTCATTTGTGTTGAGAAGTATAAGTCAAGCATTAAAAGTCCCACTTTCTGTAGATAATAATTTAATTTCTTGCCCTCATAATTCAGTTTGACAGATGTTTGAATTTATTAGAATAATTCCTCAAACTGGAAAAGAAAGTCTGCTGCAAATCCTTTCAAATCTCTGGAAGTTTTTCAAATTCCAATTCCCTGAATACAGCTCACAAAAATAATCTATTGATGAAGAAAGTCATGGTTATTGTTTGTTGCAGTAAGTGATCACTGTGTTTACAGAATTTTAGTAGAATCTTGGAGAGGGAAAGGAAAAGGAAAATGACATTTTGGACATTTTTGAGCAGGAGCTTGGTTAAGATGGGGTAAGTTGGTGACCTAATGGTTGGAGGTTGGTGGACATGACAAGGCAACGCTTCCAAAATGTATCTTGTAGAGATTTGAGAATATTGAGCTGTTCTGTATTACTGGTCCTGCACTTGTAGGAAGCGAAAAATAAAGTTATTTGCACTTTTACTTCTCTAGGTTAAGAGTTAGTAAAGATAGGTTGATTTATCCAGTAAGCTGTGGAGGTGTATATGGTTTTGGCTGCAATTTGAAAATAGTGACCATACCACCAACCAGCAAACAGAGCCATCACACACACACACACACACACACACACATACACACACATATATTTATTGCCAGGAATTATAGGCAAAAATCATAGTTTTAAATTTAAGAGCTGAAGTCACTATAAATAATTTGATATTTTTATCAAACATTTGATTTTATAGTCCTTTGAAAATTATCATCCATAAAAACCAAAATTATTTTGAAATTGTATCCAGTATCTAAAACCATGGTTGTTGTTGTTTGACACAAATCATGTCTGACTCTTCACAACCCCAGGACAGTAGCATGCCAGGCTTCCCTGTTCCTCACCATCTCCTGGAGTTTGCCCACGTTCATATCCACAAAGTCGGTGATGCCATCCAACCATCTCATCCTCTGTGGCCCTCTTCTCCTTCTGCCTTCAGTCATTCCCAGCATCAGGGTCTTTTCCAGTGAGTTGGCTGTTCATATCAGGTGGCCAAAATATTGGAACAGTAAAGGAAAAAAAAAAAAATCAGCCCTACCTCATGCCAGGAAGACTAGAAATACTGTACTATAAGAGGGCAGAAATTTAACTTAACCTATAGTGTACATAATTTTTAAATTATGATAAAACATAGTTTCTAATGGAAATTATAGAGAGAGAGTAAAGAGAAATATATTATAATTTTTGTTTTTCCTTTTTTATTTTCTGGATAATCAGCACATGAGAGACAGATGCCTGTTTTATCCTTTGGCCCACACTTAATATTTTCATAAATATTTCCCCACTTTTCTTTCATTAACATCTCACTTTCTTGATTTTTCACAAGGTCTTATAATGTATGCCTGATAACCATATTTTTATCTCCATTGAGTAGATAACAAAATTATTTTTCAAAGAGGATATGGGTCTGGCAAAGGACAACTAATAAAAGTAGACCCGAGTCTTGAACCTAGATCTTCTGACATGGAATGCTTCTTTTTCAATAAGGGATTTATTAACTGTTATTTTTTCAGACTTCATTTACTGTTTTGGATTTTAAGAAGTGCAATTCAGAAAGTTCTGTATGAGGTACTAGTGGACTTTTCCAATATGAAATAATCTGTTGCCAGCAGGTAATTTAAACAGAAACAGAATAAGAACTAGGTAAGCATGTGAAAAGACAGGACAAATCCCCCCTCTCCCCTCATCCTCAGTAAGTACTCTGTCGCCTTTCTCTCCTCATTGCCTCCTATTATCATCCCACGGAAAATTTCCTCCAGAGGAAACCATCTGAAATTCATTGATATTAATTTTTTAAAGAGCAATAATGACCACTAAAAGTATTAAGTTCTGACCCTTCTCCCTTCCACTGGGATTTTTGTATTCCAAGTAATTAGGTAGAGGAATACTGTTTTAATTGTCAACGAGAGCCTGTGGGTTTTTTGTCTTTTGTTTTTAATTTAAGCCAAGAGGTTTATCATTTTCTAGCACATCTGTGATGAGACGTGTATTCCATACACGCTGGATTTTTAGAGTAGCAGTTTCTGTTCGGTTTTCTCATTGGAATAAAGGGACTTCCTGCCTTATCAGATGCAGGAAGACAACATATATGCTCTCATGCTTTCTGATTCTGTACAGCCGTAGCACAGCACATAACGGTAAAGGGAAAGCTTACTCTAAGCTCCTTTCTGTCGACTGGCACATCCGGATGTTCATTGTCCGAATGTTTCATTCTTTCATTCAAAAAATGATTGAGTCCCTACCATGACCCAGTTCTACGCACTTGGGATTCTGTTGTGAACATAAGAGGCAGGTATCCCTCCCTTCATAGAACTTGTATTTTGTGGTTTTCCCAGAAATCAAATGCCCAAAAATGAGCCTCTGGTTTCATCTTTGGTTAATTTGGAAAGCAGATTCAAAATCTGTTTTAAGAACAGAAGATAAATATATCACAATGTATCATTTAATTAACTAATGTTTATTTTATTAATATTAACTGGTGTTTGAAATACAAAGACATATAAGGCAGTGGTTCTTCCTCTGAGTGGAGAAGACACAGGTAGAAATAAAAATAGTGCAATATATAAGTACAATAATGCAAGAAGTCTTCTTTGGTTACCCAAGCTAAAGTGAACTTTTGTCCATTTAGTGCCTTACCTGTTCTGGTTTCCTTCTTTGTTTTTTACTTTTGCACTCATCACTCTCCATGTATTCTGTATGTCATGTATTTGCATATTACTTGCTTGAATCCCTGTGAGAGGTAAGCCACATGAGGTCAGGTTTCCTGGCTATGGTGTTTCACTGTTGTATCCTCAGCTTCTGGAGCAGTACCTGATGCAAACAGGTGCTCTATAAACAGTTTCTTCCAAAACACGTAGGAATTGTGGACATTATCATCTGAATGAATTTGGTCTTTATCATGTAGACACAGAGATCCTAAGTGGTTTTAAAGAAGTTCAGTGTAGTAGGGAGACAAGCAGTAGCAGTGTTGCTACAGAAGAGTAGGATTTTGGAGGCAGGGACTGTTAAGAGCTAAAAATAAGGAGAAATATTTAGCTCCTGTTCCAGCTCTTTGCTAATTTTGACTCCGTAGGGAAACACTGTCTGTCTGTATCAACTCATAAGAATTATCATATCTTGCCTGTAAACACAAAGGTTTCATTCAGAAAGAGTTAACCCACTGAACAAAGTGTTAAATGAATTTTCCAGATGTACCTGGAAAGTAGCTCGAACAAGACGCAATTCTGGCTCAGTAGGTAACAGAATGGGGTTAAGAGGACTGTGTAAGGCTTGAAAAAGGAGAATCAGAGAAATTAGAAATAAAAGGGGCTATTAGATCATGTTGTCCATCGCCTACCAAGGCAAATTGTTGCTGACAGTGTATTACAGCTTTACTCTTTGCAGTAGATTTTTACAGGCTTCCCAAGAGAGATTTCTTACCTGTCCAGAATAATGAATGGGATGATTTTTTTTCCCCAGCATCTCACCACAAGAAAGCATAGCTTTTCACTGACACTGGTTTTTACTGGTTTGGAGAGCATGGTGAAGTCTAGCATCCTTTTCTAATAGCTTTGTGTGTTTGTAGGTGCAAAATAGAGTCTGGACTATTGGAAAGAGAAGTTCATAAGATTTCTCTCTCTTTTGTTTAGCACAGTTATTTTTTAATATAAGATGAAATATATTTAACCTGAGTGCCGTGTATTGAGGAGGAGGTCCATAGACCTGAATCATTAAAAACTGAAAACTGTGAAACTCCTTGGATGATTAATTCAATTATTTTATTTTATTGGATCCTATGTATAAAATGCTAAAAAAAAATCCAACCACAACCACTAGCCTGATGCATTTTATTAAAATTTACTGTGTTTTCTCTTAATTCATCTAACAATTGTCCTACCCACCCCGCTACCCCATCCCCAACTGCCATAACAAAGGAATTCTCTGTTATGTAGATAAATCCTTAGGCTTCTCGAAAGGTTAAGGAAGGTTCTAAGGCATCTAATGGCAGTGCCAGGAGAACCTGGAGCTCTAACTCGTCTTCCGGGCTTTGTCTTACCCGTTGCTTCTCGGGAGAAAGAGACTGTAGAACCACAGTGCTGGAAAATGTATCATGGTTACTTATCATAATCACTTGTAATGGCTTTTTAATTGGATCACTTGAACTCTTATCAGAAAATCAATTTTATGTCCTTTTCAACATGAAACATTATTACTATCAAATCCATTTTTCTTAAAAAGATAAATACCTACATTTCACTTCCAGAGTTCCACAACTAAATCTAAAAATAGCTGAAATGGTAAACAAAAGCTTGCCTTGTTACTCATAAGCTATTTTAACTGATGGTAAAACATGAGTCTTAGATTCTTTAATCAGGCTGTCTTTCACAGATAACTTATTTATAAAATCTGTATCAGGATTTCCAAATGGTAATTTAGATTTTTTTAACAATTTGTAGAATGCTAGATTTTTTTTTTAATTAAAAAATTAGTTTTTTTAAAACTTGTGAATCACTTATTTATTAGAGTGGGTCTTCCCAGGTTGCTCTAGTGGTAAAAGAACCCACTTCCCAATGCAGGAGACATGAGTTCAATCCCTGGGTTGGGAAGATCTCCTGG
The DNA here is from genome assembly GCF_014754425.2 of Oryx dammah. Lineage (NCBI taxonomy): Eukaryota > Metazoa > Chordata > Mammalia > Artiodactyla > Bovidae > Oryx > Oryx dammah. The sequence goes on from NW_024070191.1 coordinate 11,173,752, forward strand.
AATAGGAAATGGCAACCCACTTCAGTATTCTTACCAGGGAAATCCCACGGACAGAGGAGCCTGGCGGGCTACAGTCCTTAGAGTCTCAAAGAGTCACACACGACTCTGCATAAACGGAACAAAGCACCAGTTATTAGAGTCTTTGGAGACTAGTGAGTCTGTATCTACAATTTCACTTCAGGGAAAATAACAATGATTCAAAAGGTTAAAAATTCCAACATCTACAAGTTAGCCAATAGTCCATGAAATGGAGTGGGTCGGTTTGGGGCAAAGTAGAAAGCTGATGGAATTGCTGGTGTTTACGCTCATCATACTGTGGATCAGGCACTCTTCTGTGTGGTTTATAGGTATTCATTTACTCTATCTCCACAACAACCTGAATGAGTGGTCTAATTATCATCCCCATTTCAAGGTCAAGAAAGCAGAGGCAGAGAGAAGGGAAGCAACTTGCGTGAGGAACACAGCTAAGGGTGGAAGCAGAGATAAGCCCAGTGTTTGTCCTCTTCACAGCTGCAGAGCAGGGCTTCTGCTCAGCCCCCAGCATGGGGTATGGAACCAATCTGTCACTTCTGTGTTTTTCATAGAAGCCAGAAACCCAGATTTTTTTTTTTTTTTAGTTAAAATATAATTGACATACAACATTATATAGCCATGCTGCTGCTATTGCTAAGTCGCTTCAGTCGTGTCCAACTCTGTGCGACCCCATAGACAGCAGCCCACTAGGCTCCTCTTGTCCCTGGGATTTTCCAGGCAAGAACACTGGAGTGGGTTGCCATTTCCTTCTCCAATGCATCAAAGTGAAAAGTGAAAGTGAAGTCTCTCAGTCGTGCCCAACTCTTAGCAACCCCATGCAGCCTACCAGGCTTCTCCATCCATGGGATTTTCCAGGCAAGAGTACTGGAGTGGGGTGCCATTGCCTTCTCCTTATATAGGCATACTTCACTTTATTGCAGTTTGCATATTCTTCTTTTTTCTTTGTTTTACAAATTGACAGTCTGTGGCAACCCTGCATTACTAGATAATGGTTCACAGTTTTTTAGCTGTAAAGTATTCTTTTAATTAAGGACTGTATATTTTTTGTTGTTGTTTAGCCATCAGCTAGCTATTGCATACTTAATATGCTGTCCTAGTGGCTCAGATGGTAAAGAATCTGCCTACAATGCAGGAGATCAGGGTTTGATCCCTGGGTGTGCAAGATCCCCTGGAGAGGGAAATGGCAACCCATTTCAGTATTTTTGCCTGGAGAATCCCATTGACAAAGGAGCCTGGCAGGATACAGTCCATGGGGTCTCAAAGAGTCAGACCCAACTGAAGCGACTCAGCACACAGTTCACATGGTGTAAAATAACTCCTATATGCACCAGGAAACTGAAACATTTATGTCTCACTTTATTGCCCCATCCATTTTCTTTCGGTGATCTAGAACTGAACCCACACTACCTTCTGAGGTCTGCCTGAACTAACTATAGGTATGCAGCATACTAATTCAATATTTATGTTGTAAAATGATCCCAATGTCTAGTTAACATCCATCAACCATACACAGTTACAGACTTTTTTTCTGATGAGAACTTTTAAGATTTGCTCTCTTAGCAACTTTCAAACAGACAAGTTTTATAGGAAATTCATAATTTTTAAATGCTAGCAACTAGTGACAAATACTTTAAAACAATGTGGGTCCAACAGAAAAGTGAGTGCTGGCTAGCTCTGGCAGGAAACCTCTAATTTATGACCTCGGCTTGATGCACAAAGAGCCCATGATGAAGATTGGCAGATTTCCTGGAAATTTACCAGACAGGCCAATTTTCATTTGTCACCTCTCAGGGCCCTCCCAGTGCCCTCACACACATCAGAATCCATCTTCTCTCTGTGAGCACAGGCCAGTGAGGGGCTTGCTGGTCAAAGAGATTTGTAAAGTGCAGGCAGAGTGTATTTCAGTGGACCTTCGAAAAACCCCCAGGACTTGAAAATAGAAGCAGATTCAGACGTGAATGGACATAGTGGCATGCTTCTGTCCACGGCACGTTCTCAAGCAGTACGTACGCTGATGGGACAATGAAAGGCCTCTTTACTGCAGAGCAGCTAAAAACATTGTCTGGAAATTACCCCAGAATTGAAGCAGACACTTGAAATCAAGGCCAAGACCAAAATGCATGTCCTATTACACTCTCCCAGCCAGTTGATAAGGCCATGATTTGAACAGGATGAATCTAGCTGGATATACCCCTCCCCTCAGATCAGCAACACACACACACAAACTGAGACTAATATGCCATATTTTTAAATTATAAAATTGTTGACCTAAATCTTAATGGTTTACTTACTAAGAAATGTTGCTGTAATGATCTAAGATTCTCAATGGATGTTTAAAAAAATAAAACTGCTTGTAATATCATTTAATGTATACTCATTTATCACTTAATTCTGGGGTCAAATAATTTGTTTAGTCATTTAAGCTTCATAATAGTGCTAAAAGGACACACAGGATTTGCCCAAATTTACAGAACTACAAAGAGGATTAAATTGAGACCTTCTGATACCACATTACACTGACTTAACTACTCATTACAAAGGTTACAAAATAAGCAACATTTGCCAAGTAAGAGAATCACAAACAGCACACTGACTTGAACATGGAAAAGTTGATAATGACCAGTTATTGATTTGAACTAATAACTGGTTTAATATTTTTTCTAATACAAAGAATAGTAAATACAGCAAGAAGAAAATTTATATTTATTTTAAGCAATAATATCTATTCTTCTAAGATGAGGTTAATAAGAGAAGTGAGTTTTATGTAATCTTAAAACACAGTGGGGAAAAAAAGCAATATTCTTGGCTTCCTTTAGACTATACTGTAGTCACATAACAATAAGACTTATTTTTTTTTCTTTTCTGTTTCGACTTCGTGAGAATGGCCAATTTTAAACAGTGAAATTTCAGTATAGTTTGTAACATTTTTTTAAGGTATTTAAATTTCACCAAGGTAAATTGAAATTTAATTAATTTACAAGTTAGTAATTTCTCTATCCTTTCTTTACTTTCTTTGTGAGACATGGTTTCTAATTTTATTTGTTGAGTTGATTGCACAAGATATCAGTAGAGATCAGTAGAGTGTGCAGTGAGCAAAACTTGTTCTCAGTGGTTGACAGATACATGGAAGATTGTTCTTGCTCAAGATCTAGAACAACAAATGTTGAGACACTGTATCTTCAGAATAAATGCATATTTTTCAATTCTGGCCTCGTGGAAGAGAATAAGCCAAATCACTTTTTTCAAGTGATTTTTGGTATATAATCTGATCCTCCTACCATACTGTAAGCATTTTGACAGCAGAGACTGAGTCTTATTTATCTCTAATTTTCTATCCCCAACTCCTGCCACAGAACTTCACACTGTAATGCTGTAATTGATGAATGGATGAATAATTCAAAAAATGAATGGAGAGAGAGAAAGAGAGATCTTATTCTTACCTGGGAAATCCCATTGACAGAGGAGTCTAGTGGGCTACACAGTCCATGGGATCACAAAAGAGCCGGACATGACTGAGCAGCTAAACAATAACAAAAATGCTTTCACTATTTATCTAGCTAGATGGTAAGTATCATGATCAGGGATGGATAGATACGTCATCAAGCCCACCCCATAAGAATTTCTTGTGTGTTTTTCAGAAGTGCCCCATCTGCTCCCTGCCCCTCCGTGCCATTCAAGCACACAGGGCTTTCTTTCATTGACCCTCTTTTTTCAAGAATCCTCTCTCAAAAAAAAAAACAACATCTTTTGAATAAGTCCAAGTATAAACTTCATGCAAATTTGAATTGACTAAGGATATATAACTCATTTTTGTCTTCTGTCAAAAGAAAGACAGATGTTGGAGGGAAAAAGGCAACAGAGCCTTCCCAGGAAAAACCCTGAAACATTCTGAGGGAAGGAGCATGGTGAAGGGAAGTGGAGAAGGAGGCATGAGTGGGAAGATGAGAATAAATAAAAGGGGGATTGTAAATGGTAAGTTTAACTCAACAAAGTCACCTACTGAGGTTTATATTAAGCTTGTATCTCAATATTGGGGAAAAAAAATTCTGGAGAGACTGAAAAGTACTTTGTTTTCCCTACCAGCTAGCAGCCTTCATCCTATACCAGGCCTTTCATTTTTTAAGATCAGGGTCCTCAAGACATTTAAATATCATTTTGGTGAGAAAGAGAAAGAAAGAGTAATGAACTTTGGTTTAAAGTTTGGGGTAGTTGGTATGAATCTCCAGAACCTTCAGGGAAGGAAGTGGGTTATCTTCTCATCATGGCAAGTTGTGCTCTCCGCACCCTGCTTATTTAACTCATAGCAGGGCACAATTTGTCATAGTTCATTGGTGCTGGAAGTGGAGGAGGAAGATAAGAAAGGAGAAAAGGAGAAGAAAGAGAAATCTAGTGCTTCTCATCTGTTCACATACTGATTTCTCCATTGTCCTAAATTTCATAGTATGTAGGAAAGCAAGGAGAGTATTTTCTTGATTTTATGGAAAACAGAATGGAAGAACCTAGAAATTAAGAAAATTACCTAAGGTCTCACAGCTAGTCAGTGACAAGCTAGAAATAGAATCCAGTTTCTTTAACATTAACCTCAGGACTATTTTCAACAGAACATACTGGTTATAATATTTTAAAATATTTGACTACAAATAATATAAGCAAAGTAAAAGTAAAGACACAATTATGTATGGCAAAACCAATACAGAATTGTAAAGTAAAATAAAAAATAAATAAATTAAAAAAACAAACAAACAAACAAACCAAAAAAAAAGCCATCCAGAGAGTTCAGCCAACAGTCATAGGTTTGAAAAATACTCTGATCGATACTGTAAAGATGATGAGAAAATTTTCCTTCAACTAAACTGGACCATATTATTTCCATAGTTCACAATCTGTTAACTAAAAAAACAAACATCATTCACAGATATTAAAGATTTCAATTTGATAGCTGACATATAAAGCCTATACATGCCACTAGACTTTATAAATCAATATGTAGTAAAACATGGAGTTTGTTGTCAAAACACATCTTTTCACATCCTAGCTCCCTATGTGTGTGACCTTGGACAAATGTCCTTTTTAGCAAATGGTGACTAAAAAAGAAAAAAGAGTGCTTGTGTGGTCATTGTGGGAATTAAGAGAAATAATCTGAAATATACAAGTAGGATCACTGAATATTAAGATATGCAAACAGACAGAATCGTGGTTTTATGCCGACCTAAAGGTCCGTCAGGTGGTCTGGGATTCCCATCTCTTTCAGAATTCTCCATAGTTTATTGTGATCCACACAGTCAAAGGCTTTGGCACCTTGACCTGTCTCTTGAGAAACCTGTATGCAGGTCAGAAAGCACAGTTAGAACTAGACATTGAACAACTGGTTCCAAATAGGAAAAGGAGTACGTCAAGGCTGCATATTGTCACCCTGCTTATTTAACTCATATGCAGAGTGCATCATGAGAAACACTGGGCTGGAAGAAGCACAAGCTGGAATCAAGACTGCTGGGAGAAATATCAATAACCTCAGATAACACCACCCTCATGGCAGGAAGTGAAGAGCAACTAAAAAGCCTCTTGATGAAATTGAAAGAGGAGAGTGAAAAAGTTGGCATAAAGGTCAACATTCAGAAAACGAAGATCATGGCATCTGGTCCCATCATTTCATGGGAAATAGATGGGGAAACAGTGGAAACAGTGTCAGACTGTGTTTTGGGGGGCTGCAAAATCACTGCAGATGGTGATTGCAGCCATGAAATTAAAAGGCATGTACTCCTTGGAAGGAAAGTTATGACCAACCTGCTGCCGCTAAGTCACTCCAGTTGTGTCTGACTCTGTGCGACCCCATAGACGGCAGCCCACCAGGCTCCCCTGTCCCTGGGATTCTCCAGGCAAGAACACTGGAGTGGGTTGCCATTTCCTTCTCCAATGCATGAAAGTGAAAAGTGAAAGAGAAGTTTCTCAGTCGTGTCCGAATCTTAGCACCCCCATGGACTGCAGCCCACCAGGCTCCTCCGTCCATGGGACCCTCCAGGCAAGAGTTCTGGAGTGGGGTGCCATTGCCTTCTCCTGACCAACCTAGATAGCATATTAAAAAGCAGAGACATTACTTTGCCAACAAAGGTCTGTCTAGTCAAGGCTATGATTTTTCCAGTGGTCATGCATGGATGTGAGAGTTGGACTGTGAAGAAAGCTGAGTGCTGAAGAATTGATGCTTTTGAACTATGGTGTTGGAGAAGACTCTTGAGATTCCCTTGGACTGCAAGGTGATCCAACCAGTCCATTCTAAAGTAGATCAGTCCTGGGTGTTCTTTGGAAGGACTGATGCTAAAGCTGAAACTCCAGTACTTTGGCCACCTCATGTGAAGAGTTGACTCATTGGAAAAGACTCTGATGCTGGGAAAGATTTAGGGCAGGAGGAGAAGGGGACGATGGAGGATGAGATGGTAGGATGGCATCACCAACTGAATGGGCATGAATTTGGGTAAACTCTGGGAGTTAGTGATGGACAAAGAGGCCTGGCCTGCTGCGGTTCATGGGGTTGCAAATAGTCGGACACGACTGGGTGACTGAACTAAACTGATTAGAACAGCTATGGGACAAGGAAGCCCTGTAATTTTCTTTTGGTACTTTAGTAATATTTTCATTATTTGAACTTTGGGATGGAATGTATATTCCGGTGGCAATCAGAAAATAATGTTTATTGAAAGCAAGTTTATCAGTAAAGGGACAAATTAAGATGATATGTCACCAGTAGGACATGGTAAAGTGTGTACAGCCTGACTTGTATTCTGTGCCGACCCAAAGTGCATCATTTGAATCCAGTCTTCAGATCCCATGAACAGAGGAGCCTGACAGGCCACAGTCCATGGAGTCGCAAACAGCTGGACACGACTTGGTGACCAAACAATGGCAACATGAGTAAAGAGTAGGCAAATCTACACTGATGCACATTCCATAACGTGTCTGGTTGGTTACCTCCAAAACTGTTCAAGTCGTGAAAGTTAAGAAAAGACCTAGGGAGAGTTCCAGATTGCATGGGGATTAACCAGTCAGGACAAATGAGCACAGTATGTGATCCTGGATCAGGGCCTTTTGCCTGAAAGGGCATCATCTGGAAAGTGGGTAAAATATGAACAAAGTCTCTCAGCATACTTGTACTAGTATCTCAATTTTGGGGTAAATTTGAAATGGCTTCAAAGAGAACTATTTTTGAAAATGAGTGATGCTTGTAAAGCACTACCGTATGACTGACATGTAGTAAGTATTCATGAATATCACTTCATTCCCATGGTACAGCAGACAACTTCTTGTTAGACTTACTAAATGTGAATTCTGCTATTTTAATGTGTTTTTTTTTAAGAACAACAAAAAATGGATAACACGAAGACATTAAGAGCCTTATTAGATCATAAATTCCTAGACTTGAAGGAAATGGTCCTCTTTGTGTTTGTTTTATCCTTTGGGAATAATTTGGAGCCTTGTATGAAGCAGATGTTCAAAGAGGACTTATTGAATACATAAACTATTTGTAAACTCTTACTTTGGAAAGTTAAAAGTAGGTAAAAATATTTTATCATCTGTTGTCATTTGACAAGACTTTGAAAGGTTTACAAAGAAGCTTCAAATTTCATTGTCATAGAAAATTGGCCCAAATAGTTCAAGTACCTGTATTTAAGTATAAAATGTAACTTGAAACTTGTCTTAAGGAAAAGGAAAATGAAAAAGAACAATTGTAGTAACTTTGCTATTGGTCTGGTGGAGAACATATTGAATACCCAAAATATCTTCTTCTAAACAAGTGTATTTTAATATTAGCCATCTTCAAATATTTTTGAGCTGATGTCTAAATATAAATGAAAATACATACTTCACAACTCAAGCCATTCCAGAAAAGGCTTAGGTTTTCTTCCTTTAGTCTTTTATAATTCAGCTTCTCTGAGAGAAACAGGCTGAAATCAATCTCATTACTTGTCTGTTTTATCATTTGATTTCAGAGTCTCTGCTTTGATTACTTAAAAGATGGCATAGTTCTATGAAGCTGCAGCTGACTGACATACAGATTTAAATCTTCAGATAAGAGTGTATGGAGAGCAGATAAAAAGGCCTAGTCTCTACTAAAAAGTTCTAGTCATTCCCCAGCTGGGAGTGAGGCTTGCAAATGGGCAGAGGTAGGAAGGGGCAGTTTGCACCCATACCCTAGTCCTTAGGAGACCCATTGTCTCTATAATCTTCTTTATCCCTCTACCTGCAAAGTAGTCCCATGAGATTTCTCTCAGAAAATGTCTCAGCCTTTCTGACTCTTGTTTTGTGTGATTGATGATAAGACCTCAGTGATTCTGTTCTTGATTAAGCACATCCTCTGTAAGAGAAAAGAATGTGGTATATCTTTTTTTATAATACTTAAATCAGTCCCTTATAATTAGTTACTGTGCTGAATGTTATCAAAGTCCTTATGAAAAAAGCATCATGTCTTCCTAAGGATCTGAGTTACTCTGAGAACTGAAAGTGACCTTGAACTTCCCTCCTTTGTCTACAGTGGACAATGGGGATTAGAAAACAAAACAAAGCTAAACATAAGACAACCCAGTGATTAAAGAAATCACTCAAAGATGAAAATCACTCAAAGATGACCAAATACCTTGGTGTAGTTTTCTCCGGTAGGTTGTATTCTTTTACCAAAGGTTGTAAATAGTGTGTTTCTCTCGTTATAAAGACAACATAAAACATCTAAGAACAACTAGGAGAGCCATCTACTAATAATCTAGTAGACAGACTCCATGGAGAAGGACAAAACATTTGTACTATAACCTGTTAATCAGTGGAAACTATAATCAGGGATAATTGGCAGTCTACATAGTATGGCCAACTAGTTTTGCAACCAGTGGCTATTTGAATATTGCCAGTTCTCAATGACCAAGTTTTAACTTTTCAGTAAAATTATGGTATTGTTGGATTGGCCAAAAATCTGTTTGAGTTTTTCCATAGATGGCCAAGTACCTTTAAAAAAAAAAAAAAAATAGGTTAATTATAGTTTGTTTTCCTGTGGTCAATATGATCTTTGGGGAACTTTATAGGAAACCCATAGACCATAGAATTTCACATACTAGGCCAATAGACTAAGGAAAAGGTGAAATAGTTAAGGTGAATTACTCTTTATCTGTGAAGTATTTTCCTTCTGCTGCATATACTGAAAGTGTACTTTTGAACCCAATTGTAGAGGTCTGTAAAGTGTGTACAGTATTCCTTATCAAAAAAGAGGTTATCGGTTTGGAAAGGCAAGAATTCATAATGCAAATTTTAAATTAGTATTAGAAAAACCACCTTCAATAGCTTTGATTATCCAGTCAGCTATGAATAGAGTATTACTTGTTGGCTTTTATCAGTGTGTTATTTTGTTATGGTATTAAATTATTCATAATGTATAGTAATAAACCTATAGCCTTTGATATTCTGGTGCATCTTTTTGTCTTCCCAAAACCATGGGATTTGAAGCAACCATTGATAAAAGAGAAAGGAACAAAATGGTTACTTCACACCTCAGCAAACCTTCTAACCAGAGCCTAATTTATTATGTATCTTTAAAATGCAATTACAGTACCTGAACTTTTTGAAAGAAATGCTTCACGAAAGTGAGACAAATCATGACTGGGCTGAGATAGTGTCTAACCTCATGAATAATACAGATAAACATGCGCAGTGCACTCTCCAGCTAACCACCTTGTCGTCTTTCCCAATGGAGGAGAAGCGGGAAAAAGCACACATTGAGAAAAGTGATTCGGTGCCTGCCACACTGGTAGCCCTTAATGGCTCTGCACCCTGTTTTGGCATGAAGAGATCAGTAATAGGATGGCTATTCTTCAGGCTGACCACAGTCTAACAGGCAATCATAACAGCTGAATGGCACCTGCTCCCACCTAAGACTCTGACAAAGCATAAACCTCAGGCAGTTTTTGTGTAGTTGTCTTACAGAAAGGTTTAAAAATGAAAGTGTCTGCCCTCATTCATGTCCCACTCTTTGCGACTCCATGGACTGTAGCCTGCCAGGCTCCTCTGTCCACAGGATTCTCCAGGTGAGAGTACTGGAGTGGGTTGCCATTCCCTTCTCCAGGGGATCTCCCTAACTCAGGGCTCAAACCCAATCTCTTATGTCTCCTACATTGGGAGGCACATTCTTTACCATCTGAACCACCAAGAAAGCTTTTCAGTTGAGAAATTTCCATCCCTGCCATCACTGTGCATTGGAAGAAGTCAGTGTATTCAAGTCAAAGGACTCGCATGTCCAGACAGAAGCATACTCCAAGCAATGCATGGAGGAATAAGAAATTTTTCTCTATGCTGCTGGGTTCTTTTGGTTGGTCTCAGAATAAATTGACATGAAAATCCAACAGAAAATCCAACAGAAGGCAAATAGCATGTATATGTGGGAGAGACCAAAAAAAGAAAAAAAAAAAACAAAAACTGAGTAACTCACCAAAATGGCCAAAACCCTCACCTGGAATAATACCATCTTCAGCTAAAGCCAAAGAGGATGATGGGGGTAGTAGTAATGGACATCAAAGAGGCGGAAGGCAATTGATATGGAGATGGAACACGAACATGTATCAAACAAGTGTTTGCAGGGCCAGGCAGAGAGACCCACAGAGGAATTTTAACAAACAGACTTTGCGAGTTTCCTCCCTTTCACACACCTCGTTCCTATGGTAGTGAGTGACCTGTAGTGACAGCTCCCTTACTGAACAGGTCCTCTGTCTACATTCTTTGGTCAGTTAGTGAGAAGGTTAAAGTGTCTTCCTGAGTCTTTTGGGCCTGGATTGTGTCCATCTGAAAGTAATCCACATGCCCAAGAGAGGTTTTTGGGGGTGGAAAGGTTTGCTCCCCTAGATAGCGGAGGTTGAAGGACCACTGGGCTAAGTGGGAGAGAAAAACAGAAATTGGAGTTTGAGGCCAGTTCCTAAGGTCTTGGGTTTTCTTCTGAAGACTGTAGTTTATTAAACAGGCCATAGAATGCATCAGATATTTTGTGTGCAGAGTAGCGGGAGCATCTGACACTGAGATACGGGCATGCTTAAGCATCATGCCATCTGTGTCTGGGGACCGCCTGCCTGACAGCCCTCCCATTTTCTCCCTCCTGTACCCCCAGTCTCAGCAACTCCCCCTGCCCTGGAATTCTTGCTCTTCTCGCGGCATCCATTTAACCTCACTGTCCCTGATGAATTCAGAAGTAACCCCTCTACAATGCTTTCCCTCCACATCCCATTCAGAAGTCCTTATTGGGCTTTAATTACTGTCTTAAATTGATTTTTGATGTACGATTTTTCACCTTTTAATGTATCAGAAATCCACATGCACGTTCACATTGATGAAGCAGAAGTCGTGAGGTCATAGTCTCTGCCTGGGCGTGTGCTGGCTTGGCCATAACTGTTGGTCCTTTCATTTCTTCAGTTGAGTTATGGACCTAGCTAACACTAAACATGTTAAGGTTAATTGCCATTTAAAATGCCTTTAAAAGGCTGCACTACCCTGTACTTCTAAAACACAAGTTATTGTATATGCAGAAAGCATAGAAACAGAGCAGAGAGCTGGCTATGAATGTGATATTAGGGAAGCAAGCATTAAAGTAACCATCAAGTGTTTTATGGGACCTAAGAAAGGAAAATACTCACAGGTAGATGAAGCCAGGCTGTTATATTATTGAGATGTTTGCACAAGGATTACTATCACGCTCTAAGCCATACGGGAACAGGACCAAGTCTCCGAGAATGGGTGAAAGACGTAAAGCAGCAGGAAGCTGGTAGGGTCCATTTGTGTACCTGCAGGACTAAAATGCTGGTCAACTTAAATTGTATATTTTTTTCTTAATGGAATATAAAATATGTATCCCTAATAACAGCACATGTTATGATTAGTGGTACATTTGATGAGATGTAATCTTTTCTTTGCTACATGCTTAGTGCTGTGCATTGACTTCTTTCTTTCTTTTTCCTTGTGAAGTTGTCACAGTCACAATCAGATAGTGTATATGCTACCTGAAGCCAGGACCCCTTTCTCATTGTCTTGCGCATCACCACTTTTCCAGTGCCTTCCACATCATAAGAATCTTTCACATGTTAGAAAGGGAATCACTGATGTGTAGCTATACAATTTGCATTAAGAGAAGTGCAGTGAACCAAGGAGATCTTGAAAACGAGGTTCAACAAGGTCTCACCCACTGAATTCACATCACTTATATTTGGCAGTGTGGTCCTATAGCAAGAACAGCCTCTTTGGATACATCTGAGTTCATAACAGGCTCTACCATTGAAGTGGTTATATGTCCAACTAGGCAGAATCAATAATCTCTCAAAGCCACGTGTTCCAACTGCAGAATAGATATCATGGTGCTTCTCTCCAGTCATGCTGTTGAAATGGGTAAAAATGTTAATTGCCACACGTGACAGATGACGAATGTACATGTGCTATAAGTGTCAATCCCCTCCCTCTGTCCCTTTTCATTATTTGTCAGCACAGGAATCAATAGGGAGCTGCCAAGTGCATTATAAGCACGTTTCTACAACAGGTTCAGAGCTGGCTACTAATAAGAATTACCTGTGAAGAACGTTTTTTAATAAAGATACGTTTCCTTCCTTCAGTTCAGTTCAGCCGCTCAGTCATGTCCGACTCCTGGCGACCCCATGAATCACAGCACACCAGGCCTCCCTGTCCCTCACCAACTCCCAGAGTTCACTCAGACTCACGTCCATCGAGTCAGTGATGCCATCCAGCCATCTCATCCTCAGTCATCCCCTTCTCCTCCTGCCCCCAATCCCTCCCAGCATCAGGGTCTTTTCCAATGAGTCAACTCTTCACATGAGGTGGCCAAAGTACTGGAATTTCACCTTTAGCATCAGTCCTTCCAATGAACACCAAGGACTGATCTCCTTTAGGATAGACTGGTTGGATCTCCTTGCAGTCCAAGGGAATCTCAAGAGTCTTCTCCAACACCACAATTCAAAAGCATCAATTCTTCAGTGCTCAGCTTTCTTCACAGTCCAACTCTCACATCCATACATGACCACAGGAAAAACCATAGCCTTGACTAGATGACATTTGTTGGCAAAGTAATATCTCTGCTTTTCAATATACTATCTAGGTTGCTCATAACTTTCCTTCCAAGGAGTAAGCGTCTTAACTTCATGGCTGCAATCACCATCTGCAGTGATTTTGGAGCCCCCCAAAACAAAGTCTGACACTGTTTCCACTGGTTCCCCATCTATTTCCCATGAAGTGATGGGACCAGATGCCATGATCTTCGTTTTCTGAAATGTTGACCTTTAAGCCAACTTTTTCACTCTCCTCTTTCAATTTCATCAAGAGGCTTTTTAGTTCCTCTTCACTCTCTGCCATAAGGGTGGTGTCATCTGCATATCTGAGGTTATTGATATTTCTCCTGGCAATCTTGATTCCAGCTTGTGTTTCTTCCAGCCCAACGTTTCTCACGATGTACTCTGCATATAAGTTAAATAAGCAGGGTGACAATATACAGCCTTGACGTACTCCTTTTCCTATTTGGAACCAGTCTGTTGTTCCATGTCCAGTTCTAACTGTTGCTTCCTGACCTGCATATAGGTTTCTCAAGAGGCAGGGCAGGTGGTCTGGTATTCCCATCTCTTTCAGAATTTTCCACCGTTTATTGTGATCCACACAGTCAAAGGCTTTGGCATAGTCAATAAAACAGAAATAGATGTTTTTCTGGAACTCTCTTGCTTTTTCCATGATCCAGCGGATGTTGGCAATTTGATCTCTAGTTCCTCTGCCTTTTCTAAAACCAGTTTGAACATCTGGAAGTTCACAGTTCACGTACTGATGAAGCCTGGCTTGGAGAATTTTGAGCATTACTTTACTAGCATGTGAGATGAGTGCAATTGTGCACTCATGCTCAGTTTGAGCATTCTTTGGCATTGCCTTTCCCACCTTGGAGATTGCAATTTATAATCTGGAGTGGTAGTCACAAATCTGTATTTTTTTTTTAATGATTCCCTGATCAGTTGATTGTGATACACACTTGGGATCCAGAATTACTACTCTAGTAATACTGGATATTATGGGCTTTCCAGGTGGATCAGTGGTCAATAATCCACTTACCACTTCAGGAGTCACAGGTTTGATCTGGGTCTGGAAGATCCCCTGGATGTGGAAATGGCAAGACACTCCAGTATTCTTGCCTTGCAAATGTCATGGACAGAGGAGCCTGGAGGGCTATAGTCCATGGGATTGCCAAAGAGTCAGACATGACTGAGCCACTAAAGAGAAACAATACTAGATATTACCAATTTTCACTCCAAAGATGGGTTTAATGCTGGGCACCTATTTAGGGAAACAAAAGAGTTTTAAAGAAAGACCATAAGTTCAGAAAACCATTAAAAAGTGCTGTATATACAATATTTGCCATAATAGTTTAGTGAGGTTGGGAAAAATCATGATTGATAGTGTCTTCATTTCCCTTCAGAGTCCTAGGGAACATAGAGATAATTTTTTGAAGTTGCATGCTGAAATGCAGTCTCTTGATTCACACTAAAATTAATGGTCACTGCTTGTCTTTAAATATTTAAGATAAAATCTTCTCAGACAAATCCTGATCCTATCCTTCATATGAATTTTTGCTACTGTGGACTGTTATCTCTTTCAAGCACCACAGGAGGGTTATCATCATTAATGTGGACACAGACAGCTCATATTATTCAAACGGACGGACCCAGAGATGAGGGTTAATAAAGAAAAATGGTGCAGTAGTCATTTAAAGCAGTCTTTGTGTTTGATTTTCCAGAATGTCATCACTAAATGCATCTTTTTTAATGTAATTTTTATCTTTTTTGGAGTGTAGTTGACTTACAATGTTGTATTACTTTTCCGTGTACAGCAAAGTGACTGAGTTCTACTTATATCCATTCTTTTTCTGATTCTTTTCCCATATAGGTTATCAGAGAATATTGAGTAGAGTTCCCTGCACCATACTCTAGGTTCTGTCAATGATCTATTTCTATATATAGTGATGTGTATATGTACTCAGCCATCCAAAAGAATTAAATAAAGCCTTTTGTAACAACAGGGGTGGACCTAGAAATGATGGTACTAAGTGAAGTAAGTCAGAGAAAGACAAACATAGTATGATAATAATTGTATGCAGAATCTAAGAAAAAAAGATACATTAAATGCAGCTTGATGCTAAGACTCACTAGCTAAAAATATTAATGGCCATGACTTTCAAAGTCCTCTGACCCCAAACCATTAATAGCTTAAAAGCGTGTAACTAAGGAAACAGAGAGATACTATTGATGGAGTGCCTGCTTTGTGCCAGGCAATATGCAAAGAAATGTATGTATGTTGCATCTAATCCATGCAACAAATGTGGGAAGGTGGGGACTACTATTTATATTTTACTCCCCACACCGAATATATCAGGCTAGGAAAATGAACCGACTTGCCTAAAGAGTAACTAATAAGTAGCATCCATACGGAGATCTGAGACCTAAAGAACTGAGCCAATAAACCTGAGTCTAGTGGATTCTGCCACAAGCCTAGGGGATTTAAAATCATCAGCAAGACTCCCTCCCCTATTCCACCCACCTCAAAAGAAAAAATGTTGCCCTACAGTATGTACTTACAGGATTTGGACCTTAACTATAAACGGGGTGGAAGACTGTGTGTCGGGTGTATAAGGATGCTCAGAAGCCTTGGCACTGCCCCATCCTCCTGCACCAGCCAGATGATAAAGCATGCATCTCCTGGTACTTGGGATTTCTCCCTCTGAACCTCACCGCTTAGCTTCAAGCTCTGATGCCTGTTAGCATTCCCTTCCCCACGGGAGGTGTAACACTTTAAACTGTCATCAGCCATTCACGTTTTAGTTTTGACCTGGGGATTACAGAAGGAGGGCACTGGTGCCTAAGTGGGGAGACGAAATCTCCCCAGAATAGAGTCTCCTCCCTGATGACCCTCACCCAAGAAAAGATATAGCCTAAAGCCGGCCTTCGCACTACGCTCTGCAAGATGGAATACCTTACAGAATTTCCATTAGACACAATCTTCTTGTCCCAGATTCAGGAACTACCCACCCCAAGAAGCCTGAGGCCTCATCAAATCTGAGCTAAACTGTGTATTTATTCCATTTATATATTCTACATGTATGTAATCTTTCTCCCCGCGGGTCATTCCTTACAGGGGAAACTGTTGAAATATTGTTTCATCCTATTAAAAATAATCTTTTACAGAGAAAAAAAAAAAACTTCTTGAAGTACCTATATCTGAAAAGTACACATTACTACAAACAGTCAGGGTTCAGTACCCAGATGCTGATCTCTCTCTTGTTCATTTTCTTTCTCCACCAGGACTCAGATGCCAGATTCAGATTCAGATTCCTGGGTGGAACCACAGAAAGTTCTTACCCTGATCACACTTTAAGGGAGAGAGTTGGTATTGGGGTTTTTCCTTGTGGACACAGCTGTAGGAGGCTGATTAACTAACTGTATAACTTCTGCAATGTCTGAGCTGCTTTGCTTTTCCCCTGAAAAATAGCCAGCCATCTACAAAATGTTTCTAAGAAGGAAGGAATTCAAGGAGTATGCCATGGAATGAAGGTAACTTGGGGTGACCTGGTTTGTTGTTCCCAGATATCTTAATCTGCTAAGTGGAAATTAGCAAACTTAATCAGTGGAAAGACTCTTTGGAAAGGATGAGTTGATATTTATTCCACCAATCTATGTCCAATCTGTGTGGCTTTGAGGATAAATCTAAAAAGATATCAGATATGTGATAGTAATATGTGGAATTCTGTCTGTTAAAGTTTTATTTTCTCTTCGAGTATAGTTGATTAACAATGTTGTATTAGTTTCAGATGTACAGCAAAGTGATTCAGTTATACATATCAGATCTTTTGTACATATAGGTTATTACAGAATATTGAGCAGAGTTCCTTGCACTACACAGTAGGTCCTTGTTTGCTGTTTTAAATATAGCAGTGTCTACATGTCAATCCCATTCTCAATTTTTTAAAATTTTGAAATAAAATAGACTTACATAAAAAGCTGTTCTCATAAAGAAAAATTTAAGAATATGTTGATTTCTAATGTTTTTGTTTTTATAATCACAGTGGCATCATAAACATATGAAGCTGCTCAGTATCTGTAGAGATATTTGAAAACACATATCCAATGACAGGAGAAACCTGGGTATATTATTCCGATCAACTCAGTCACTCAGTCGTGTCCGACTCTTTGCGACCCCATGGACTGCAGCACGCCAGGCCTCCCTGTCCATCACCAACTCCTGGAGTTTACTCAAACTCATGTCCATTGAGTTGGTGATGCCATCCAACCATCTCATCCTCTATCGTCCCCTTCTGCTCTCACTTTCAATCTTTCCCAGCATCAAGGTCTTTTCAAATGAGTCAGCTCTTCGCATCAGGTGGCCAAAGTATTGGAGTTTCAGCTTCAACATCAGTCCTTCCAATGAACACTCAGGACTGATCTCCTTTAGGATGGACTGGCTGGATATATTATTGTATGTCCTCTATCTATAATCAGCCACTGATACTATTAAAGACCATGTAGTAATAAGAAGTCATGTTCTTATTACAAGGGGGGAAAGGCAGGAATTAAAGCTATAAACATTTATTTCAACTGTCAAATATTTAAAGGTGCACTGTGATTTTGACTACAAAACAAAACAAAACTAATGATATATAGACATTCATCTTTGTGTAAGTTTAGAGTGATATGATTATGGGCATTTTTCTTTCTTTTCTTCATTTTCCACCTTGTATGTAAAATGGTTATACTCTCTTTGAAAGTTAAAGAGACATTTTCATATTAATGCAGATGTATGGGATCTAGAAAGACGGCACTGATGAACCTATATCCTTGCGGTAACAGAGACACAGATGTAGAGAACAGATGTGTGGGTAGAGTGGAGGTAGAAGAGGGTGGGAGGAATTGAGAGCATAGCATTCAAGCATATATATTACTATGTGTAAAACAGATAGCCAGCGGGAATTTGCTGTATGCCACAGGAATCTCAACACAGTACTCTATGACTGCCTAGAGGCGTGGGATGGGCTGGGAGGAGGGAGAGATGTTCAAAAGAAAAGACATATGTATGTTATTCAGTCGCTAAGACATGTCTGACTCTTTGTGACCCCATGGACCGTGGCATGCCAGCCTTCCCTGTATCTATGGCTGATTTATGTTGATATATGGAAGAAACCAACACAATATTTTAAAGCAATTATCTTCCAATGAAAAATAATTTTTTTAAAAAGAGACATTTTCAGGTGAACATGCAGAAAACAGCAAATAAGCTAGATTGTTAGCCCAATCAAATATTTTAGCCCAATCAAAAGTTTATTTTTGAGTTATTCTCCACCATCGAGTACAGATTGATGAAGGAATCATTTCAGAGAGAAAGCCTCTAGATAATCAGTTTCTCTGCATAAACTGACAATGGATTGCATCTAATTTTGAATGACATTTATTCTACTAGGATTTTAGAAGCTGTTCCTGGCACTTAACCTAGCAGGAGCTCATCAAGTAAATGTGCTCTAGAAGGTTAAAGGTGAAGGTGTGAAAAAGACTTTTCCTGCTTTTGTTTTTCTATTTTTGTATTTTCCCTTGTTTCTTTTTCATTTTCACTTATTTTGACCCTGAATTGGAAAATTATTTCAGCCTGTTCTAAGACATATGAAAAAAATAGTGTTTCAAGAAGTTACAGCTACAATTGCAATATCATCTCAAGGGCTGTCCTTGTTCTCTGTTGGTTTAATTGAATTCTTGCTCATTTACATCTGGCCTTTGAACACCTCCCTCTCAGAAGTTAGTGACACACGCCATGGGTGGGGCAGCCAAGCTGGTACTTAACTCACCCGTCTTTTGAATAATGGAGAAATCACAGACAAATCACGTCATTAATCTAAGACACTCAATTGTTTTCAAAATGCAGATAGAACTCTTCAACGTGAATCATTAGTGTTTAGAGAAAGTAATAAATAAAGAATGAAATTGTTTTTCAGTTATTGGGGAATTTAATTGCTCCTTCACGACTTGATAGCTGAGTAATTGATCATTTAATTTTTGAGCTTTTTTTTTTTCTTATATCTCTTCTCCATTGTGTATTCCAAACAAAGCAACATTTTCTCAAAAGCTAAAAATACTTCACATGTACAATTGAAATGTTCTGGTCCTTAGAATGGAAAAGACAGAAAGATGAAAGAAAAATAGAGGGGAGAAAAGTGGGAGTAAGGTGATGCCCAAGTAATTACCTGGCAGTCTGTCATTGTCTTTTCAAAATTTTGCTGTTTAAGCATTGCCATTGATCTGCTTTGTCTTCACATGCTATATTAAAAGCTAATAATAAAATCAACTTGAATGTACATAGAGCCAAAAAAATCAATTGATCAAGTAATTGATGTACCAAGTAGAACCATAATATTTTGCCCCCCAAAAGGATGATTTCAATATCTGTCCTTGAAGAGTATATTTAAAAAGTCAGAAAGATGAAACAAAGTAGATTAGGAGATCAATGGCAATATAAGACTTTAATAACAATTTTTAAAATATATATGTAGCAGATGGTGACTGCACCCATGAAATTAAAAGACACTTACTCCTTGGAAGAAAAGTTATGACCAACCTAGATAGCATATTCAAAAGCAGAGACATTACTTAGCCGACTAAGGTCCGTCTAGTCAAGGCTATGGTTTTTCCAGTAGTCATGTATGGATGAGAGTTGGACTGTGAAGAAGGCTGAGCTTTTGAACTGTGGTGTTGGAGAAGACTCTTGAGAGTCCCTTGGACTGCAAGAAGATCCAACCAGTCCATTCTGAAGGAGATCAGCCCTAGGATTTCTTTGGAAGGAATGATGCTGAAGCTGAAACTCCAGTACTTTGGCCACCTCATGCGAAGAGTTGACTCATTGGAAAAGACTCTGATCCTGGGAGGTATTGGGGGCAGGAGGAGAAGGGGACGACAGAGGATGAGATGGCCGGATGGCATCACTGACTCGATGGATGTGAGTCTGAGTGAACTCCGGGAGTTGGTGATAGACAGGGAGGCCTGGCGTGCTGCGATTCATGGGGTTGCAAAGAGTCAGACACGACTGAGTGACTGAACTGAACTGAACTGAAGACTTCTTTAGTGGGCCAGTGGTTAAGACTGTGCTCCACTGCCAAGGACAAGGGTTTGAGCTTTGGTTGGGGAAGTTCTGTGCAGCCAAATATATATATGTGTGTGTGTGTATGGTCTATATATATTTTCCTTATCATATATTAAATGTTATATACTACATATATACTTATAATTTATTCATTTTTTATGTTCTATAAAAATATGTGAAGATGTGGGCAAGAATAGAAGGAGAGCAATGGATATGGAGAGAATGACTGAGAATATTAATAGAAGAAACCTAATTTGCATCCCAGACTCCTGAGTTTATTCTAATTGCAAACAGGAGCTGGTTGCAACTTTTCCATTTGGACTTAACAGACGGCTGCTAATAGCAGTGTAAGCTATCAAGAGTAGCTTATTAGAAAATGACTGGTGTGTGCTGGGCACAGAGCTGGCTGTTGCCCCCTCCCATCTCATTTGAGGCTTGTAAGGACACTATCAGGCAGGTAATGGTCTTACCTCTCTGTTCCAGGCAAACCTCTTAGAGCTTGAAGAAGACAACCAGGAAAGAGTGGAAAGAAGATATAGATTCAGACCATGCCAGTCCCAGAGTCCATGCTCTTAATCTCTGCACAGCCCTCATTTCTCAGGTTAAAAACAGTTTACAGAAGGTGAAATATCTGTTTGTAAAATACCGTATCTCCATTCCATATGCATAAGTTAAGTGCAGATAACTATGATAGAAAATAAAATACTGCCTTGATTTGTTTATACCTAGGATGATTTGAATTTCAAACTTAAAAATGAGGGCATGGATAGTGTCATCTCTTTATGCCTCCATCCTCTTCTGGTCTAAAAATGGTGACCAGCACTCAATAAAACTTTGTCAAATAAATAATCAGTTTCAACTCCTCCTTTGGTTTTCTTTTCACTTGTCATATTTCTGTTTTAAGATGAGATTATATTTTTAAATTATCATGTGTTAGTAAACTTTTTTTCTTTCCTATGAAATCCTCAATCTTGTTATTGGGGGATGAAAACAAAACAAGTCATTTTGATTTTTTTTTTTTTCTAACACAGTCAAATTGAGAGCATGATTTGGGATTAGGATAAGTGAGCTGCAATTCCGCTTCCTAAAGTTGTTTACAGTTGAACCTTAAGCAGATACTGAAGTTGAGCTTGTGTTTCCTCATCTGCAAGGTGGAGTCCTTACCGCTTGTATTTCTTCCTTTAAAGCCCCAGTGATCATGGGGTCACCTGCACCTGGCCTGGCATCCAGCATGGGTACCATATGGAACACTTCTTTCCTACTCTTCCCCTCCCTCTATCTCAAATAGTTTTTAAGTAATTATGAGAAAGATCATTCTGATTTTTAAAAATCTTTGGCTTTTGTAGATGGGAAATGATATACATAAATGATCTATCAGAAAAGTTAAACTGATTTACCTTCACTCTGTTCTCCCATTAGACTATAATTTGTCAACAAAAGTTTCCTTTTTCTCATAAAGACATCTTTAAGCCTTGTAGTAAAATATGCTACTTTAAGATTCATAAAACTTTCAGCTTTCACATGATTAATATACCTACTAAAATGACCTCCTACTTATGCTTCTTGGCAAAAAAAATTGATTAAACCCACACTTTACACTTTTTTGCAAACTTTGAAATATGGATCAAATAAAGAGAAAATCCAACATCCTGATTGTCTAATATTATTTATTTACAGATTAAATAGTTTATTCAGCCATTTCCTAAAGCTAAAATTAAAAAACATGATCAGAAACTTAGATATTTTTCAAGTGTCAAAAATCATCTGCTTCAACTGTAAATTGGTAAAACCAAATTTAAAAATAAGCTCAGCACTCAAATATATTCCTTTCCCAGCCTCCTCTTTTTGTCATAACACCGGAATTCTGGCTTCCATTTATCCAATCCTCCTGGCAATTATAAGTTGTCAGCCTGTTAAACTATTAAATTGAAACAAAAGTTCTGTTTTTTAAAAACTAATATTCTGTCTAAATTGCTTCGAAGCTTCACACTCAACATGTTTGAAAGAAACCTCTGTCATTCAATACTTAGTTTCCTAAGTAATTATCCTTCTCTTGAGAAGACAAATTGGTCTCACAAGCTGATTTTGTTCCCTTCCTTGCACTGGCAGCCAGAAAACTCATTTGTGTGACAAATGTATAGAATCTAAAATGTGCGTCTTGTTTATCAACCTCACTCTAGGTTCTGTGCCATTTTTTCTGTAATTGTGTTCCTCAAATTGTAATTTGCCACGCATTTTACTTTATAAACTTTAATTAATCATACTCTGTATGTCTAAGTCACAAAGAGTCATATCACTTTCAATAAGTTCTAGCCACCTCTTGCGGCCCCATAAGTCACCTCTTATGATTTCTCTGGTGGCTCAGATGGTAAAGTGTCTGCCTACAATGCGGAAGACCTGGGTTCAATCCCTGTGTTGAGAAGATCTCCTGGAGAAGGAAATGGCAACCCACTCCACTATTCTTGCCTGAAAAATCCCATGGATGGAGGAACCTGGTAGGCTACAGTCCATGGGGTCGCAAAGAGTTGGACACGACCGAGCGACTTCACTTCACTTGCGACCCCATGGACTAGAACCCACCACGCTCCTCTGTCCCTGGGATTTCTCAGGCAAGAATCCTAGAGTAGATTGCCATTTCCTTCTCCAGGGGATCTTCCCAACCCAGGGATCCAACCCAGGTCTCCTGCATTGCAGGCAGATTCTTTACCAATTGAGCCACTCTTTCAGAATCACAGGAAAAATAGAACCATATTATTCAAC
Organism: Oryx dammah; assembly: GCF_014754425.2. Lineage (NCBI taxonomy): Eukaryota > Metazoa > Chordata > Mammalia > Artiodactyla > Bovidae > Oryx > Oryx dammah. The sequence goes on from NW_024070191.1 coordinate 11,196,714, forward strand.
AGACATATTTTCTATCCCAGCTTTGGATGATGCTGATGCAAGCAAATAGCAGGTTCCACTTTGAGAAACCCTGAACCATAGCAGCAACCCTATTAACCTATTAACCCTATTAACCCCTGGGTACAGTTGGAATTTTTCCTTGTGCCCCTCGCTTAATCGCCAAGAACACCCCTCATCCCTCCCACTCAGGCAAGAGGATTGAACCCCCATTTGCTGATGGAAACTGTGTTTCAGCTCTTCCCATGGATTAGGGCTATGGAGTGATTTCATAAGCCTCCAGGTTCTAGGAGGAACTTAAGCTCCGATTCCGTAGATGTTAGACGCCCCCCATCGCTGCGTCTGCATGGCGAGTTGGTGAGCAGGATTAGCCCACTAGAGAACAGGCTTGCCTCATCTGTTCCCACCTCAGCCAGGTGGTCCAAGAAACAAGAAATGTGCTTACCTGTGAAAACAGGTTGCTTATAAATCAAAAGGGGTCAAGTTCTGTCCACCAGATGGAGGTTTTAAAATCTTAATGTGTAAGTTAAGATATAATGGATTACTGGAGGTGCAATTTTCGTAAGGTTGAATCATTTTGTGGCCTTCTGGGATCCAGGAGAGTGAAAGGTTACTGTTACAGTGAACAAGAACAGAGTCAGATTTTCATCTTAAGTGACCTAATTACAAAGGATGTGATTCTGACCCATTAATTTTCAAAATCATATCTAATTATCTGTTGGTATGGCTTACTGAGGCTCAAAAACACATGGGCTAAGGGATTTTCTCTGCTAAGCGTATAGTTTCTTTTGCATGAGTACTTAATTTTAGCCTATTATAATTTTGCCTGTAAAATTATTTTGGTTTATGGTAGGGGGAGGTTCTAAACAATCAGGACTGAGCTCTCTCTTTTTTTCTCTTTTTTTCTGTCTTTCCCTCCCTCTTTCTCTCTCTCTTCTTTCACCATTTCTTTATCCCTGAAAATGAAAAAGGAACAGGGTTATGGAGACACAAGGAGCCCAATTCAATCAGTTTTATCTTTTACGACAGGTAGAGAATTGAAATGTTGTGTAACGTAAAGCTTTGTTGGTAATTATGGGTTTCATTTATCTGTGTTTGTCGCTGGAGTTAAATATATGAACACATTTAGACATGAATGATTTTTCATTATTGTGGAAGGGACAGTCATAAGTGAAGCTGAAATAATTTATGAATGACAAAGTATATTATCAAGGATGTTTATATATTCCTGTAGTTTTAGATTATTTCAAAGAATCATTCCAAATGGGAATTATGAATATCTGCCTCCCTCCCTTAGTTTTTTTGTTCTGTTTTGTTTGCTTCTTGGTTTTTTGCTTTAAAACCCCATGGCGTACTTGTTTTTCACCACCCTGTGTGGAAAAGTGTGAGAATTTACATAATACATAATTTACGTCACTTTCCTGGCCTCCTGGGGGACAGTTTTCTTGTTGCTTCCCTATTGCTGACTTACGGGCTTGCCGTCTTTCTACACTGGGACGGACACACAGCAAAGAACATGACTTCTTTGTAGAGGGCAGGGCATTTGGGTGAGTGGATTATTCAATGTGTAGACTCCCCTCAGACTAAGTCTTAAATTTTTGTTGTTGTTTAGTCTCTAAATCATGTCCGACTCTTTGAAATCCCATGAACTGCAGCACATCAGGCTTCTCTGTTAAACTTTTAACTACCTTTAAAATATCATCACTTTTATATTTCAGGCCTTTGTTGAAATGATTTTCTTTGACATATAACTTTAAAGTTCTTCTGCATAAAAAAGAAAAGTCTATTTTAAATAACCTAAACTTTTTGGAAACTTTTAAAATTATTAGATAGATACCATTACCCCTAATGGGAAGGAGTGAAAAAATATACATCTTCAATTTCCTTAAGCAAAGTGACTTTTAATGAGGACAATGGAAATGTGTGTTGTGATTCTAGGTCTAACTCATGTTTTGACACAGGTGCCTCACCTGCCGTCATTTAATTATATATACTTTTCATTCACATGGCCCAGGGTTAAAATCCACTTCTTTAGCTTATTTTTAAGTAGCTATAAAGTGAAGGTGAGCTTCTATTTTTGTTTGCATTATAAGGATTACTTTTTTCTGTTTTACGGCTTTGTGCACTAAATCCCTCCATTCTGCTTTATTGCTGGCAAGCTAAGGCATTTCGATTGTGTCTGACTCTTTGTGACTACATGGATGGTAGTCGGCCAGGTCCCTCTGTCCGTGGGATTCTCCAGGCAAAAATACTGGAGTGGGTTTCAATTCTGTTCTCCAGGGGATCTTCCCAACTCAGGGATTACACCCACATCTCCTCCTGCATTTGCAGGAGGGTTCTTTATCACTAGCGCCACCTGGGAAACCCCTTTGCTTTGTTACCACAATCTTAAGTCTGTGGACATAAGAATTCAATCTCATTTTAGTAAATTCCTGAAACTGACTATCGTCATCCAAAGCAAGTTATTCCTGGAAAGTAAATTCATATTAATGTGGATGTTGAGGGTTGTAACTGAAGATGATTTTATTTCTCGACATTATGCTTGGAATGAGTTGAATTCAGAATAGTTGAGCATGAATGCTTCACCCCAATGGGCGTAGTTGTCTACTCAATATATTTTAGTTTTTACTCAGCTATGCAACTACATCCCCACCAGCCTAATAAAATCACCTGTGATTCAGATGACATATATACCAGCTCATTACATGACTCTTTGATGTGCTCTCAGTATATTAAAGCAAAGATAAAAACATTCTATTATCCGTCATAGTCCATCTACAGATCAATTACATAGACTTGTCCTTGGAAGATGTCATTGTTGCTTGCTAAGGCAACAGATGACTTGTCCCTGTTTTGGGGGACATTTACATTACTATTTACATTACATCCATTTACATTACTATTACTAGAATAAACTATTCACACTATCAGACATAGGCTTTTCACTGTTCTATATTTATTTTCTGATAGAATTTAGAGAACTCAAGGACAGTGAACATACAGTTCCTCATTCAACAGCTCAGTAAAATATGTGCCTTGAAGAAAACTGAAACTAAATGTTCATGCATTTAACCAGCAACAATTATTTTTTTTAAATAGCAAAAAAAAAAAAAAAAGACAATTGGGTAATCTAGGTCCATATTGCCAGTGAAACAGCAACAGGAATTTTCATTTCAACCGTGCTTGCTTTCCTAAAACTAGGACACACTCTAGAGTTGGTGATATTTTTCAATACTAAAGAAATCTGTGCGGTCTTTTGCCATGTCCCATGTGTATAACTTGTACTACCGATAGTTTTCAGTGCCCTCATCACTGTAAAGGAAGATTTCATTGGGGTAAGTAGAGAAAAATCACCCCGTTGAAAGACAAGTATGCTTCATGGCATTCTCCACTGTGAAAGGGACCATTATTTTATTGTATACATAAGAATAAATGGTCATATGAATATCTCATGGCATTCTCCATTGTGAAAGGGACCATTATTTTATTGTATACATAAGAATAAATGATCGTATGAATATCTTTTAAACTATAAAATATATAGTTTAAGAATTTGTTAAAATTAGAGAATGGAAAAGTGCTGGTCATCACCCAAGTCTGTTGAGTCTGGTGAGTCAAATTCTGGTGATTATTTCACTTAAATTGTTGATGATGGCAATATTGATGATAATCATGACAACAAACACACACAACAATGTGTTGTTTGGTAGAGACTGTCCTCAGCATCTATCTATAACCTTATTTAGTTATCGAAACAACTCAGTGAGGCAGGTACCATTACTGTTCCTGTTTCATAAGAAACCATGATAGCACAAATTAATCAACGAGCAGCAGTAAGGTTCTGGGAGAACCAGCTCTCACACCCAGCTCTTCTGTGCTCCTCTACTCTAAAATCAGTCTACTTTTTGACTTAATGTAATTCAAAGTGCAGTGCTTAGATATGATGCCCATGGATAGTAAGACTGAGACTTGGAATATATTTAACATGTAAAGTTGTGTGTTAGTCATTCAGTTGTATCAGATTCTTTGCAACCACATGGACCATAGCCCACTGGGCCCCCTCTATTCATGGAATTCTCCAGGTAAGAATACTGGAGTGAGTTGCCATTCCTTTCTCCAGGGGACCTTCCTGACTCAGGGATCAAACCCAGGTCTCCCACATTGCAGGCATATTCTTTACTCAGATGCTGTGCTGTGGTCTAATTCTGACTCCATATCTCATGGGTTCAAGGTTCTGAAGTCCTTCCTGATCACTCTTAACACACTCATCCTGATAAGAACAGTCCTCTACATCTAACGCTAAATTAATTCTATTTACTTCAAGCAACCCAGTTCTAGAACTGCTGCTGCCATTTTTGTAGGAAGAGCACAACAGGTTTCAGAGCTTATCCTTTTACAAAGAGCTGGTAGACAAGCAAGCCATTACTGTAATTATGCACTTCAGCTATAAGTTTCCAAAAATGGTATCTTAACTAAAATTTAAACTTATTTACCTTTAAGATTTCCTTTTCTGGGTATGATATATTAAGCCATGGCAACAGCTAAAAAATAAGTGAATGTTTTACAATGAAATCATATTTTAAAGAGAGTGGAAAACTATGGCAGCAACAGAGACTAGAGGAAATGAACTCTCCAAAAGGCAGAGCCTGTATTAGATGAGCTGAAGTTGATGTCAGTTTTCTCTCCTAAGGGCATGTGTGGATTCAAGGACAGGGCTTGGCCCTAGGCACACAGGATCCTTTTGGGGCAAGATAAAACAATAGAGGTTTTGGTGGTTGAATGGGTTGGCTTGATGAGTAGGAATCTAAAGAACCTGCAAACACAAAGACAGTTTTCTTCCAGGAGGTATTTTCAGTGTTCTGAGGTAGGATGGGAGGCTAAGGGGCTGTCATGAAGTTTTGCAGTGATTAGGAAACAAAATCCCACTGGAAGTGACCTGCCACCAACATACACCAGGTTCCCTGCCAAGATGTCACCAAAATTCCAAGCTATGTTAGGTAAGAAGCTAAGTTGATAAAATCAAACCCCTGAAGGGCATAACTTTATCTCTTATAGTCTTTCAGGGGTCAGTGGACAAGGTTATGCCAGAATCTCAATCTAAAAGCCCAGGAGGCCACATCTAAGGGATGGGAATGAAGCAGTTATAGACTGAATGAAACTAAATCTTCAACTCAGCATGAACCAGATAGTCCTGGGTATTTGATGTGTCCATGTTCTATATGTCTAGAGAAACTTACCCTCCTCTGGAATAAAATAACATCATCTGAATCAATAATCAATATTAAAAAAAAAGCAGACCCACAGATTACCCAGATACTGGAGTTAACAGGCAAGAATATTAAAATAATCGTTATCAATACATTACAGTAAGCCAAAAGGTGAAAGATGATTAGAGGTTCAAAACAAAACTGGATTCTGTTTAAAAAAATCACAATTTGTCCTTGATGAGAAACATATTACCCAGCATGAGAACTCTTGAAATTCTCTGAACCTGAATAATTGGATACCCAAATATTGCAGTGCTTGAAAAATGAGAAAAGGAATAAAAATGAACACCTACTTGTTGTTATACATATGCTAAGTACCATGCATATATAATACACCTTAATCTTCTGTGCATTCCTGTTATTCTCACATGGTAGATCAGACCTTTACATATGATAAAGCAGGGGAACTTGTTTTCATAGTATGCAAATACTCCTAAAGGTATAGGTATACCACCCATGTCACCTAAGGTTCATAGCCCCATGAACTTTCAATCCCTCTGCTCCACGAGCTGCCTGGAAGCTTCTGCACGCACAAGTTAAGTTAGGCTATTCCTTGCCCAGAAATTGTGGCTTGCTCCGTGAGACATTTTGGTTTAATCACAAGTGGAAAACAACTAATTTTGTTCTATGCTTTTACTTTTTCATGCTTATTAAAAGAAGTCAAATCATGAAGTATACATTGAGCCACATGATTAGAGACACTGCAGGAGCTGAAGACTGTAAATCTTAGGTTTAAGGATTTTGTGTGTGGCACCAGCTTTGTTATTGATGGTGGGTTTTGTACACATGCCCCATCTTTGAGTTACTAAAAATACCACTAGCAACTGCATTCTCAGGAACAATGGAATCCCTTGTGAAGTGTTTCCTCCCCGAAGAATAGTAAAATGTCAAACAGACAAAAGTAGGAAAAATTATGTCTCCAGACAGCCGCGCTGCCAGTGTGACTTCTGACTACACCATTTTGTACTGTACACAGAGTCTGCTACCCACCAATTATTCTACAAAAATGTCATCTTGATAGAAGAAAAAAAGATCTTAATTATTCACTGATATTTCTCCTCTAGAATAACTAATGACTGTAATAAACATTAGGCCCATTTTGAGTACTTGTTAAGCAGACAGTTCACACACATATCTCCTACTTAATCCTATATCTAGTCCCATTTCAGATTTGAAAAAACAAACAAAAAAATCACATTAAACAGAATCACAAATTTTCCCCCCAACACCCTGACACTAAGCAGAAAAGTGTGTATTTGAACCTAAATTTATCAAAGGTCCAAACTCTTCATTCTCCACTGTGGTAGGCTGCCTCAGTGATTACAGCACATAATTATAACGGTATGCCTTGTTTACCTACACCTTTCTACAAGCACTGAAATACTGCACAAATGCATACAGCTCATTTTCTTTCCATGCCCATGAGGTTAGGGTAGGTGTATTATTACTCACAGGCACTGCGTGCACATACTACATTGAAATCGGACCTGGATCTTAGAACTCTCAATGCAAAAATGCTTCTTACTCTTGAGCAGATTTCCAAAACAAACTAAATGGAAAGCAGGAGTCCAAAAATGAGATTGCTTTTAACTTAATTTCTTATTTGACTCTTGGTTCTGTGCCTGTCTAGAGAAATCAGTTCTCTGGAATGTCCACAACCTCTATACCTCTCAGCCTTTACGCCCATATATAAACTGTAACATCCATTTACAGCTGCCTATAGAAGAAGCAGATTCATTGCATAGAAAATACACAAAGCATTCAGAAGAAAATTGAAACCCACTGTGTTTCTTTGATCCCAGAAGAATCAGTGCTAACATCTCTTTGCCTTTGTTTCATATTGATATATATATATTCCTATCTCTATCTCCATCTTTGTTATGTTGCTTTCATTTATTTTATGCACCTTCAGTCACTCCGTATGCATTGTGTTGGGAGCTGCCAACCTTCATCTGGCACTGCTCTTCATTCAGGTGAACGGGTTGAGAAAAGAGTCTATGAAAGGGGAGGCGAGTGTTACACTGCAAATAAGCAAATAGCAATGCTACTGGAACAGTTGTGGAAATGCCTTTCTGGTGGATCCAAGACTCTCCACCAAAGATCAAGGGATGTGATTCCTCAACAAAGTTGTATTTGTTCCTCAAGTTTTGTTTTTAATTTTCTTTTTTTAATTGAAGCACAGTTGTTTTACAATATTGTGTCAGTCTCTGCTATACAGCAACGTGACTGTTATAAACATATAGACATTCTTTTTTAAAATATTGTTTTCCATTTTGGTTTATCACAGGATATTGAACATAGTTCCCTGTGCTATACAGTAGGACCTTATTGTCTATCCATTCTAAACCTCATAGTTTTTTTCCTCATGTTTTGGAAGATCTATCTTTAACAGGCTTGTGGAGACTCTAAAGTCATGTAGAGAGGGATGGATCTAGGTGGAGAAGAGTCAGGTTTAGGCAGAAGAGGAGGGAAGCATTTGAAATACTCTAAAAAAGGGAAGTTAAATATTCATTTATTTCAGTTACATTGGAAGAATCTGTTCCCTGTGAGAAGCCCTCTGTCATTGGTACACATGAGTCTGTGTGTTTGGTCTTGACACACAGACTCTACCTGGAGAGAAGCTGGAGGTGATATGGAGGCAAACCAGGAAGCGAAAAGAAGGATGCTATCATTGAATATTTCCCATTTATCCCATTTTTGGTAACCAGTCTATAATAATGTCTTCCATTCTTTTCAGCCTGGGACAGATCTAGAACATTCAGAGAGGGAGGTGCAAAAGAAGGACCCACTCTTCTCATCTCAGCCTCTTTACCCTTGTGAATATTTGACATGTAGGCTTAACCACACCCCCTAACCACTATGTCATTGCCTATATTATTTCTCACAGGCAGGCATATGTGTTAGTTAAAATATGATCTACTTTCCCTATCAAAATGAGGATGCTAAGACCTTTGAGCAGTGAGATGGTTATAGAAAAACAAAGTAATTTTGAGCATATGTTTCACAGATATTCCACGATGGAGATCTGTTATGCCTCATGGTTCTTTAAGAGCAGATTCATATCCCATAGAGCATAAAGAAGATAAAAACATTATTATGGTATACTAAATAACAGCAACAACACTAACAAGGTTGGAGAGTTTTAATTTATTTTTTTATTTAATATTTTAACTTCACTATACAGCTAATGATAGCTGATCTAACAGTGAATGTATATCTGGTCCCTGATTTTTCAGTATTTTTTAGTTAATTTAATTATTTCACTTTTTTCCCCCTACTTGCGTGTGTGTATGTGTTTTGATTCCAAAATTCCAATCTGAATTTTGTGAGTCTCTCAGTCCCTACAGAATTCATTAAATCTATATCTAGACTAAAAAAGGGCCAATTTAGCTGTAGCCGTGTTTGGTGATTTTCGTTTTGAGCACAAATGTCTAATCAACACCTGCAGTCTGGGTGTGCATTAGTTAGTTTCCTCTGCATGCTGCTGGGAGGATAACATAACTACACTTCTGATAGACTAAACATTTGCAAATGAGCCCTCTAGTGCCTCCTCTGCATGCCTATAAAGCAGGCAGGGCTGGTTTGAAGTCCTTTACCTTCCCTTGTTTATTATGACAAATATGTTAGGTTGGTATTATTTAAACATAACAGCAGCCTGGGCATCTGTTATTTAAGATGCTATCCCTTCATGTGATTGAGAGAAAAAGGTGGTAGAATAGCACAGTTTCAGTTATCTGGTGTTTTTCCATGCATTTTCAACTCAATTTTTTACTTAGTATGAGTGGTATTTTTCACGAGTTTGAAGATGAATATTATAAATTGTTAAAAAAATAATTTTACTTATGAGCTGATATGTTGAAATAGTAATAATATAGCGACTTTTTTTTACCATAGATAATTACATGAATATTTATAGCCCTCAATATTATATCTAAGAATTGCTTGCATTGTTAAATGATATACCTACCTGGCTTATGCTATTAAAAAATGTTAAAATATTTTACTTAATTTTTTCTTAAATTACATAAGTTTTCTTCTGAAAAATAAGCTCTAGAGTATTAATATTTAATTCTGGAATTCAGTGTACACTCTATAATAACACAAATTTTTATGTATTCAGTTTCAAGTACAGAGGAAATGCTACATTCTTTTACCACCAAAGTGATACTTGCATTGTTTTTTCCTAAGAATAAAGGACAGAATTTAAAACATAATTTTGCTTACTGTGATTAGCATTTTTATTTTCCTGACTAGTGGTTGAAATCAGCTCTCCATGGAGCAATGGAAGTTGTATCTATTTTTTATGAAGACTGGGCTGGAGTAAGTTCAAACTCCAAGTTTCCTAGAGTCCTCAACAGATAAGCAAAATTAACCTATGTAACATTAAATTTTGGAGAAGGCAATGGCACCCACTCCAGTACTCTTGCCTGGAAAATCCCATGGATGGAGGAGCCTGGTGGGCTGCAGTCCATGGGGTCTCGAAGAGTCAGACACGACTGAGCAACTTCACTTTCACTTTTCACTTTCATGCATTGGAGAAGGAAATGGCAACCCACTCCAGTCTTCTTGCCTGGAGAATCCCAGCGACCGGGGAACCTGGTGGGCTGCCGTCTATGGGGTCGCACAGAGTCGGACATGACTGAAGTGACTTAGCAGCAACGTTAAATTTTAAATCCAGAATGGATAATTTACTGTGTTGCACTAATTAACAGAGAAACACTTTTGGTTAGTCGAAGTGAAAGAATTTTTCAGTGAACCAGAAATTCTCCCCAGGACCTAAATGGGGACAATCCTTTTGTGCTGGCAGGTCAAACAAGGCTGTCTTTGGTAAAGAAAGCAGTAGACAACTGTGACTTATTATATACTCTTTTTATCAGCATTTGTCTCCATCCCGACTCTAATAAGAATGCTTTTAAATGTTTTGTAATTAAATATAAAACTGCTACAGGATTTTTGTAAATATTCTTCATCAGCTTAAGTACATATTCTTCTATTTATACTTTGTTTTTTTTTTTAAATAAATTTAGTCATGAATATATATTGAATTTTATTGAATGCCTTTCCGCATTTATTGACATAAGAATATATTTTCCACACCTTTAATTTATTTGGGTAGGACTTAACCATATTTTGTCTGTATGTCATTATTATAATATATTTCTAAATTTCTTACTTTCTAAGAGAAAAACCCTCTTGGGTGGGATTTATTTTTTGATTGTTATAGTAGTTTCAGAAATACTTTGTTTTAAATATTTACATGTATATTCATGGGAGAGATTGGACTATGATAGTCAATGAAGAGTGATACCTGAATTGAGTTCTGAAGTCTTTTTATACCAAGGAGTAGTAGGGAGGGGAAGTTCATTCCCAGAATCAAGGAAATATTAGCCATGATTAGAAAATAAGTACCTATTTTTTAAAGTGCTAATTTTAAGTATCTTTACACTGAATATTCATTAACTTCAGAAATGTATAAGATTATTTAATAATATAGTTGTGGTAAGTTAAGAATCAGGCAAACTTATTTTGAATTCGGGCTCCATCACACACTGTTTCTATGTCTTTGATATATTTAGTTCCCTTATCACAGCCTCAGTCACTTTACCTGAAATATGGACATAATAACTGTGCTTACTTTATAGGAATATTTTTAAATTAAATCATGTTTATGAAGGAAGGCCTGACACAGTAACTGTCATGTAAAGGAAAGGAAAGTGAAGCTGCTCAGTCGTGTCTGACTCTGCAACTCCATGGACTGCAGCCTACCAGGCTCCTCCGTCCATGGGATTTTCCAGCAAGAGTACTGGAGTGGGGTGCCACTTCCTTCTCCAGGGAATCTTTCCGACCCAAGGATGGAACCCGGGTCTTCCACATTGCAGGCCGATGCTTTACTGTCCGAGCCACCAGGGAAGCCCATATAGCTAATACTAAAAAAATGGCATATAGCTAAAACTTAAAAAAAAAAGTGGTAGCTACTTCTATTATTTTGACTTCATGGAAGTAATTATATTTTAATCATGAATCAGCACATATATATTTTAAAAAAATTAAATTTGGTAAATCATGCTTTTCCTAAGCCTTAAGTGAAATGATCTATTAGTGTAAAAAAGACATTTAGAGTATGAACCCTTCTATTCAAAATTGAAGTTCCTGGAAATTTTCATCTTCCAGTCTATGTGTGGCACAGGAAACAATTTGGATTTTTGTAAATTAGGTTGCTTTTAATCCCACGCTTTCGCCTGTCCAAACCTCTAGTCCTCCCTTAGAGAACAGAGTTGTATCACTGCCAAGGTCAAGGTGTGGGGTATCAGGGTATGTACAGCAGTATTAACTGTGTGGGAGTGGATTTCCAGTCTCTAACCACCTCTGAAGAAAGTGTCGCCAACTCTGAATTATGCATGCGATGTACACTGGATTTATCTAGCTTTCTTCCCTAAGAAGGAAAGAACGATGAATATCCTGTAATCCACTTCAGCGATTGTTCCCACTTTATACCAGTCTCTTCACATTTCTTAATTAAAAACCACAACAAAACCTTCTTAGACCTGTGCTGACCACTTAGGTATATATGTATCTGCGGAATGAGAATCTGGTGGCTAGAGAGCATGACTTCAAATCCTTATTTACCACCTCAGATGATTGATGTCATGGGAACTGAGCCTTGGGATTTCTAATCAGGAAATGAGGATGATAATTATTACTCGGGCAAAGAAATGAGCTAATGTGCTCAGAACACAGTAATCCATGGGCAGCGTACATGTTGCCTGTCATTTTCTTTATCCTCTACTAGTGGAGAAAAGCTGTTTTTAGTTTAACTTTCAGGTTGAGCTTAGCAATGTATTTTGACATACTTTAAATGTTCTTAACAACTAACTTTTCTTTAGCAAATCCAAATATTTTATAATGTGATGTTAATTCACAACTTTTTCTTTAGTCTTTGTTAATATATGCATTATGCTGAAAGATCAAATTGTTAGGCCACCACATGGTAATCTTATCTCTAAATAAACTTTAAAATTTTTATTTTCCCTTATAATAATCATGTTTGAAAAAAAGATGATTTTTTAAAAAACATGTAATTATTACACCCAAAATATGTAGTCCGTAAATTTTACCTTTAATATTTTCAACCTGATAAATAATACCTGCCAACTTAGAAATTTATACTCACAGTATCCTGATGAGCTATATTGCATCTTGCCAGAAGCTATGTGTCTATATCAGTGTCAAAATACTATGGACAACACAATCGTTATTCCAAAGTCACATTTTTATCCTTAAACCCACATATATATTTTTCAAATAAATGCACTGCTTCAATCCCCAGTAAATATATTTCTGGAGGAAATGAAAGTCAGTCCAGTAATACCTGTGGGCACCTAATACCCTTGCATAATCATTCTGACTTGGTTGAGAAAAGTTGTTGTATGGACATTACCTACCTCATAGGAATGCTGTGAGGATTAAAGAAATATCTGAAAAAATGATTTGAGCTTCTTTGGGAAAGATGTTATTAATATGAGATGGTATTTTTATTTGAATGAGTAGGAGATTGAAAGAGGATTATTTCTGAAAGTGGAAGGGAGGCCTGTTGGTGAAGAAATCAAATGCTCCACCTTAAGTAAGATGGATTACAATGATATTAAAAGGACACAAGCTGGTTTAGACCCAAATGATGAGAAAGAGGAAGCAGTGTCTGATCCTCAATCTTGCCAACTTGGGTTTTTCTGAATAGATTCATTCTTGGGGAGGGTGGGTGGCAGTGGAGAAGGTCTGGGCTCAGGACAGTCAATAGCTGATGAGGTAACATAGCTGATCTCCCCCTATTGTCACTCAAGACATGATAACACTGCAATTGATGTGAATTCTCCCAGACGTGGAAATGCTGGAAAGAGTAAACAATAAGGATGAATGTGATATGTTTAACGCAAATGTCCATTATGGGGCCTGAGAGTCTCCCCTCTCACTACCCCAGGTAGGGGCACACAGGGTTCCAGGCAGAGGAACCCTACTGATAGATATAAAAATGAATCAACCATCCCCACTACCATCACCAAATCAAATGAACAAGCATAAAGCTGCATGATTTTGAATTGGCCGTGGAGAAAAACAAAATCAGAGATGGAGGGTGTCTGGTAAGTTCAGGACATTGGCCCCAAATCCTTTCATCTAAAAATTCAAAGAGGGAAATGATGCTTATATTTATATATCTATATATCATATTTTATATATATATATATATATATATATATATATATATGGACTTCCCTCTTGGTTCAGATGGTAAAGAATCTGCCTGCAATGTAGGAGACCTGGGTTTGATCCTGGGTTGGGAAGATCCCTTGGAGGAGGAAATGGCAACCCATTCCAGTATTTTTGCCTGGAGAAATCCACGGACAGAGGAGCCTGTTGGGCTACAGTCCATGGGGTTGCAAAGAGTTGGACATGACTGAGCGACTAAGACACACACACACACACACACACACACACACACACACACATGCATATAAACCAGAAGGAATTTGTGGTGGAAATTGGGAAGCTAGGTGGGGGAAGAGAAAGGAGAAAATAAATTCTGAAGTTTGATTTGAGTGAAACAAATTCAGAGCATTGTGTTTTTTTTTGTTTTTTTTTTTAATGCTTTTTGAGAATTCCCTGATTATCTGTGCTTCCACTGCAGGGAGCCCAGGTTTCATTCCTGATTGGGGAAATAAAAACCCATAAGTCCTGCAACGGAAATAAATAATACAAGGAATAAGATTAAGTACACATTTTTTTAAATTGCTTTTTGAGGACTTCCTTAGGAAGAAATTATTAAAGATGTTACAGGAATGGGTAGATAAAATCAACCTGATCCCTGTCCTCAGACAACTTTAACTAACAGCCACCCTTTATGAAATATCTATGGCCGGCTGCACACCAAGAGATGCTGATTTAATTGGTCTGGGATAAAGCCTAGACACCACTATTTTTTAAATGTCCCAGTTAATCCTAATAGCAGGCAAGGATAATAACCACGATTAGTACTAGTTCGTCTTTCTCAGATTTCCATGTGAATATCAAGGACTTGGGAATCTATCTGGGAAGATGCCTGAGATTTGTTTTCAACGTGCTCCCAAGTGATCCTAAAGCTGCTTGCTTCTCTGTGGACCACATTTTGAGTAGCAAAGACACAGCTTACAGCTTAGAGGGTAGCCAAAGTTTGGTGGGGAAAACTATATCGTTGAGCTCCTCTTCGTCTTCGGTAAAGAACTTCTCACCTGCACTCGTTCATCTGTCTCTTCTAGAGGTGATCAATGATATTCCATTCCTGATGGAGCTAGTCATTTTATTTTGGGTTTCCAATGGAAAGGTCTAATAACAGTATGAAATCTGGACATCTTTAGTTGATGTGGGTTGCTGCGAACATGGAGGTAAAAGAGAAAACTGGTAAGAAGTTGCCATAAATCCATTACACTTCTAGTCTCAAAATATCAGACTTTATATTTTTTTAAGCAACACATTCTCACATTTTTCTCCTCGGGTCCTTAACACAAATGTCAAATCCGAGTATACTGTTAAACTTGAAATTTTCCTTTCCTTGGAGTTTAAAACATTCTTGTGGCACAAAATAATTCACAAAAGGATAGATTTTAGTATGTTCCCAATATTAAAATCAGTCCTCTTATTTGAAGATTTCTTAATGACTTGTGTAATCATTTATGTACATACTGATAGAAAATAGGTTAGATGTTAGATAAGTGAAACTATATCTCATTATGCTAAACTTTTGATTAAGTCTATAAAGGATTTTACAGGAAGTAAAAGGGAATAAATGTAGTCCATTTTCCCCCATTTTTATCCCCCCTTTTTTCCCCCTATAATGAGCAAGTAGGTTTAAAAGTACATGCCAGAATTGCCCCAAAATGTGTTGTAATTCCATTTCAATGTGACAGTACACTTCAGAAGAAACTGTTTCTGAGGTGATCTGCAGAGTTACATTGCTAATCTCACTGCTGTCTCTAGGGCTATCGGTACTCATAAATCATGTGGTCTGTAATAAGAGAAGTAAGTTTGAGAGGTTAGAAATCTTAAGAAAATTGTGACAGAGGTGATAGATGATATGAAATGACTACATTCTAAAGATGTTATATAAAAGAGAATGTGTTACATTTGAGATAAGTTCCTCTTGGGTTTTTTTTTAAACCAAAAGTCTATTAGCAACGTAATACATGGCATACTTCAGCGATATCATTTGATAAATTTTAAGCATTTGTGTATTAAAGGGTTCTATATATAATCAACTTTCATCTGAGTTTTCAGGAAGTCTTATGGGGGCACTCTAATTGTTTTGGAATTTTTTGAAGATGTCTCATGTTCTCAAGTGTGCCTTGTACAGTTGTTGAAAGTATTCAAGTTCTTTACTAAGTCTGAATTGATTAACCAGTCTGAAAAATATTTCAGATACAGTGTATGAAACAGGAATCCTGATAAAATAAGCGTGGGGTGAGAGATGTTTTGATTTGTGCTCTGGACTGGGAGGGTGTCGGTATGGTCACCAAGAAAAAATATAAACCTTGGCTTTGAAAATATTAACATGAACCCCAAGAGCTATGGTCTTTGTAAATGGTTGTGGCAAGAACACTGCTGAGTTATTTCCATATCTGAAATGATTAATTTTAAAAAAACTTAATTTATATTTGTGTACCATTGACATACAGTGTTATTAGTTTCTGCTAATAACAAAGTGAATCAGTTATACACACATGTATATCCACTCTTTTTAGATTGTTTCCAATATAGGCCATTACAGAGTATTGAATAGAGTTCCCTGTGTTATACAGTAGGTCCTTATTAGTTACTGTTTTATACATATAATAGTAGTGTGTATATATATCAATCTCAATCCTCTAATTTATCTATTCCCCTCAACGTCTCCTATCCCTAAGTTTGTTTTCTGCATCTCTAGCTCTATTTCTGTTTTGCAATAAGTTCATTTGTACCTTTTTTACATTCCTCTTTCTAGCATGACAGTCTCGAAGTCCATCTCAATTGCTACAAATAACATTCTTTCCTTCTTTTCTATGGCTGAGTAATAATCCATTGTACACACACACACACACACACACACACACACCCCACATCTTCTTTATTTACTCCTCTGTCGAGGGACATTTAGGTTGCTTCCATGTCCTGGCTATTGTAAATAGAGCTGCAGTGGACACTGGGCTGCATATATCTTTTTCAAATTATAGTTTTCTCTAGATATATGCCAGGAAGTAGGATTGTTGGATCATATGGTAGCTCTATTTTTAGTTTATTAAGGAACATCTATACTCTTCTCCATAAGGGCTATACCAATTTACATTCCCACCAACAGTGTAGGAGGGTTCCGTTTTCTCCACATTCTCTCCATCATTTGTTGTTTGTATAATGGATTTTTTGATGATGGCTATTCTGACCAGGTAAGGTGATACTCGTTGTAGTAATGATTTGCATTCTCTAATAATTATAAATGTTGAGCATTTTTTTCATGTGCTTTTCAGGCACCTATATATCTTCTTAAATGTCTATTTATAAGTGTCTATTTAGATTGTCTGCCCATTTTTTTCACTGGGCTATTTAGATCTTCTGCCCATGTTTTTTCCCATTGGGTTACTTTTTTATTTTTTATATAGAATTGCATGAGGTGTTTGTATATTTTGGAGATTATTTTGGTTGCTTCATTTGCAAATATTTGTTCGCATTCTGAGAGCTTTTTATTTATGGTTTGCTGTGTAAAAGCTTTTAAGTTTAAGTATTTAATTTTGTTGTTATTTTCATTAATCTAGAGGGTGTATCTAAACAATGTTGCTGTGAGTGATGTCAAAGAGTTTTCCGCTGATGTTTTCCTCTAAGAGGTTGATAGTAAAATCACCGTGATCAAGGCCACTTATGATGACGGTGCTGTACCACAACAGGCTCCTCTGAGCACTCATCAGAATCACAGGGAGGGCTCCTAGGACCACAGACTGCAGCCCCACCCCCACAGTTTCTCACTGGTAGGTCTGGAGCAGGGCTGAGAAATTTACGTCTCTTAACAGGCTCCCAGATGATGCTGATACTGCTGATCTGGGACCTCACTTTGAGACGGGGGCCTTTATCCGCGTGCCTTGGGTCTTCTCGTCCTGTTGCTCAGTTTTCACAGCTAGAGACATTAACTCACGCGGGTAGGTCCTGCCCCTGTGCAGGTAGCAAGGGATACAGTTTTTGCATTGGTTCAGAGTGACATAACTCTACAACAGGTTTTATGAGGGTTGCAGAGCTGAGCCTTTGCTGAGTCTTCCAGCTCCTACACTTCATCCTTTCCTGGGACACGCTTATTTCTCTCGGACTAGGACACTTGGATTCCCTTGCTCCATGCTTTCCGGAGGCCGAACACAAACAGGTAAGTTCACTTCCCACATCTGGGAATCTGCCAGGTTGCCTTCTGGACATTTGTGACCCTGTCACAAATGCTTTGGTATTTTCAGTTTGCCTGCGCTGATTTCTTTCCATTGCTTGTGGTTAAGACTTTGCAGTTTACCTTTTCAGTGCCAGTGAGTGTAGCATCCCAGGTCTGGCTTCAAATAACCCAGGTTGCCTCCTTCTCTGCTTTTCAAACATGAGTTACTCATGCAGTTGAATAGCATTTTTCTATTTTTTATGACCGCTTCCCATTCTTTCTCTCTCTTACTTTCTAAACATGTCTTCAGACCTGATCAACCCCAGTTCCATCTCCCTCATGCTGTGACCCTTGGTTCTGGCTTGGTGTTTTTCCTTAATGAATATTTTGTTTACCAAGCTTCCAAGATCATGCCACTTGGCTGGGAGCTTCTAAGGCCACCTACATGTATGACTTAGATCCAAGTACGTCAGCTATATATTTTCCTGTTTAAAGCCGTGTCAGTAGGTCTATGGGCTTGCTTTGCAAAGTGCTGCCTGAGGACCTGGGACTTTCAGCATGTTGGGGGCGCTGGTTAGAAATGCAGAACCTCAGGCCCCCCCGCGGATGGATGGAGTTAGAATCCACACTGTAACATGAGCCCAGCTGATCCTCATGCACGTTGTAAAGAACTGATGTGTGGTATAGCTCCTGCAGGAGGACCTGCTCCCAGCTGAGACTAATCGTGACTTCTCACCTCACCAACTTGACTGCCCCTACTCCTTTATCGCCACTATTTTAATTTTACAAAACTGTTGGATGAGCTTCCTGCTGACAGAGTGAACTCTGACCAACAGCCCACGAATCGGCAAGACCCAGAGTCTCTCTGTGGACATCTCATATCTGTTGTTTCTTGGAATATCTCTTGCATGAGGCCTTTTCAACTGTGTTAACACACCAGAGGAGAATTTCCTCGTGCTTTTGGCTGTGATCTGATGTGGGCTTGGGTGACAGGCAGCCTGAGGGTGCAGGTTGGATGAGAGCCACTCAAGTTCAGTAATAAATTTGAGGCGCTCAGTGCACTGCTGGCTGACAGGAGGTGACTCCAAACAACTCTCGTCAGCATTTATGATGGAGAAGGAGCTGCAGGTGCTTCAGTCTGGGTGTTGACTCCACCCCAGAGCGTCTTAGGTGGCCAGCAGTGTTGCTCTGGACAGTGACCAGTGAGAGGCCTTGCTGCCAGAAACCATCCCTGAAGGGCCAGGGCTGGGCCAATGACTGAGTCCACAGGTCAGGTCCAACCACTGCAGAGAGGGGGCCAATAAGACACACACAGTGTCAGAGCCTCAGACAGGACTGCCTACACCCAGGATAGGGCTACAGCCCCCAAAGGAGGAGACCTGATCCAGTGGACCATTGGCCTGACCCAATTAACAGGCCATTATTACAAGCAGTGACATAGAACAGGTTCCAAGCTGGGTTTGCATGACCTTGACTAGCTTTATCCCCAGAAGGTCTTCCTAGATAAATGAAAATGCATGCTCAGGGTTCAACAGAGGATTCACATAGTAAGTGTTTAATTCAATGGTATTTCTACTATGTTTATCATATTCTTACCTGAGCCTGTGGACCTCAGGGGCTGCTCCAGTTTCCTGCATTCTGACCCAATTGATTGGAGGGTTGGGCAGCTAATTCAGTACCTTAAACAGGGTCTGAGCAGAAGGAAGGATGTATGCTCAAAGTACAATGCCTAGCCAGGTACATTGGAGAAGGTGGTGATAATGCCAACTGAGGAGCATTAACAAAATCACCAGGCGAAGTGTGGGTTCACTGATAGGAAGCCTGGATCGCACATGGAGGCTGCCGTTGAGGTCTGTGGCTTTGGGCAAGTAAGTTTATTATCTATACCTTACTCTCTTCATCTGTATAAAAGGGACTTGAATTAGATGACCTTGCAGATAACAATTCTTGAGATTGTTTTTCCTAACATGGAATTTAGTGGGGATTTTCCGTGTTTCCAGATTAAGCAGTGTGCCTTTCATGACTGTATACAGTCTCTGTAAGAGTGGCTGTGTAGACTTAGAACGCAAGAGCAGCCCACCCTATGCACTTAGATCTCTAGGCAATCAGCGAGCTGGAGCCATGATGATGATGAGAGGCACAAAGGCCCAAAGTCAGACTTGAGTCTCATCCTGCCCTTGCCCCTCCTGGAATTCTGGAAACTTCTCTCAGATTTTATAGGAACCAGATTGAAAGGGATTGTTGTTCTTCTTTTGAATTGAAATCGTACAACCCATACACTTTAAATCTGCAAATATACTGAAATGTTTGATTCTTTTTAAATTAATCAATTCTTAGATGTCTAAAATCCTTTTAAGTATAGTAGATTTATATTGTTTCAGGTGTAAAGCAAAATGACTCAGTTATATACATATAACTCGTTGTGTACATATATACACATATATATTTGTATATTATTTTTCAGATTCTTTACCCTTATAGGTTATGACAAACTATTGAGTATAGTTCCCTATACTACATTGTTGGTCCTCGTTGGTTATCTGTTTTATATATACTAGTGTGAAGTGAAGTGAGCTCGCTCAGTCGTGTCCGACTCTTTGGGACCCCATGGACTGTAGCCCACCAGGCTCTTCCATCCATGGGATTCTCCAGGCAAGGATACTGGAGTGGGTTGCCATTTCCTTCTCCAGGAGAACTTCTCGACCCAGGAATCGAACCCGGGTCTCCCGCCTTGCGTGGAGGCACTTTACCCTCTGAGCCACTAGTCTATTTATGTTAATCCCAGACTCCCAATTGATCCCTCCCACCCTTTTTATCTTAGGTAATCATAAGTTTATTTTCTATGCCTGTGGGTCTATTTCTGTTTTATAAATAAGATAATTTGCCTATGTTTTTAACTTCACATACAAGTGATACATTTGTCTTTCTCTTTCTGGCTATGTCACTTAGTATGATCATTTCTAAATCCATCTATGTTGCTGCAAATGGCATTATTTTATTCTTTTTAATGGCTGAGTAATATTCCATTGTAAAGATGTACCACTTGTTCTTCATCCACTTATCTGTCAGTGAGCATTTAGGTCGGTTCCATGCCCTGGCTATTGTTAGTAATGCTGCAGCGAACAGTGAGATGCATGTATTATATTGAATTTTATTAGAAGATAATCCAGTTCTTTAAGTAATAGGCCATGTTTTAAGCTAATTACACTAAAACAACACTTGAATGTTACTTCTAAGTGAAATTCCTTTTCTCCCAGTGTTGTGTATTGAGTTCTCTGCTTTGCCTATGGATTTGCCAGTAGATCCAGCAGAGAACTAGGAACAACTCACTGAGGAATTCATGTCATGAACATATTTGTACTTGTTCTCAGTACTTTATGATGTGATAAAGCACTTGTATACTGCTAATGGTTTAGTCTGGTTTGGTCCCTAAGTCATGTCTGACTCTTGTGACCTCATGAACTGTAGCCTGCCGGGCTCCTCAGTTCTTGGGATTTCCCAGGCAAGAATACTGGAGTGGGTTGACATTTCCTTCTCCAGGGGAATCTTCCCAACCCAGGGATTGATCCCACACCTCCTGCACTGGCAGGGTGTTTCTTTACCACTGAGCCACCTAGGAAGCCCTGCTAATGGCTCAGTGAATCTTTATTGTTTTTTGGAAACTCCTCCGTGTATCTATAGCTTTCACCAGTGAGTTTTTTTTTTTTTTTTAACAAACACATCACTGTGAGTTATAAAATCTGTTTTATAGCAAATATATAAACTTTATTGTTTATTATAAACATATAATAAATATATGTGTGAGATGCTTGAAATCATATTTTATTCAAAATAACCTTTCCCATTTGGTTTTAGATCTTACAACTTTTTTCTATTAGTATTAAAAGGACATAATCCTCAGTCTACTCACATCCACTTCCTGCTATTAGTATGGTGTATTTGCAATTATTGCCTGCTATTGATACACTGGGCTTCTGAGGTGGCTCAGTGGTAAAGAATCTGCCTGACAATGCAGAAGATGCAGGTTCGATCCCTGGGTTGGGAAGATTCCCTGGAGGAGGAAATGGCAGCCCACTCCAGAATTCTTGCCTGGGAAATCCCACGGACGGAGGAGCCTGGAGGGTTACAATCCATGGGGTCACAAAGAGCTGGACATGACTGAGCACCAGCATCATCTATAATTAACTATAATCCATATTTCATTCCAAATTTCTTAGTTTTTACAAACTATCTCTCTTGCTGTTCCAGGATCCCATCCTGGACACCACATTACTTTTTGTTGTCATTTCTTCTGAGGCTTTGCTTGGCTCTGACAGTTTCGCAGACTTGCCTTGTTTTTGATGACCTTCACAGTTTTGACGATTACTAGTCAATATTCTGTAGAATGTCCTTCAGTTGGGATTTGTCTGATTTCTCATGATTAGACTGGGGTTATAAGCTTTTGTGAGAAAGATCCCAGAGATAAAGTGCCCTTCTCATCGCATCATATCAAGGGTATATATTAACAGAGTGACTTATCACCACTGATGTTAACCTTGATCAGGAGTGTTTGTCAGGCTTCTCAGCTGGAAAGTTGCTTTCTTTTTTCCCTTCCCATGCTGTCCACTTTGAAGGAAAGTCTCTATGTGTGGTTCTTCCTAAAGGCCTAGGGACCTAGCTCCAGTTCCTTGAGGTGAGCGGACCCACGTAAAGTATTTGGAACATCACAGGGGAGATTTGTCTCTTTTCCGTCGTCTATTTATTCAACCATTTGTTTATATCCGTGTGGACTGTTGGGTATAAATTTGGCACTGTGTCTTGCAGTCCAGTGCTGCTCTGTTTATTTTCTTGCTTAAATTGTCCCAGCTTTGGGCTTTGAGAGATTTAACTTTTGGTTTCTCTATGCCTTTGATAAACTTGATTGGCCTACTCCTAAGCATAAAATAAAAATACAGTCTAGCAGTGGGTTTTGAGAACTTTGAAGCTCCAAATTTTCTAAAAGTCTGATTTTTAGAATCTTACTTTCCTAAGGAAGTGATTGGTAGAGGAAAGGAACCAGTTTGACTTCGTACATTATGCCAGTTGTTTGGTCTTGAGTAAATAATTTAACCTCTGTGAGCCTCAGTTTCCTTATTGCTAAGGCAAGGATACTTTTAGTTTGAATCATATGAAACTGCCAGTATTATACAACTTTTGACCTACAGAGCAATAAATTTATATGGCTCAATCTTAGTTGTACATAGCTCATGAGACTTGTATAAGGATGGTGTGAAATCACACATGCAGCGTCCCTTCTGTACAAATGCTAATGCTCTTTACCTTGTCCCTCTTCTATCCCTTAGACAAAGCTGACTTGGCTGTTGGCCACTGACATAAAGAATCTTTATTGAAAATAAATGGCTGCTGGTTGTCCCAGGTCAGGGAAGAGAATACTAGGGAATCTAAAATGCTAAACCCTCCCCCTTCTCCCAAATCTCTTAATCAGATGAAGGACAGGTTTTAATAATAAATTCTTTGGGATTAAATCTTAACTCTCTTCCAAATCCAGGTATTTCAAAAAATGATGGCTCATGAACTAGTATTTTAATAGATAATGAAAACAACTTGAGGCTTGTTTCCTTGGTACATTGAAATTCCTTCTTTTTGACTCTAAAACAGGCCACTGAAATGATTATATTCATGTCAATATAATGAGATACATTAGATGAAGTGACCCCAACCCATTATACTGAATGGAGGTTCTTTAAATGCAGCAAAGCACCTGGTTGCCCAACTCAAGTGGAACAAGTAAGATTATTTCCCAGCTTCAAATTAGATGTGTGTTGCCAGCATTTGGAAGTTTATTTTGTGGCACTGACCAAAAATGACTTACATTCTTTATGAGATCCTACAAGAGAAGATTTTTTATATTTTCCATACATTTATAGCATGAAAATTTGGGTCTCAAATTATACTGTCTTTCTTATACTTGTCTTGTCTTATACTGTTCTTTAGGGACATTAAGGTTTTGAAGAAAAAACAAATCA
The DNA here is from genome assembly GCF_014754425.2 of Oryx dammah. Taxonomy (NCBI): domain Eukaryota; kingdom Metazoa; phylum Chordata; class Mammalia; order Artiodactyla; family Bovidae; genus Oryx; species Oryx dammah. Next base: position 11,220,386 of record NW_024070191.1, read on the forward strand.
TAGTTTACATGATTTATTTTATGACATAAATGCGAGTAATTGACCACAACGGGAAAGAAACTTATCTATGTATCATGTATCTATGATGAATATTTATTCCTAATTATAGACTAGGCTAGATTTTGCAAAGGAAAAAATGCTGGCCTGGATGCTAAAAAACGAAATCGAGATCTTACTGCTGATGACAATGTGTGTGCCCAGTCATCAAAACATTTTATTCCTATTTTATTCTGACTACTTTGTGTTGACCTTCCAAATAGGTTAGTTCCAAAGAGATGTGAAATAAATGAAAATATTATTTTAATACAAGAAGAATTTGCTTATGAAAGTTCACATACTCATTGCTAGAGATTATACTATTAACTAAAAATGAAAAATAATTTGGAGGGGGTGGGGAATGGTGAAAAGTAATCATTGAACTGTCACAGCCAACTTGCACCCAGCTGCCCCACAAAAGAGGCAGCTCCCTTTGTGACTTCGGGTGTGAGATAAAAAGGCATTGAAAATCTTCCCTCCTTCCTGAAATTGCACTGAAATTTTCCTCTTAGAGAAATCACCATTTAGGATGAGAGTATCATGTTTGTGAGTCCCTGTTAAACTACAGTTACACCTTGAGTGTTAAGTGTTGAGCTACAGTCACTTCCACTCTTGTCAGCCAAGGTGTTAATCACAGCAGGTTTATTTTGGGTTTTTTTTTGCGGGTCCTATAGAAAATGCAGGTCAGCTTCACCCCTCTTCTCCCTTTGGCCATCACTCTGTGTCTTTTGTTCATAAGCCATGCATTGTCTCCAAGTTCTCAGCTCCCATTAACATTTTAAATCTTTGTTCTTTAGCTTTTGCCAAAGGCCATTTTTGCTCTCAGAATGGCACCCTTTCTATTGTCTCACCAGGTAGCATAGTTTTAGTTCACGTGTGCTGCTTAAAACCTTTTGACCTCTTGTTTTATCTGGAAATTCTTTCCTCTCTTATCTTGAAATTCTTTCCTCTCTTAGCTGTAAAATTAGTCTCTGCCTGCCTCTCCTCTCTCTTTTCTCCATTCTCTCTCTCTCCCTCATCCTCTTTATTACTGATTTGTTCTCAGTTTCTATGATGATTCATTTTATGTGTTACCTTGATGAGGCCACAGCACATAGATATTTAGTCAGACAGTGTTTGAGAAGTTTCTGTGAAGGTTTTTCTAGATGAGACTAAAATTTAAATCGGTAAACTTTGAATAAAACATCACACTCTATAATGAGGATGGGCCGTGTCCAATCAGTTGAAGGCTTTCATAAAGGAACACTGACCTCTTGTGAGGATGGAATTCTGCCTGCAAACTGCCTTTGGCCACCAACTGAAAATGTCCCCTGGGTTTCTAGGCTGCTGGCCTACTCTGTGGGTGTTTGGACTTGCCAGCTTCCATATTATTAATAACATAAGCCAAATCCATAAAATAAACTGTAAAAGATACATAGATAACTGGGCAGAGAGATAGAGATATGTATTCATTTGTGTATATGCATAATATAAAAATATACCCATATACATCATATTGTTTCCCCTTCTCTGAAAAGCTCTAATACAGCTTCACTTTCCAAATTCCTTCTTTGCATCTCATAAATAATTGGGCCACTTAAGGTTCTGTGTAGCTTTCTGATCATCTCACTCTGCGTGAGTTTTCAGAATCTCACTCTTTTCTAAGCACAGGTGTTTAGTCCATAAGTCTATTTGGAATCTCAAATTTCAAATTCAATTTTCCAACCTCCTGTCAGCACCATGTTCCTGTCCCACAGGACGTTTGAAGTCACAGTGTACAAGTGCAGACTCATCTTTCCCCTCCTCAGCTTGTACTTTATCATAAAAACTTAGTTTATTAACAAAGTAGTTAGCAACAGAAGGCAAAAAATCTGAGTTAACCAGTTCCTTTGAACATTTTACCTTTCACACGGTCTCAGATCAGCGTACCATCTTGTCCCCCCAACACAGCAGACAGTTATCCAGCTATTAAGTTTTATGTATGTCTGTGCTATGTCGCTCAGTCATGTCCCACTCTTTGTGACCCATTGAATGTAGTCTGACAGGCTCCTCTGTCCATGGGATTTCCCAGGCAAGAATACTGGAGTGGATTTCCTTTCCAGGGGATCTTCCCAACCCAGGGATCAAATCCACGTCTCTTACATCTCCTGCACTGGCAGGCAGATTCTTGACCACTGCGCCACCTGGGAAACCCCATTAAGTTTCACAGATATGCCTTAAAATATCTCTCTTCTCAATTTTCATGCCAGGGCCTTTTTCCGGCTCTTATTACATGTGAGTTAAATCAAAATACAGTTAGAATCCTGTCTTCCCATAAGACCTCCTGATTTTACCCTGTATGCTTAAAAATTCAGTTATTTATAAATTCCTTAAGTTGCATATTTTTATACTATTGTGACTTATACATAACCTTCACTGTTCCTTGAATTCCTTTCTCCTCTATTTAGAAAATACCCCTGGAGCTTTAAGACACAGCCTAAACAACATTTCTTTCATTAAACGTGATAGATCCACATTTCCAGTTCTTGAATTGATCAGCCTATACTAATACTGGGTTTCCCTGGTGGCTGAGATGGTAAAGAATCCACCACCCGCAATGTAGGAGACCTGGGTCTGATGTCTGGGTTGGGAAGATCTCCTAGAGAAGGGCATGGAAACCCCAGTCCAGTATTTTTGCCTGCAGAATCTCCATGGACAGAGAAGTCTGGTGGGCTATAGTCCATGGGGTCACAAAGTTTCAGACACAACTGAGTGACTAAACACACTTACTTCATGCTATTACCACATTTTTTGGCCTATAGCTAATGCTACTATGATTTCTTCTTATTTAAAATGTTTGTCTGTCAGCATCTCTATTACCTCATGAGATTTTTAAGGCTAGAAATTGGGTTTTATTCATTGTTGCATCCCCATATTTAGCAGACATGAGTGGAGGGATCTGTGACGATTTGAGTACTTGTGAGAATGAAGGAGAAAAACTAAACCTGGATATGAAAAATGTAACCTTATCATTAGTAAACTGAATTGAAACTATTACCATATGTTTTATAAATAGCATTCTTTTCCCAGAACAATTAGAAAGGGAACAAACAAAATCCTTAAAAAGATGAAAAATTTAAAATAGCTTCTTGAATTTTTAGATTATAAAATAAAAAATCAAGATTACAGTTAGGCTTTTTAATAAAATAGTCTGAATGACAAAAGCAAGATATAATCCAGTATATCCTGTATGAGCTGAGAAGACACGTGAGCGTATATGTAAACATGTGTGTGCATGTGTATAAACAGCAGTAAGTGCCAATCTAAAAACCACAGATTCAATTGTCCAAGGAAGCAACATAAGATTTTTTTCTCCATGTAACTATATTCTGAGCTTCTCTTCCGGTATAATTTAGCATAAACAAAGCCAGTTCAGAGTGTTTTTAGTAAATCCAAGGTCATTCCCTCCAGCCTCTCTCTCCCCTTTCACCCCAGGATTGCATGTAAGTGTTGCTGGTGTGTTACATTATCATTGTGTTCTTTAATGACATCACGGTCATTGGAGTGAACACAATACTTGCCTTTTTGAACTGCCTTGTGTATATTAATTTATTTATCCTCACAAATGCCCAAAACAGGAAGTGTGACCATTGCCATTTTAGAGGTGAGAAAAGAGGCACAGGAAGTTAAGCAGTTTCCTAACCCGGGAGCAGCTAGCATGGGATGAAGCAGGGGTCACTTCTGCTCCAGGGTCAGGGTTCTTCCTGGCCCATCATGCTGTGTGGAGCCAAGGCAGCCAAAGGGCTTTCTTGTCTCTCTCTAGACCCACGCTGCCACTCCATCGCAGTTGCTCCGTGTTCATTTTGACCTTGGCTGCATATCCTTTGTTCCAATAGAAGATTCTTGTCTCATTTTTAGTCTTAAAAGTTGTCTGAACTCAAACTTTTAACAGTATTCCTATTTTCATTCTGGTCCCCCCCGTTCATCCCCTATGGTGACTCAAGCACTTGGGCAGATGCTCATACTCTCTGTAGCTGTATATAAGAAATGATTTGGCTCACATTCTCTGTAGCTTTGTTGCCTCTGGAAAGTCCTCTTCAATATTCATCGGTCCCACCAGCTTCTACCTCTGACTTCTAACACCTCAGCCCAATACAGCTTCAGCTTTCTGCTGCTGAAGCTGTGCATGGGTGAGAAGATGTCTTTAGTTCTCAAAACAGCAAACTTACAGTTCTCTAGTGTAGCAAAGTCTTTCAGAGATAGTCTTTCACTTTGGTACCTGCTTGCTTCACTCCTGCCCTAAGCCTCTTGGGTTTTCTCTGCACATCTTGAGATTAGAAGTCTGCCAAGGTTTGGGGCAGATTTATAGTCAGATTTTGGGTTCTTACTCTTTTCCTTCCACTTCCAAAATTTACCCTTTAAATTTCAAGTTTCTCTGCCATGACTGCAATCTCCTTGCCATGTTTCATCAAGCCATCAAGCGAGTAAAGCTACATTTTTGTGCTGCCGTAGATTTCAGGGAATGTGCTTGGTCAAAAAACTGAGAAACTCACACCCCTCTCCCTGCCCACAGCAGCTTTTCAGGAGCATCCTCTTCAATGACCTCTGTCTGGTTTTGATGCCTTTCTGCTATTTCTCCTGCTCTGCACTCTCTTTACCACTCTATGTCAAGAGAGTAGGCTGTGGTTTTCTACCCCATGATCCTGGCAATTGGGGTGTGTGCTTGGGTGAAAAAGCAATAAACTTCCTCCTCTAGTGGCAGTTTTTCAAGAATCCATCCACTTCTGTATGCTTCCCAGGGCCTTTAAATAGTCCTTAAAGCTTTCTTCAAATTTCATCATTATCTATGAAAGGGTTTGCATGACCACTCCACTCTGCTACCATTACTGAAAGTTCCCCAATGGATTTTTAACATTGACTAAAAAGTACAATCCACAAAAAAGTATAACAGATATGAATCACAATGCTTTTGAAGTGAGGAGGTGTGAAAGCTTATCTTCAGGTTGGCTCTCACTCCTGAGGCCAAACGCCCTGAAATGCAACCTGAGTATGTCTTTATTCTCCAACTAAATTTGCCTTATAGTGAGGTGCATGCAGCTTCCAGTTTTGCTAGGACAGTCTCCATTTATGCCCATTATCCTGGTGTAATTATCAATTAAACTCACTTTAAAGACTATCTCTAAATACGGTTACATTCTGAGGTACTGGGGGGCTCAGCTTTTATTATTTGAATTTGAGGTTTATATAATTTAGCCCATCATGATCACTGATAACAGCGCTGTGAGAATCATAACAGATAGTATCAGAGTAGCAAGGTTGATAGAGTAGTCAGTAAAAAAGAGCATTTGATTTAATTCCCCCTTATTGAGTGCCATATACAAGCAGAAGTGGTTACTAGGCTGCCTTAACATAAAGCCTTCCCTGCATTTGTCAAAATGATGATGATGAACAGATAGCCTTCTGTCCCATAATTCCTACCATATGTTTATTGTGGACTCAACTTCATTTTTTTTAAAAGACTTTTTAAAAAATACATGCTTAGTGAAATGTTTTGAATTTTATTTACCTTATTATTTTTGGCTGTTGCTTCACATGGACTTTCTCCAATTGTGGCAAGTGGGGGCCACTTAATTTTCTTGCTGCAGAGCATGGGCTCTAGGCACGTGGGCTTCAGTAATTGTGCCTCCCAGTCTTTAGTAGTTGCAGTGCGCAGGCTCAGGAGTTGCCATGCATGAGCTTCGTTGCCCCGTGGCATGTGGAATCTTTCTGAACCAGGGATCAAACCTGTGTCCCTTGCATTGGCAGGTGGATTCTTTACCACTGGACCTCCAGGGAAGTCCCAGCTTCCACTTTATTGATGCCAGTGTTGACCCAAAGTGTAGTCTACAGATGAAGACCATCAGAACAGCTTGGAGGGTTTATTAAAAATGTAGAGTTCACACCAGAGCTAAAAATTTTGGCAGGCAGGAATCTTCATCTGTAAAAGATTCTTAAGGCACACTACAATTTGAATATAATTGAATCCATCAAAACGTCTATGGATGACTCTTGCACTGAACTTGAGAAAAGGACAGTAAATGACTTCAGGCAAAGTGGATGAGTCACTAAGCTCTTCTGCTAGAAGATCAGTGAGCAGAGACTCATTATAAGACCAATCAGGTTGTGTTGCTCAAGGTACAGAAGACATTTAACATTAAATTTACTCACTAAGGAGAGAGCTGGGGTTAGAGCCCAAGGGAAACAGTATTATTCTAACAAGTTGCATGCAACTTGAAGGAGTTTCACCTTACAAGGCAGAATGTACAAGGCAAAAATATCTGGATAAACATTTAAAGGCAGATTTTCTGAAACACTGTTTCTTTAGAACTTAGAAAATGATATACATTTTTTTCACTTACACATCTTGACTTTGAATAAATATTTTTAAGCCTATGTAAATAGGCTAGAGAAATCAGATTACTGTCCTGTAATATAGGAGAAGGCAATAGCACGCCACTCCTGTACTCTTGCCTGGAAAATCCCATGGACAGAGGAGCCTGGTGGGCTGCAGTTCATGGGGTTGCAGAGTCGGACACAAATGAGCGACTTCACTTTTACTTTTCATTTTTATGCATTGGAGATCCTTCTCCAATGGCAACCTACTCCAGTGTTCTTGCCTGGAGAATCCCAGGGACGGGGAGCCTGGTGGGCTGCCATCTATGGGGTCGCACAGAGTCGGACATGACTGAAGTGACTTAGCAGCAGCAGCAGTCCTGTAATATAACAAAAATGCAATGATAATGCCTACTTAATGGCTGACTTTAAAATGTTAGCATTTTTTCTTTAGTGAAATTGACCTTGTCGCAAAGCATGTCATAATACTCTCTTTATGCTAGGATGAAATATTACCACCAGATTATTAACATTTATGTGGAAAGGTAAATGTTCTAAGGCCACTGACTCTACGATGCATGCATGAAAGTGTGGTTTGATGTCTATTATGGAGATTCAATAATTATTACTGGATTAGATCAATAAATTTGGAAAGATGGGAAAGGATTACAGAATGAGAGCACTTAATGTTTTAAAAAAATTGATCTAATGCCTTCTTTGGCTTATTCATCCATGACAACCAAATTTGGCCCAGAGTTCCGCATGCATGGCTCTCACTGACATCCACAGAATTTGTGCATGAGTTACTGAGGTTAGAATTAAACCCTAAGGAAATAACTAAAGATTTTTGGTGAGATATACTTGTGTGATTAAATAAAATCATTTTTATGGGCTTTGTTTTCTTGTTTTCAGACTGTTTCTTATGAAGATAAATAGCCTGAGCACATTGAGGTTAATATTGCTTTTAAGCTATTTATCTCCATTTGGGAACTAAATGCAAAGAAAAATGAATGTTTTACCTCTCAGAAGCTTTCTCCACTTAAATGTTTCCACTAAACCCAAAGTCCCGAAAACTTTATCAATTTCCCAGGAATGGATATTAATCACCTCCAAATATTCTGGAGTACAGTGGGAAAACTGGAGTATTAACTATTCAACTATTTGTTTCTTTCTTCTACTACTATGACAGTCATAACATCTACTTCCCTGGTGGATTCATGTCAATGTATGGCAAAACCAATACAGAATTGTAAAGTAAAATAAATAAATAAATAAATAAATAATAAAATGTTGATGTAATATGCTCCCCTAAAAAAGTACAAAGATGTAAGTCTTAAAATACAGCCTTATATGAAATTTTAATATTTTTAAAAGTACATATATATCAAGCTAAAGTAACTGTCAATTTATTTTTTATGAAAGCTCTGAAGGCCTTAGTTTGTAGGAAAAGGGCTATTTTGAACCAAACTGTATAGACTGGTCATGAGGTTAATGTGTTGTATCTTTGTATTTCTAATCCCAGCTTATCCTTAAAATTGTGTCAATTATTTTCAGATGAAGAAATTGAAATATAATGAAGTTGACAAATGAGGTTGACAAGTGTGTCAGTTAGAACGAGGATTCACATTCCTGTGATCTTCTATGTATAATATACAAGGAAACTTTAAATATACAAAAATTTGATTCTGAGACACAATTATCAAAATTTCATGTGGATTTGGAATTCAAAATGAATTTTAGCGAAGCAAGTATAAATAAATGTGAATAGTTTTCATTCTCTGTAGGACCATGGATTTTCTTCTCGGAAGAGTTACAAAGAAAAATCAGTAATACTTATAGACTAATATAAATTGTTATAAAAACAATAAAGAACTCAATTATAGACAAAGATGGATGAGAAAAGTTAAAGTGGTGGCATGGTTTACTTTTTACTATATTCTGTATCTCATATGAAAAGTTCATAAAACCTGACAGAGTTCTGAATCAAATACATACATTATCAAGTACAAAACTATTAATTACAGTTAGTAAAATTCGTATTCCTAATAATAAAATAAATTTTAAAGATCTGAGTTGGCATTTCTAATTTATAGGATGAATAAATTCTAAAAATAAAATATACATAGTGAAGGTTGAGATTAAATGATATACTCATTTCCATTGACTTTATTTTTATCACTCATTTAGTTCATTTAATATTATTTTATCATTGGCTATTTAGTTCAGTTGTTTATAAACCAATTCTTGAAATAACATGAGTTTAAGTAAGGTATATCCTTATTCCTTTTACATAAGTCCTAAGACAGGGATTCAAATGAAGGTGTGGCAACTCCACAGCTATAAGGGATCTAGGCTCCTTCTAGATTTTGTTTCATTAGCCTAATGCTTGGTTCTATCCTAAATGTTAACTCCTGTTTCTAAAAAGGCTGCTGAGCTCTAGCTATCACCTCTACATTCAGGCATCAGAAAGGATGATTTTAGGAAAGACAAAGGGCAATCTGCCAGCTAGGTCATCATCCTTTAAGCAGATTCCCCAGAAATCCTGTGTAATACTCCCTGGCCAGGATTTAATTTCACTTTATCTACACATAGCTTGCTTGGGAAATTAAGAGAGCTTGTCTTCAAGGTGGGTTCATGTCACAATAGCCAAAATCCAAATTGTGATCCTTAAAATAGCGGAGAATAGATAGTTGATGGTAAATACCAATCAACCACAAATATTTTAAAAGTATTATTTGTTAAATAGTTTAACAAATAATTGTCATTTTTCGGTCACTAAGATGTGTCCGGCTCTTTGTGACCTCAGGGACTGCAGCACACCAGACTTCCCTGTCCTTTGCTATCTCCTGGAGTTTGCTTACATTTGTCCATTGAGTCAGTGATGCTATCTAACCATTTCATCCTTTGCTTCCCTATTCTCCTTTTGCCTTCAATCTTTCCCAGCATCAGAGTTTTTTTCAGTGAGTCGGCTCTTCACCTCAGGTGGCCAAACTACTGGAGTTTCAGCTTCAGCATCAATACTGAGCTTATTTCAGGTGTGCCAAGCAATGGGTTATATTGTGGTGTCCATGAATAAAAAGGCATTATCCTTAGCCTCAAATAATTTGGTCACTAGATGGGAGAGAGAGATACTTAAACATTCATGTTTTATAGTAGCAATGCAAAATTATTTGTTAATAGCTACTAAAATATTAACATATTTTGACCTATTCTCTTCTAGGGATGACTTATAAGGAACTAATTCAAAAGAAAAAAATGTGTAAGCAGCTTTATTGCCATTCTGTTTATGGTAATAAAATATTGCCTATAACTTAGACAAATTCCAAGTTAATTTTGGCAAATCTAAGTATTTTTTGAGGTTGTGTAGTGTTTAAAATCTTTGTAGCATATTCACAGATTAGAAAAATATTTTCAGGACTATATGGCAGACATAAAGGCTAATACATGATTGTTCTCTCCTTCACTGAGAAAGAAGATATTCTTTGTACATTATTTATTTTTATATTAGTTTTGGCTCTGCTGGGTCTTGGCTGCTATATGGGCTTTCCTGGAGTCACGCTGAGCAGGAAACTACTCTCTAGCTGCAGCGGCTTCTCTTGTGCATCACGGGCTCTAAGGCATGTGGGCTTTAGTAGTTTCAGCAGGTGAGCTCATAGCTGGGCTCCCAGGCCCTAGAGATGGGCTCAGCAGTTGTGGCCCCCGGGCTTCACTGATCCACGGCATGTGGGATCTTCCAGGATCAGGGATGAAACCTGTGTCTCCTGCATTGACAGGCATATCCTTTACTGCTGAGCCAGCAGAGAAGCCCTGTCTGCATATTTTTATATCAGTATCCAAAAAGTGTGACTGTATGATTAAGAACTGGAAAACATGAAGGCAAGGGAAGGCAGTTAACTCTGTTGCAGTGGAAGTGCTTCGGGTGAGTGCTTTATTTTGCTTGCACTTCTCTTGAGTGAGCGAGTGAGTGAAGTCGCTCAGTCGTGTCTGACTCTGCGACCCCATGGACTGTAGCCTACCAGGCTCCTCCATTCATGGGATTTTCCAGGCAAGAGTACTGGAGTGGGTTGCCATTTCCTTCTCCAGAAGATCTTCCCAACCCAGGGATTGAACCCAGGTCTCTCGCACTTCTCTTACACCTGGTCTAATATTGACTTGTGTTTTGTAACTCACCATGAGAATGTCTAAAGATTGAAGTTGAAGGCAAACATGGGAATGCTGTCTCCTAGACTCTCGTCAGTTTCCCTGTCTCTCCCTCTTTTTCCTTTCTCATTTTTATATAGTTTGTTCCGCTTGTGTTTGATTTCATATCTTGAGAACCAGTGAATCCTCCCGTTTGAGATTTCTACATTTTCATTTCAGATATAGTCCATGCACCTTACTGATAATTGTCTCTGTATCAATATGAAGCAATCTTGCTTACCTCAACCCTGCCTTCCTGTTTGGGACCCCACTGCCCTGCCCACTTGGCAGAGTCTTTTTCATCCTTGAAGGCCAGTGTGACATTGGCTTTCATATACTCATTGCTCTCTCTTTATCCTCAAGCAGAAGGCATTTCTCCTACTGTGACATGGTTCTATCTTTTCCTCTCTTATAGCTTTTGGTTTAGTTTAGTTGCTAAGTCATGTCCATCTCTTTTGCGACCCCAGGCACTGTAGGCCACAGACTCCACTGTCCATGACATTTCCCAGGCAAGAATACTGGGTTGGGTTGCTACTTCCTCCCCTAAGGGATTTTCCCTACCCAGGGATCGAACCCACATCTCCTGCTTTGGCAGGCAGATTCTTTACCACTGAGCCACCAGGGAAGAGACCTTATAGCTCTTACCATAACATATTTCAATTGTTAATTGCCAGGTGGTAACTCATTGAGAGCAAAAACCTAATCTTATTCCTTTAGTGCCCTCTAGCCTAGCAGACACAGGTATTAAGAGCTCAGCTCCTGTTTATGAAGCTGTTTATGAACTTCCTTTGATCTAAAGTGATCACAGTTTTCCAGTTACTTCATAAAGAAAATTGCTTATAGCTTGGGAGACTGAAAAGAGCCAAGTACTTGGAGGGTAAAAACTAATTATTATTTTCTTTTTTCCCCTAAAAAATATCATCTCATATTTTTGCATATTAATAAACAACAAATTTGTATTGAACATTATTTGAAGACATGATTAAAGAAATTTACTTAATAAAAGTCAGTGATACCTAGGTTGTTTATTACCTGTGTGTTAATATTTTTAGGCCTTTATATGTGGAAATATATACACAATATATATACTTTGAGTGAGAGATCTAGAAGCATCTTAGGCCTTTTTAATTTTTTAGGTGATTAATGTGCACATGTTGCTTTTAAATTATACCATATTGAACAATTTTTTTTTCTTTTAAGACTTTTATTTTGTATTGCTATATTGCCAATTAACAATGTTGTGATAGTTTCAGGTAGACAATGAAGGGACTCATGTATACATGCATCCATTCTCCCCCAAACTCCCATCCAGGATGTCACATAACACTAAACAGTTTTATGTGCTGTACAGTAGGTTTTTGTTGGTTATTCATTTTAAATGCAGTGGTGTTTCAAGTATGTTGCTATCCACAAGCTAGGCTTCTCGGATGGCTTACCAGTAAAGAAACCACCTTCAGTGTGGGAGACATGAGCTTGATCACTGGGTGGAGAAGATCCCCTTGGGGAGGAAATGTCCCTGCTCCATTATCCTTGCCTGGAAAATTCCATCCATAGATGAACCTGTCAGGCTATAATCCATGGGGTCACAAAGAGTCGAACATGACTTTTGTAGCATAGATTATGCTTTATAGCATAGGTTATGCATACAAGAATAGCATAGGTTATGCAGAAAAGCATAGGTTATGCAGAAAAGCATAGGTTATGCTTTTATAGCATAGTTTATGCTTTAAATTAAAAGAAAAGATGCTTGCTCCTTGGAAGAAAAGCTATGACCAACCTAGACAGCATATTAAAAGCAGAGACATTACTTTGCCAACAAAGGTCTGTCTATTCAAACTATGGGTTTTCCAGTAGTCATGTATGGATGTGAGAGTTGGACTATAAAGAAAGCTGAGCACTGAAGAACTGATGCCTTTGAACTGTGGTGATGGAGAAGACTCTTGAGAGTCCCTTGGACTGCAAGGAGATCCAACCAGTCAATCCTAAGGGAAATCAGTCCTGAATATTCATAGAAAGGACTGATGCTGAAGCTAAAACTCCAAAACTTTGAACAGCTGATGCAAAGAGCTGACTCATTGGAAAAGACCCTGATGCTGGGAAAGATTGAAGGCTGGAGGAGAATGGGACGACAGAGGATGAGATGGTTGGATGGCAACTTGATGGACATGAGTTTGAGTAAGCTCCGGTAGTTTGTGATGAACAGGGAAGCCTGGCATACTGCAGTCCATGCGGTCACAAAGAATTGGACACAACTGAGTGACTGAACTGAACTGAAGCTTTAATTAGCAATTTAGACATTATAACTATTGAGCTATATATTCTAAATATCTCATAAACACATTTCTAATGAATATTTGGTTTAAAAAGCAATGAAAAATAAAAACTTTAAGAGGTTAGTCAATAGCTATGTGTTCCTAAACTTATCTCTTCTTTCTTAACATAACTTTATAATCTTTTGGTGAAAAACATAAAGTTTATTGTTCATTATACAAACTCTTTGTTCTTTAAACATTTGATGTTTACACCAGCTTAACAGATTGAGAACCAATCTGTTTACTAGCAGTTAAGGCTCTTTCAGGGCTTCCCTGGTGGTCAGACGGTAAAGCGTCTGCCCGCAATGCAGGAGACCTGAGTTCAATCCCTGGGTCGGGAAGATCCCCTGGAGAAGGAAATGGCAACCCACTCCAGTACTCTTGCCTGGAAAATTCTATGGACAGAGGAGCCTTGTAAACTAAAGTCCACGGGGTCGCAAAGAGTCGGGCACGACTGAGCGACATCACTTCACTTCAAGGCTCTTTCAAGTTTATAGTTGCCTCCTCACTTATTGGCCCCTCAAAATACTCAAAATTGATGCAGTAAGAACTTAAGAGAATAGTGTTCTTCCCAGAGAAATTAGTTGCAGACTAGAACAACCAGAAAGTTAGTAGCAATTTGGCCTGATTCTTGCCTTAACTTTTATTCCATAATTTCAGATAAGAAATTGCCTTTTCAGAAAAGTTTCCCATCTGTGCTTAGAACAATGAGGGATGATGATAAAAATTTCCAGATGCCTTGGTATTGTTAAAGATATTAGGCCTTTCCTATTTAACTGAGGCAGAAAGCAATTTTCTGAGATGCTTTAATTCACTTGGTTATTTACATTCACTTGGGCCATTGGGATTGCCTTGCATTGTTGTCAAAGTTCTAATCTTATTCAATATTCATGTCTTCAGAATTTGGGAGGAATAAATATATTCAGAGAAAACTTCCTTCCCATATTGACTAGTGCATGCTCTCCTTAATAGGTTAATACAATCCAATCAGAGTGTCAGGAAAGCAGTTTAAACTTTATATTTTGTATTGAAAACAGACATTCTAAAGGTAGACACCATTCAGATATTACTATGGCAAGGAAGTATTTGTGTGACAGCTGAAAGAACATTATCTTTACCTTTTGAGGCTGGTTCAAAATCATTTCCAAGTTATTACAAGGTTTATTTCTGTTTTCAGAGTTCTTTTTTTTTTAGCATTAGGCATGTTTATTACTTTTTTAAACTGTCACTATTCAGAAGCATTTTTATTATGAATTATGCAATATTTCACAATAAATTGTACTAACAGCCTGTGAGAAGCCGCAGGCGTCTTTCCTCCCAAATTCGGTGTCTCCTTGTCTCCTTGCTAGCACTCTGTCAGCTTCATTCCTTGTGCTGATAAAGTGAGAAATAAGGTTAGTTGTGGTACGTTGGCTTTATGCCATCGTTTTGGTTGGGGCTAGATTATAAGCAGGTAGCACCTGTTTTTCACTTTTCTCAAAGAAATGAGAGTCTTGAATATAACCAAGGAAAATTTGTCTCAAGTATAAATATTCCTTTGGAGGAATATACTAAGAAATCTGAAGGCAGAACTACTTACTGCATTTCAGAAAGGAAGAGTTCCAAAGAAATGGAAGCAGACCTCAAATAGTGAGGCACAGAGCTGCATATATTCTCCACGAAGTGCACAGATCTTGATGGCTTTTAAATGCATCCCTTTCATCACTTCTGTGTTTCACTCCTTTGAATTATTTCACACTGTTTCTACTCTGAAGAATTCTGCTCCCTCCCACATTTACTTCGCCATGATTTGGCTTCTTGGAAATCCTCCACTGGGAAGGTTGTTAACCCTATAGAGGAAGTGTTAGTTGTTCAGTCGCGTCCGACTCTTTGCAGCCCCATAGACAGTAGCCTGCCCGGCTCCTCTGTCCATGGAATTCTCCAGGCAAGAATACTGGACTGGGTTTCCATGCTCTTCTCAAGGGGCTCTTCCCAATCCAGGGATTGAACTCAAGCCTCCTGCACCGCAGGTGCATTCTTTACCCTCTGAGTTACCAGGGAACAGATCTCACGTCAAGAGTCTTCTTGAATTCCCTCTGCAATTCCTAACACAAGACTCTTAGTTTTACAGAATTATGAGTATCATTTGAGAAGTCTTAAATTTCCATAACTTCTACCTTCTTGCAAGAAAACTTCTCAGTTATTTCCCTCAGTTGTAACATTATATAATAAGCAGGAACCAATTAGAATTGTTTTCACTTTATGATTAAGAAGAAGAGGCATGTGTGTGTGTGTGTGTGTGTGTGTGAGAAATAAGTTTTCAAACTTCAAGTGACAAAGTAATCATAGATTTTAAGAAAGAATCAAGGGGGTGTGTTCGTAGACATATCTCAAAATTCCATTTCCTTTAATAAGCATTTTAATGACATTAATTAAAATTTCATGTGAATCTGGACCTCCCTTTGAGGTCCTCATCAGTATCTTCAGAGCCCTACAACTCTCACATGAAGTCAGAAGCCTGGATTCCTACAACTACAGCCATTTTCTGATGGAAAAAATACCTGCCACCAAATCCACAAACTTCCCTGAACCTATTCTAGTCTTCTTCCCGTAGGTTTTTCATGCTAGAGAAATGAATCACTGCAGCTTGAACTCTGAATGTCATTCCTTCTTCCTTCTTGCCTCCTAAGAAACTGTAAGTGTGGCTTCCGGATCCTCTCTTTTGTGTCTTCAATGCTTCTTTCTCCCTGGGATTTGAATCCTTCCTTGAATCCTTCCCATCAGCCTTCGGAGAAGGCAATGGCACCCCACTCCAGCACTCTTGCCTGGAAAATCCCATGGACGGAGGAGCCTGGTGGGCTGCAGTCCATGGGGTCGCGAAGAGTCAGACACGACTGAGCAACTTCACTTTCACTTTTCACTTTCATGCATTGGAGAAGGAAATGGCAACCCACTCCAGCGTTCTTGCCTGGAGAATCCCAGGGACGGGGGAACCTGGTGGGCTGCTGTCTCTGGGGTCGTACAGAGTTGGACACGACTGAAGTGACTTTGTAGCAGCAGCAGCAGCAGCCTTCAGACATCCTGAGAACTAATTGTTAATCCAGAGCTGTGGATAAATGTCTCACCTAACTGCCAGAGCAATACTGTGAACCAAGCAATGCAGATTTTATATATAATGAAAGTAAGATTTACAGTGTTTTGCCAAAGACTGCACACTTAGTAACAGTTGACAATAGAACTCAGATCTCCCTACCCCTTCTCTAATATTATTTACAAATTATTTTCTAGTGTTTGTAGTACTGTTCATCAAATACTATAACAGACTGCATCTCATGTAAGGAAAAGGCCTCTTCAGGTGGCCCTAGTGGTAAAAAAAAAAACCTACCTGCCAATGCAGGAGATGCAAGAAACGTTGAGTTCAACCTCTGGGTTGGGAAGATCCCCTGGAGAAGGAAATAGCAATCCACTCCAGTATTCTTGTCTGGGAAATTCCATGGACGGGGAACCCTGGTGGGCTACAGTCCATGGGGTCGCAAAGAGTTGGACATGACCTACAGACTGAGAACACACACGTGTAAGGAGAAGTACAAATATATATTTAATAAGTTGGAGCAAATTCACTGTTGAAACACATCTGTGATAGACCACTGTACGGTATTGCCTGAATTCTCTACATAGCATGCTGGAGAATGAAAAGTAATATGAAGAATGGTGTTTCACTTAGATTAGAAGGAATAAGAACTTTCTCAGGAGCACTTAAGGAATGGAAGCATGAAATAATATTCTCGCCTCTTGCGCTGCCTTTTTATCTTTGATATATTTTCAGGAGCAAATCAAAATTGAACAGCCCTCTCAGTGCCTTACTTCTGGGGACTACACTGCATTTGTCTTTTTCAAATGTGAGGCTTCTTATATATAATTGAAAAAAAAAAAAGCACTATCTGGAAGTATAATTTTCACTACCCATTGGGGGTTGTCTTTTGAAATTTTTCCACCCCCTCTTTAAATTGTCTTCCTCTCATTCTTTGATCTCTCCAGTTAAAATTATTCCTCTTGTATATTTCGTGAAGTGTGATTTTCTTATCCCTTTGCTCTTGGAAGCTACCTCAGCTCTCCTATTGTAAGCTTGGTCACCATCTTCATGACTGATCTGTTAAGCTTAACTTGTTTTCAGTGGGGTTACAACTTCTTTTAAATACAAATCTCTAGCTGTCCTCTATTCCCTCTCTTCTATTGATTCCTCATTCAGTAATATCTTTAACTCTTCAGGCAACCTTATGGGTGAAATGGATTAACAAAACATTGGGAAAGTGCTGAAGAAAATGAGTGGTGGTGGGTTAGTTGCTAAGTCATGTCTGACTCTTGTGACCCCATGGACTGTAGCCCACCAGGCTCCTCTGTCCATGGGATTCTCCAGGCAAGAATACTGGAGTGGATTGCCATTTTCTCCTCCAGCGGATCTTCCTGACCCAGGGATCAAACCTGCATCTTGCATATAGGCAGGTAGATTCTTTACTGCTGAACCACCAGGGAAGCCCTGAATACAGTGGTTAGAGACATTCTGTATAAAATAAAGCCATAAAACATTGTACATCGTACTGACATTTGAATTTGCCTGGATTTCTCATGTTTGCTGCTGCTGCTAAGTCACTTCAGTCGTGTCTGACTCTGTGCGACCCTATAGACAGCAACCCACCAGGCTCCCCTGTCCCTGGGATTCTCCAGGCAAGAACTGGAGTGGGTTGCCATTTCCTTCTCCTTCTCATGTTTAGATGAACAAAAATCCAGAGAATCTGAATGATTTATCCTAGGGTACCCAGGACAGGACTCGCACTAAGCATTCAAATGTTGCACCTCCTAGGTTGATACTGTTTTCAGCACCCCATGTATCCTGGGGGTATAGTCACTAAAATAATGACTTAATTAATGGTGGCACCCAGTACCTAGGACAGCTTAAGGCTTATAGAAAATAGAAAGTATTTGCTAACAAAAAGCAAGTCATGTGGATGATTGAATTATGCCTCTTTATTGGAGTCAAAGTAGAGTGGTTCTGTAACTATAATTTGGAATGTTGGGATTCAAATATTTTATCAACTTTGACTAGTTTTCCATGCAAAGCACCCCAGCAGCAGTGAAGGTTTTTGGCCTCACAGTGGTTTAATAACCCTGATTGCCTCAGAGATCTGATCTCAGCTCTTCTAAGCAAGATTCTCCTTAGTGGCCACTTCCATCTCCAGTGGTCCCGTGGCAATGCTAATGGCAGGTGAACACAGGGGCTGTTTCTGAAGGCTAAGGGGGATGTAACATTAGACTCAGCAAGGAAGTCATTTCTGTTTTCATATATGCTCTTGATCAGCTCATCAAAACAGAGGCAAGTTCATGTAGAACACATTTCTGATCTCTGTGAAAACATAGGCATTCACCTTCTGGCTGGCTAGGTTGAACTCTAACCTTAGAAACTACAGTATGAATGCAGCTAGAAAAAAAAATGGAGAGAATACTTGCCTTTCTCAGTCATGGATGACAAAGGTTTCTGGGCTGTGTATTCAGTTCTGTCAAAATGATCACTGAACCACTAGCTTGCTCAGACCTTCCATGGAGACCTGAGGTTTCGGTCACCCATTCATTCTCATCCTCTCATCTGTGCCTTTAGAAAGTGGAGCTCATCTGTTTGGTTTTTTTTTTTTTTTCTTTTTTTTCCCAGCTTAACACTTCAAAAGCTTAACATGAATAAGAGGAGAAGGAGTTGTCCATAATTATTTAACCCAGAGATGGTTTTTATAGTTCTTTTGCCCAATAACACCTAGACGCTATTATAGTGACAAACTATTTTTTGGCAGATAATTGTAATGTTAAAGATAATGCATTTTAATATTTATAATAATGGAGCAGAAATACTTTTCCCTTTTCAGAATGGCTCAAATATGATCAGAATTGATAATACGCAGGATGTTTATAGTCTTCAGATCATGTTAAACCTAATTGCTTTGAATGAAGTGAAGATCTGATAAAAGAAATCTGAAAGCATAGCACAGAACCATGTCTCAGTGAGTTTTAATACTGACATTGAGTTTTGAAATTTGTAAAATAATCTTTTTCAGAGTTTGTGATTTTAGGATAGTATCGGTCCTGATCATCCTTTGGTAAGCATATTGTCGAACTATGTGAAGACATTTAATATAGTGATAATTATAGTCAACTGGCATATATAATTTAAAGTATATATATGTCCAGTTAAAAACAATGTAGATACAAAATTCAATACTATGTATTGTAATTATGCAAAAAGAGTATGTTAATGACAATAAGTTGGGGCAAGTAGCACTTTATGCTTACACAATCTATCTAATCTTCACAGCAACTCTGTAAAGTAGATAGTTATTGTCCCCATTATACAGATAGGAAAACAGAAGCTCACAGAAGTTACCTAGTTAGCTAGTTGAGGACCTGGACCTAAAACAAGGCAGCTTGGCTCTCGAGGCCATGCCCTGGGCCACTATGTATGTGGAAAACAGTGGAATAACACACAGAAGATTTCATATGTGTTAGCCTGGTAGGAATATAGTCTTACATCCATCATATTGTAAATCATTTACAATAGTTATAGGCTATTTGGAAAATAAATCCTATAGTTGTAGTATCTGCTATAAACTGAAGGTTTGTCTCATTCCCCCCATCCCGTTTCATATGGTGAAACCTCATCCTCATTGTGATTGTATAAGAAAGCGAGTCCTTTGGGGGATGATTAAGTCATGAAGTGGAGCCTTCATGAATGGGATTAGTACCTTATAAAAGAGATTCCAGAGAGCGCCCTCATCCCTTCCGCCATATGATGACTCAGTGAGAAGACAGCTGTCTACAAGTAGGAAATTAGGTTTTTCAGTTCAAGTCAGTTCAGTCGCTCAGTCGTGTCCGACTCTTTGCGACCCCATGAATCGCAGCACGCCAGGCCTCCCTGTCCATCACCAACTCCCGGAGTTCGCTCAGACTCACGTCCATCGAGTCGGTGATGTCATCCAGACATCTCATCTTCTGTCGTCCCCTTCTCCTCCTGCCCCCAATCCCTCCCAGCATCAGAGTCTTTTCCAATGAGTCAACTCTTCGCATGAGGTGGCCAAAGTACTGAAGTTTCAGCTTTAGTATCATTCCTTCCAAAGAAATCCCAGGGCTGATCTCCTTCAGAATGGACTGGTTGGATTGATTACCAGATACCAAATCTGCTGGTGCCTAGACCTTGGACTTCTCAGCCTCAGGAACTGTGAGAAATAAATGTTGTCATGCAGTTGACCGCAATCTGTTACAGCACCCTGAAGTGATTAAGATTGTATCTAATTTGAAAAGACAGAAATTCTCCAGACATTTCAAATAAACGGTGTATCAGTTTCCTTTGGCTGCTAATACAAATGTCCACAAAATGTTTGGCTTAAAACACTTTGGCTTAAAAAAGAGCAATGCATTCTCTCACTGTTCGGAACTGGAAGACAGCGCCATGCTCCTTCTTAAGATTCTGGAAATCCTTCTTTGCCTCTTCGTCGCCTCGTGATTGTTAACAATCCTTGGAATCCTTCTGATGGAGACGCAGCATTCTGATCACTACCCCCAGTGTCACATCGGTTCTCTTCATTCATCTGTCTCTGTGTCCAAATTTCTGTCTTCTTAACACCAGTCACCAAATTTAGAATCTAACCTAGTATAACCTCATCTTAAAGCAATTTAGTTGAAAATGAAGTCACACTGGCAAATTCCAAAAGGACGTGAACATGGGGGCACACTATGCAACCAGGAACAGGCAGGGATTTGATACAGAGAATTGATTAACTGAATATTAGGGAACAACTTTATGTTGCCAAGGCTAGCCCAGCAGCACTAATGATGAGTAGCCAGTCTGCCAACAGCATAATCAATCATGAGTCCCCGTGCGGGCTAATATCTTCAAGACTAACCAGTCACATTACTTACATGGGACCCCTTCCCTCTGCTGTTCTGTATGGATTTGCCTTTCTTGACCATAGTGTTTCTGCCAAAGCCACCAAATGTGTGGACATAAGGATGCCTTAATTAATGTCATTGATTTTATCTTTCATGATACTGAAATAAGTATGCCTAACTCCTGACTGGAAATCCTGTAGCATTTGAGATTTCATCACAAAAACAGAATATACTCCATGCACTTCACATAGAGAGGAATTTAATACAGGGATTTGTTGCAAATGTATTACAAAAGCTAAAGGAGAAAAGGTGGTGTTAGCGAGAGATAAGAAATCGCAGGAAGCAGCTACTGCTAGTCTCCAGGGCGCAGAAGTGAACAAGAGGAACGGCACTGCTCAGAGCCCGTGAGCCCACACTCTGCACTGACACTGAGGTTGGAGCCAATGTTACCTCTGTCACTATCATTAGAATTGTGACTGCTGCTAATCACGGGCATGGATCCTGTAGTCCCTGCATGAGTTCCTGAAGTTGAGATTGATGTTACTGCAACTACTTCCATAGCACCTTTGAAAAGAAAGAATGATGAAGATTATGTCCGTGCAATGCTGCAGAATTCCTTTGCCTCTGAATTAGAGTTTTCCGATAGTCTTAGTTTCTAGTGAAGTACTGAGTTATCATACTGAGTTGGAAAATCAAGTTGATTGGCATACCTCTAAATGCTGTAGTTACACTGAGCCTGATATTTGAATGACCTCATGTTTAACAGATAAATCATACATTTTCATATAATGTTTACCATTTTCTTGAATGGGTTATCCATCCAATGTTACTTATACCACATTTATGGATTTTTGCCATATAGTTTATATGGTTTTTTATCACTTTTATCAACTAGTAGATTTCAGTTCAAGTTGAAGACTGACAGTCTAAAAGAAGGATCAGGAAATGTTTCTGTAAAGAGCCATATTGCAAATATTCTTGGCTTTGTGAACCATACTGTCTTTTTTCAAAACCACTCAGCTCTGCTACTCTAGTGCAAATACAACTATAGATGGCATGTTAACAAACGGGTAGAATGGAGTTCCAGCAGAACTTTATTTACAGTGTATGAGGCAGGCTGGATCCCCTGGGCCACAGTATGTTGACCAGCCTCGATCTGTGGAAATATATTAATAGCAGTCCTTCCGATGTCCACCATATCTGATGAATCCACATAGGCTATAGAAAAGCTAACAGGATTCTATAGTAAATATTCTCTAATTTGAGGGTAGACTAATTGATTATAAGCATTGTCATAAAACCAAAATTAAGAAAATGAATCACTACAGTACTCTATTGTGATAAGCAAATTGAGTACCTTATTTTAATTAATCTTTCCAGTGAGCCATGAAGTAGATATTAGCATCTCTGTATCACCGATGAAGAGACACTGGAGAAGATACATTAACTTCTCTAGGTTCATTCAGGGAGTGAATGATAGGATTCAAACCTATGTTTATCTGATTCCATATATATTATTGCTACAATATGTCTTATAATACATGCACTTCTATAGTGTTTCCTGCCTTATGTTCTATAACCACCAGGATTTTGAAATTAAAATCAAAACATGATATGATGCCCATACTCATATGCATATGTATGTATACACACAGAGTCAATTAGAAGATATTTGGGTCAGCTCCATAAGAAAAACTCTCTCTTTTAACCAATACTTATTAGAAGAGGCTCCCTGTGAAACACTGAAAGTTCTAATTATCCTAAGAAATCATGGAGAGATGAAAGCTTTAGGTATAAGGCAGAGCCCTGCCCTGCTTGCCACCTGCTTGCTTAGTTTTCTTCTGCAAATCCTTGCTGGACCCTAGTCCTTAGAAGCCTGGACCGTTGCCCTGATCACAGCCATTGACTGCTGTCTTTATTCAAACCCCGTCACCTTTCTCCACAATTCAGAATCCTTTGACAATATGAACCACTATTGCCCTGAAATACCGGTAGGTTTCCCTTTGTTGTTCAGTCACTAAGTTTTGTCTGGCTCTTTGCAACCCCATGAGCTACAGCTTGCCAGGCTCCTCTGTCCTCCGCTATCTCCCTGAGTTTGCTCAAAGTCATATTCATTGAGTTGGTGATGCCATCCAAACATCTTATCCTCTGCACCCACTTCTCCTTTTGCCTTCTATCTTTCACCACCATCAGGGTTTTTTCCCAGTGAATCAGTTCTTTGCATTAGGTGTATTGACCTTTATATGTCTTTGGAGAATGAGCTTTCTATGAATTACCCTAGCTCTACAAATCTACTTCTAATCTACTCCCTCCACACCCCACCCCCCGCCGCCCTTCCCCTGAAACCACATAAAGTTCAGAGAAACCCTCACAGAGTCTCTTCTATCTGCCAACCCAGCTTTGCTTGTCTATTTTCCCATTTTTGCCTCCTTCAGTAATCTAATCTCTAAATCTCTTGGCATCTCTCTGCTTCCTTTGGAATAGCCTGGAATGTCACTGATGTAAATTTGGCAAAAACACTGTGAAGAAAAACACTGATACTTAGTCCTGATCACAGAGTATATGTTGTTCTAGGTTCATGGTTTAAATTAGCTCATTTAGTCCTTGCATCAGTCATATGAACCAGATATGAGGGATTTGAGAATATTCAAACAACTCATGCTCATCTTCTGAGGACACAGCAGACATACTAATGGCATCTTTTCATGGTGTAGATTCAAAAAATTCATGTTCTGTTCAATAATCTGTCCTGCTGGTACCCATAGCACCCAGCCACTGAGCCCAGTACCCTATGATCCGAACCTTGTCCACACAAGCCACCTTAGCAGGGGGTGGTTTGGTTTGATTTTGTTTTTTAGATAGCTGTCAATCAACTATGAGAGATCCCCCTCAGATCCCCTGATGGTACTTGCAGCTACATAAAAGCCATGAACTCTTGTTAACCTGTGGAACTAGTAGACGAGCGTGGTTGTTACATCTTTAAATGCGTCATGATCTAGCCCCATGACCCTACCTACAAAGATCAATATTTGACATTGCTGGATAAACACCAATATGGAGCCAAACTTGAAAAGTAAATGGGTCTTCCAACATTCCAGTTTCCTATCTTTTCTTTCTTTGGAATCCAGTAGATTCTGAGCACGTGAATAACACGGTAGACTAGTTCAACTACATGTAACGTGAAGGACAAGCAAAAGTTTCCATGAGTTGCAACTAGTTATTCCTTGATTTACAGTACTGGCAATTTTTACACTTTTCCTTCCTGCATTTCTGAAAAAAAAAAAAATGGCTATTTCAGTCAAGGAAACATTCCAGAGCCTGCAATGGCATTTGATTTTGGCTCTGCGTATTTTGCCTGGACTGCAACCAACTATTTGCATTTGAAACAGATGTATTGATCTTGGCTCTTCATAATATACCATCAGAAGAACACAAGGCTGGATCCTACTTCTGTTTGCACACATCTTGAGGAGGTCCAAGCTGATGAAATGCACCGACTTTCTCCGAGGGAGAAAAAAACCCTATGTATGAAGCATTAGTTTGAGGACTGGCAATGGATCAATTTGGATCTTCCAAGAAACAGATGACAGAATGGACTTATATGTATAGAAGATTGATTATGGAAAATGTGAAGAATAAAGGAAAGAGCAAGGCAGGAGTGAACAAGGAGGGCATTCAGACCTCCATACAAGTCTAACACCTGTGAAGGGAAAGAAGAGTTGGAGATGGGAGAATTGGATGGAAGGAGCTTCGGCCACAGTGTAGTTCAGAGTTAATCCTAACCAGACCAGTAAAGAGACTCAGCAGGGAGATCCTCCTCTGAGGCATCCCCCAGTGGGTAGAAAGAATGAGGCTGTGGTCAGGCTTCAGCTGTGAGCAACCCAGGAGAGCATGGCCTGAGTGAGAATCCTGTGTGAATCCTGCAGCTGCAATAGCCGGGAACTCATTAGCTACACTTCTTGCTGCTCTGGGGTCTCTCTTGAATGGAGATCGAGATCAAGCCATGGGGGAGCCCTTCCATGGTGGCCATGGGCAGGGAAGGTTTTTAAAAGTGACTGTGGAGACTCTTTCATCAAAACTTGTAAACTAGACATTTTCTCAAATGTGGAAAACAGTTCATAACCTAGGTGCCTAAGAGTAATGATGTTTACTGCCCAACTCCAGACATAAACATTGAAATAGAGATAAAATTGGTCGATGGCTAAATGGCAAATAATATTGTTTGGCAAAAGTTCATTCAGGTTTTTCATTCTATCTTACAAAAAACTTGAATGAACTTTTTGGCCAACCCAATAAGTTATCAGAGAAGAGAAACCTTCTTTACATTTATAGTGCTTCACAGGGCCTTTAGTAGATTATAGTTGCTTCCTACATTTTTGTAGAAATGATAGATATTAGCAATTTCTACTCCATTCTGGAGGGGTCAAAGTGTTAAGAAAAAGTAACTCAGTGTTATAGTAATGAAACAATCTCATCTTTGCTTGAGCAATTATACCAACCCCATTCCCAGCGTACCTATATAGTCTGACAAAGAGTGGCTCAGATGGTAAAGAATCTGCCTGCATTTCAGAAGACTTGGGTTCAACCCCTGGATTGGGAAGATTCCCTGAAGAAGGGAATGGCTACCTGGAGAATTCCATGGCAGAGGAGCCTGGTGGGCTATGGTCCATAGGATCGCAAAGAGTTGGGCACGACTGAGCGATTATCACTTTCACTGTACATTTTGATCAAAAGCCATTCTAAGCTTCAGCAACATGACTGAAGCACATAATTTGAGAACTTAAATGCAAACTGAAATAGACTGTGTTGTGATCACCCCTATTATGGCTACTTCCTCATCCTTGATTCACAACCAAAGCTTTTGTGATGGTTACTTGTTCTAAACAAATTTGTCCCAAACCCAGACATTTAAAATATATATATATATATATAACAGGTCCAAGGAAGAGAGTAAATAAAATCAAGTGAGACAATTGTTTATAATCCACTGGATGTTGGAACTATGACTCAGGTATCCAAGTTAATTTCAATTCTGCTTGCTTCTCCCTGAATCCTTTTTCAAAGAAAGGATTTTCACATAATTTAACCTAGAGGGCTGCTCTTACATTTTACTGCAATATCAGAAAATGAGATCCCTCTTTGTTTTGATTGAAGAACATACACGTCTAGAGAAGAGCTTCTGGGGAAGTCTTCTGAAACAGGTTAAGATGTGTGATGTATCAGCAAGGACTTCTGAATAGATTACAGTCTTTCTTTAAAAAGATACCTGGATATTATGTTTCTTATTTGATTTTTTTCAAGGAGAAAAATAAGTTTGTTGTGATTTGAACATGCTTGGATTGTTTAAAAGGAAAGAAAAACTCACACCACTTTATTCTTTTTTTTAATTAATTTTTTATAACACTCTAAACATCTAGTTCCATGTCACAGAGACAAAGTTTATGTAAAAAGGAGGACAAGGAATAAGCCAAAGACTAGGAAAGGAAGTTTTAAATTAATTTATGTTCTATTATTTAAATATTTCAACATGACCAATAATTGAATGATGTGACAAGATTTGTGTGTCTGTGCATGTTAAAACTTCCTTGCCTATTTCTAATATTAACCTCTGTCCAATTCACCAGTTGATTTTATTTAAACTCAATTAAAATAACAAGATTTCACTGTATAATTAAAACTGATTTTATTTATGACACATTTGTGAAACAGTTTACTTGAGATACTGCCGAAGTTGCTTAAGTCAATGTTTTCTTTCTGGTTTAATGTACTGTTTTCACGTTAGGCTGACATGAACCCAGCAGAGGGCTTCCTTCTTTTACAAAGCTGGCTTCAGGTCTCCAGATCTGTCCCCCTGGGTCCCTGAATGGACTTGTTCCCTCTCTGGGCCCTTCATCTTCATTCACCTTCTTCTTTGGGGACCTGGTGTTCTCATTTATCTCCTTCCCACTTTGAATATGTTTAAAAACACAAACTGAACCTTCCCACTAGATCGCATATCCCCTCTATCAAAAAAATATTTGTTCTTTTGTTTACTGAGGCACACCCTGAAGGATGTAATTCCCTCGTTGTCTGCATTTTGTAAAACATGTCTGTTTTACTTAACCTCTTGCAATGAAGTGGTTCCCTCTTTACACAATAATTGCTAATCAGTAGACCCCACTACCATTTTCTTGGTCTCATTCTCATCAGCTATTTCTCAGTGTCTCATACTATTGATGCTCCTTTTTTTTTTTCCTTTGGAACTATCCTGTAACTTCAGGGACCCCATGCTGATGATCCATCACTTTTTTGGCCTCCTTTTATAACCTTTCTCCCAGGCCTCATTCCTCTCTCTGTTTCTGTTTTCTTTCTTTCTCTCTCTTTTTTTTTAGGCATCATCTTGCATTCAAAGTAGCTAAAAATTGTGCCAGACAGTGTGCTCATTGGCCTGAATGTATTATTTCTGTTATTAGTAACAACATACTGTGAAGTACTCAGGCTTAAATCATGGGCTGCCCCATTCCCTTGACCAACAATTTCAATTTGGAAAGGAGAATGAATCCTGCGAACAGACTTAAAAAAAAAATTGCACACACATCTTCAGTCTCTGACTCATTGGGTAACAACAAATTGTTTAACATTTACTCCCTTTCTCATCCTTACCGTCAAAGAGTGGATTTCAGACTCTAGAGAGCAATTAATAAGGCCAATATAAGTGCTGTCTTATAAATATATGGACTAAGGAATACATGATCTTTAGAAATTCTTCCCCAAAGATTTCATATAACATGCTCAACCTCAAAAAAAAAAAAAAAAAACCTTTTATCTTCAACACTTGAAACTCATCTTTCACTTCCATCCTGGTTTTCTGAAAACATCTAAAATGCTGTCTTCATTTTTGCTTATTAATAAAGGACTTTGAAACTTTTTTTTGCTCCTGCATTTGTTTGTAATAATAATGACTCATCATTAGGTACCAGGCAAATGACCAAATTGGCATGATGGTGTTGGTGCTATGAACTCATCATAGGGGGAAGCAAAGAGAAAGTGCAGTATGGTGCCTAAAAATGCAAACACAAAATTAAACTTCTTTAATTTGTGTGGGGATAGATAAATAATGATTTGGAGCAACTAGGAGTCTCATATGGCTTTGTTCATATTTTAATAGTGTACTCTTCTTTGCAGTCTGAGTAATTAAGTCTTATGACATTCCTGGAACCATAAATCCTGCTGAGATGTTTAAGTTTAGAACAAACTCTTGATGTACAATCAAAATATTAAAAAAAAAAAAAGACACTTCTCTGGTTCTTAACAAGCTGTTTTGCTTTCACCTTTGAAACACAATTGAATGTGGCCCACTCCAACTGTTCGGCCTCATTGTTAACTGGAAGTTCCTTTTGAAATTCATTGCCTTCAATTACATTTTTAAAAAGAATTTTAATTGCATGGCTGTAAAGAATAAAGATGCTCTAGGCTCCATTTGTTTATCATGGAAGGGCCAAAAAAATGAGGACAGAGCTTCCCAGCTCATGCAGGGGTTGCAGAGAAAGGGAGATGACTTTTAATTCGACAAGTTCAGAGAGATTTCTTAGTTTGACGCGCTCTGCAGGGGGTCTTTGAGCGCCTGGCAATGCTTCAGCATTCTGAGCTTTGAAAGTCTTTCCCTGCAGCAGAAATTGTATCAAAAGCCAATGATAATATTCCCTGCAAGGTAAAGCACCCTATTGAAGATTTCGAGAGCTGTTTATTTATTCATCACAGTTTTTCTTTTAGGACATATCAGGCATCTAGGTAATAATTCACATAGATGATAGAAAATGCAAAAAAAAAAAAAAAGTCCTCCTCATTAATCTTTCACCTTTTCCTTCTTCTTCTCTGTAGGCCACATGTAGATATAAAATGTTCTTTCTGCTTGTCCCAAACATATATATCTTTATCCCAAATCTCAGTCTCTTCCCTTCTCTTTCCATTTTTTTTTTTTTAACAAAATTGTCATTTCAGCTTCCTTCTACCACCAGCTGAGCATATAAGATGTTTATGGCCATTTCCCCCTGCTAAATCCTCAAAGTGATTAATTAATTTTACAGAAGTAGATTCAGTTTCTAAGGCTCTTTTTTGAATCCTGGCATTTTCAGTATGTTTCAGAAAGCTGTTTCCAAAGCAAATGTTAACAGTCCTGTTGATCTCTTGAAGGATATACATATTTTAATATTTTGTATTATATTTTGTATACATGGTAGGAAAAAGTGTTTCTCTTTCGCTGTTTCCAGGACAGAGCTGGGAATAAGGGACTGTGACAACCTTTCCCTCATGTAACATCAATGTCTGCTCTTGGTTTGGCAGAACCGGTGAAGACAAAAACAGTCCCCTTGTTTTTTTGTTTTGTTTTGTTTTTTTCTTCCATCTTCGATGGCATTAAAAGTGACCTTGCCTTGCAAATATCAGTGAGTTACCTCAGGGGAAGCAGTTGCCATACAAGAGAAAGTTAATTTTTTTTTTTAAACTATGGGGATTTAAGGATAGTCTGATGCTTGCAATTGCAGTTTTTCTTTTTTGTTTTAATGGAATCAATGAAGGAAAACTACGCATGCAAAGGAAACTTGGAAAAAATTCAGTACCTCATCATATTTGGGCTTATTTAAGTACATTTCACTTTAGGAACATAAACCAGGTTGAAGATTGTATTTAAATATCAAAAGCATGAGAGGAAATCACCAGGCCAAGTAACCACTTCACTAACAAAATATCCATAGAGTGGCATCAGCAAATATTCCATTCACCTATTAATATTAATTGAACTTCCATAGAGTGTGAAGCAAGTCACAAGGCACTTTACAAACACAAACTTAACATTAGGATCTCAATCTCTCAGGTTGGTCTGGATGATTTCTACACATGGAAAAGATCAGGACCAAGGATAACTGTTCATTTTCAGTTTGCAGAAGGGGAGGATATATTTTACAGAAATATTTGTGTACTTGATCGTAATAATGTGATTTTAACTATTATACCCAGCACAGAAGAGTCTGAGGAACTTGTCTCCGCCCAACACTGTCACCATAAAATCATTGCCATCACAACCCAGGGCACCACAGGAATACATTTCAATTTTTTTTCTCTTAGCTGATTGTAGGTTTCACTCTCTCAAACCATCCCTGGGGTTGGAGAGCTCATCATCTGAGTGTCTCCATGTACAAATGAACATAATCAGTCACCCTTTCAAACTAATTAGTTCTGATAACAATAGAGTTTATATGTGAATAAACTCTATTTGTAAACCAAAAGTAAAATAAATTTAAATGTGATATATAATGTATAACGTCAGTTCAGTTCAGTTGCTCAGTCATGTCCAACTCTTTGAGACCCCATGGACTGCAGCATGCCGGGCCTCCCTGTCCATCACCAACCTCGGGAGTTTACTCAAACTTGTCCATTGAATCGGTGATGCCATCCAACCATCTCATCCTCTATCATCCCCTTCTCCTGCCTTCAAACTTTCCCAGAATCAGGATCTTTTCAAATGTCAGTTCTTTACATCAGGTGGCCAAAATATTGGAGTTTCAGCTTCAGCATCAGTCCTTCCAATGAACATTCAGGACTGATTTCCTTTAGGATGGACTGGTGGTATCTCCTTGCTGCCCAAGGGGCTCTCAAGAGTCTTCTCCAACACTAAAGTTCAAAAGCATCATTTCTTCAGCACTCAGCTTTCTTTATAATCCAACTCTCACATCCATACATGACTACTGGAAAAACCATAGCCTTGACTAGATTGACCTTTGTTGGCAAAGTAATGTCTCTACTTTTTAATATACTGTCTAGGTTGGTGATAACTTTTCTTCCAAGGAGTAAGTATAACTTATCATACCTTTATTTCATATCATTTCTCAATGAAATAACTGTGAAACATCTTCTGAGTTGTGCATTTTTAAGCAATCTCTACTTAAAATTCATTCAACAATAGAGGTGGGTAAGAAAATATTCAGGTGCATTGTGGAAAGGTGAGTAATCTCAAGCATGAGTCTTTTAAAAACAAATTTACTTCTCCTGTCTAACAAAAGCTTACTGCTTTTTCTTACTTCATCACAGTTTCCCCAATTGCCATGGGTTTTCCATTCAAATTAGTGGTTCAATAAAATGATACGTAGGAAAACTAATTTTTGATTCTGTCAAATCATTCATTGCCCCCACTGCTGATAGAATATAATGTCTATAGTTATTTGTACAGTGCACTCAGATACCAGTTTATGTGATTCATTCATTTATTTGATATATGATAGCAAACAGATCATCCAATGACTGGATTAAAACAGACTGAATAAATATTTCAAATTATTAAGAAATTTCACACCAAAGTTCTGAGTTTAGTGTATACATATGTTAACTTTTAAATTTTGGTTTTATCATATGCTTATAAAAATTACTTGATCATTGTTAGGTATGGAAAAAATATTCCTAAGTAATTATATTGAAAGAATAAATTTTCTCTTCATCATAATGCCAGATAGTGACTTGAGGACTAAAATCAGCACATTGTTTGGTAAAGAACAGACTTTATTTAAAGTTTGATTGATCTGATTTGATATGTTTGCATTTGAAGTTTCTCCTAATTTAATGGACTAATATACTTAATGAGTGATCTAGACCTTCCCAAGGCCTCTGTACTAGTGGTTTTAATTTGGATCATATAAACTGTTTGAAAACATGCGGCTAGTCTATATGCCAGTATAGTAAAATAGAATAATAAGTGAATGTGAACAATCCCAGCATTGCAATGAAAGAAAATCTACTTCATATTAATCGATGAGGGGAAAATCAACTTACCATTACCTAGGTTGTTTGAAAGTCAACATTTTGGGGAGAAGTATTTTGTCTCATGTAACAAAATGGAAAACTCAATATATAATGGGATAAAACACTGCCATTGTACATCTTGGACATATCTATTCTGTATTTGTGTTTGCCTTATTGACAAGAACAATTATCAGTGATTTGTATGATGAGACCAGAATGCCAATGAAGGTATTTCCTAGGTTGGCTGTTCCCTGTTTGCAAAAAAGGACTCTGACTTTGTCTCCTCAGTTTCTACTTTCTTATTCTAGGGCAGCAGCTGG
The DNA here is from genome assembly GCF_014754425.2 of Oryx dammah. Classification (NCBI taxonomy): domain Eukaryota; kingdom Metazoa; phylum Chordata; class Mammalia; order Artiodactyla; family Bovidae; genus Oryx; species Oryx dammah. Next base: position 11,252,241 of record NW_024070191.1, read on the forward strand.
CAGATCTTTTGAGGGACTCTACAGACTGCAGAATCTAGAGGAAAAGGGGAAAGGGGTGGATAACAGCAGTCAAGCTACCCTGGGCATTGAATTTCTCAAGGTATTGAGGAGGATATTGTAGGAGCAAATGGGATGGGTGAGAGAGAAAGGGGTATTCATAAATGTTGCCTATCAATCATCATGACTTTGTTGAGAAAGGCAGGTGAGGAGCTTTGGAACCATGTTTCAATGATTGTATTGTATTTTTTTCTCAAAAGGACCATATGGTAAGCCTTTTATAAAGGTCATAATCTGCATTTGCATTATGTTCATCATGTAGATACAGTTCTTAAGCAGTTGTTGCAGATAAAGTGAATATGAGGACCAGAACTGCCCTCTTGATCAGATAGTAGTGTAATTAAGCTTCAACCTGAGGGGGGTGGGAGGGGGGTTCATGTTTGGGAATGCATGTACACCCGTGGTGGATTCATGTCAATGTATGGCAAAACCAATACAAAATTGTAAAGTAAAATACAAAATAAATTAAAAAAAAAATGAAAACGTTGGCAGAAACCAAAAACACCATTTACTCCTCTTTACCTTCTGAGGTGTTGGTGTCTGTCCAGATACTGAGATGGCGCTACTCACCGAAATGATTGAGCCACGTGTGGTAGACAGAAATGTGAGATGAAAGGTAAAGATGCACACACACACCCCCTTTTTTTTAATTGACACTAGGAGAAAGGGTTACAAATGATGTCTCTGGCAAAGCTAGAAGAGAAAACCGATGGAGGGCCACCCAAAGGAAGCAGGAAGAAATATGGGAGAAGGGATCAGGACAGTTTTCAAGTTAGAGGAAGAAGCAGGACATTTGCTTTGAATGGGATCACAGGATCTTTTCCCAGCAGGTGGCCAAAGTATTGGAGCTTCAGCATCAGTCCTTCCAAGGAATATTCCGGATTGATTTATTTTATGATTGACTGGTTTGCTCTCCTTACAGTCCAGAGGACTCTCTAGAGTCTTCTTGAGCTTGGCAGTTTGAAAGCATTAATTCTGTGGTGCCCAGCCTTCTTTATGGTCCAACTCTCATATCCATACATGACTACTGCAAAAACCGGGGCTTACCTGGTGACTCAGACAGTAAAAAAATCCACCTGCTAATGCAGGAGACCCAATTTTGACTCCTGAATTGGGAAGACCCACTGGAGAAGGGAATGGCTACCCACTCCAGTATTCTTGCCTGGGGAATTCCATGGACAGAGAAGCCTGGCAGGCTACCGTCCATAGGGTTGCAAAGAGTCAGATATGACTGAGCAACTTTCACTTTTTCACTGGGAATTTGGACAGACCTTTGTTGGCAAAATGATGCCTCTGCTTTTTAATATGCTAGGTTTGTCATAACTTTCCTTCCAAGGAATAAGAATCTTAATTCCATGGCTGCAGTCACCATCTGCAGTGATTTTGAAACCCAAGGAAATAAAATTTGTCATGGCTTCCACGTTTTCCCGTTCTATTTACCATGAAGTGATGGGACTGGATGCCATGATCTTAGATTTTTTTAATGTTGATTTCTATTTTAATAAAGAGCCTCAAACTTTAGGGGTGGAAGAGGGTAATATATGTGGTGCAGTGTGAGATTTCAAAGATAACATGTTTCTTAGATAAATATTGCAAGACTTATTAGTTATTGCTTAGCTTATAGAATAAAATGATAGGAGTGCAAACATTTAAAAATTCCCTCAGGGTTAAGGGAAATCGAGTGATCTTACTGAGGTTTTCTCCTCTATGTATAAAATTCTTTAGAAAAAGGACTCTTTATCTTTGCCTTTAAATACATATCATCTTTAAAAAAAAAAAAAAAGTTGTTCTAGAGAAGACAACCAGGAACTATTGCTGGTATGAATGAAAGCAGAAGATGAATCACTGACCATAGTAATTTTTCCCTGTACTTGATCCATCCATATTTTCATTTAATTATTTTCCTTTTTTACCTTTTCTCATTGTTCCTTTGCCTCTCTTCACAAACGTGTTTCTTTTCCTTTTTCTTTTTACTTTTGATTTCTGTTTTTCAACCTCCCACACGATTTTTTTTTAACCAAAAAAATATGAAGTAGGAAATGGAAGGTTCCCAAGAGAGAAAGGAAGGTAGGCAGTGCCAGGTCAAAAGTGGTGCTTCACATAACAGGGAGATAATTCTTTAACTAGATTGAATGAACCATGAATCTGACCAATATGGAAATCCTTGGGTTCTTAAAATTCAGCATCTCATGTGGGGATATTGATTTATAACGGAAAGCCCAGAAAATGGAAGCTTCATTTTCCTGGCCAAAAATATAGTAGAAAAGATGTGAAATGAATATATATGTGAAATGCCCATGGCATTTATCTGCAAACCCATTGCAGAAATTAACTTGTGAACAAAACTCTTTGTATATTATGTATCCATTCATCGGGCAATGGCTTTTAAAGTCTAAAAGTAATTATCAAAATAAATTTCAACTTGTTTTGGAGGCTGCATTTTTCATTCCATGAAAAGTTTGTTAGAAATGGGGTTCAAGTCCATAGGCTAGTTTATAAGTTTATACCAAATATAGTGGAACCAGAATACTAACATTATTTCTCATAGAAGTCAATAAACTGAAGTTTAAATGGAAACTTTACCATTTCCAAGAGACTTGGCCTCAATTTCCTCCACTGCAAAACTGAGATAATGATTCAGACCTCATAGATTTGTTGTGAGGAAAAGCACTTAGCACAGGGCCTAGCTATTATATATCATGGGAGATGGTAGGACTATGGCCAAATGAGTACAAGGTGGAATTTCCAGTGGACCCTAAGCCTTTAGATAGGGCTGCAAATCGACCCTGGTCATCATTTGGGGTTAGAATCATGTCTGGTATTTTCACCCTAAGCTTCTTTGTCTATACACATCTTTGCTGCAAACATTTTTGCCATATAACTGGTTGGCTGTAAGGCACTTTTGCTATAAAAGATAAAAAAAAGTAAAAGAGAGACATTTCTTTGTTTGCCGATTTTTTTTCCTTGTTTAGCATTGCACTTTGACTTTTTTCACTGAAACGTCTTCCTTCAATAAGAGAAGTTTAAGTTTCCAGCTGCTAGGAGGCATGTTTGTAACTGAGCTTTGTATCGCCTTGCGAAAGCCTCTACACACTGTTGTTTCTCTGTGTTGTCACCCATCTGTTTACATTGATAGACGTTCTGTGGAAAATGTGGGTTCAACTCTGCACCTTGGAGGCTCTTGTCCTCTTTCTCCTCCAATAGCGTGTGTTTGAAAATAAGAAACCAACTCAGGACAAATCATTGTCATCTGTCAGCTCGAGAAAGCCACACTGTCAGCCGCTTGAAACCAAGCTGTCAACCCAAACTGTCAACCAGTTATTTTATCTTTTATGGCAAAATTGCCTTACAACTGATTGCTTATGCAACAAAAATGTGGTAAAAGTGCTCAGGGCAAAGATATCAATGCCAAAGAAGCTTTTGGTTGAAATACCTGTAATCACTTAGAATAACTACACACTGGCTAAAAAAGTAGGAGCGTACTCCATGTGTACACACATATGTAGATCGGCAAAGATGCCTCATCGGGGTAATGGTGGGAAAGATTAATGGAGCAATGTATAAATACATACTCACTGATTCAGTGGACATGAACTTGGATGAACTCCAGGAGATAGTGAGAGACAGGGAAGCCTGGTGTGCTGCCATCCATGGGGTTGCAAAGAGTTGGACACAACTTGGTGACTGAACAACATCATACTTACTTTCTGTGTCCAAGAAAATTTTACTGGGGGTGGCTGGCCCTGTGGAGGGATGGCCAAGACCCTTATGCTGACACTCAATTTATGGGTACTTTGGCCTGTGACAGTCTTTTGGTATAAATTTAATATATAACTGTGGTGCTGGAGAAGACTCTAGAGAGTCCCCTGGACAGCAAGGAGATCTAACCAGTCAATCCTAAAAGAAATCAGTCCTGAATATTCATTGGAAGGATTGATGCTGAAGCTGAAGCTTCAATACTTTGGCCACCTGATGTGAAGAGCCAACTCACTGGAAGAAACCCTGAGGCTGGGAAGCTTGAAGGCGGGAGGAGAAGGGGACAAAAGAGGATGAGATGGTTTAATGGCATCACCAACTCAATGTACATGAGTTTAAGCCAACTCCGGGAGTTGGCGGAGGACAGGGAAGCCTGTCCACATGCACACTCACATGTGCACACACGCACATGTGCACACACGCGCACACACACACACACACACACTGGTTTGACTAAAAGGTTTGTTCAGATTTTTCCATAAGATGTTACGGAAACCCAAACAAACTTTCTGGCCAATGCTATTCATATGCCTTATGCAAATTTCCATGGTTAAGGAGCTGATGTTGAGGTATAAGGGAGAAATTACCATATTGGTCTTTATTAAATGTAGTTATTGAAGAAGTAGAGGTTAGAATCAGTTACCCAAGCCATAAGAAAGGCGGTTTTCTGTTTATAAACAAAAATTCTAAAGGACAATTCCATCATCCCTTTCTTTATCTCCCAAATATTTGTTGAGATATTTCCTTTAGAAAATTAACAACTGTTACTATTTAGTGAATCATATAATAAATTTACATTTTCCTGTAAATTACATACCATCTCTACATCCTATACATTCCATCTCATGTTCCTTTAATTTTTCAAATTTATGTTATTTCAATGTCATGTTTGACTTTGATTCTATTTCAGCTTTTATTTTCCACACTGATCTGAATTCAGGAAAGCCTCTGAGGGCTATTGGTCTGTGCCAAATTCCACTGTGCAGATTCCTGAATTGCTGCCTAGATTTTTTAGTCATCTTTCCCTCGATACATATGAAAACGGTTGTTTTGTTTCTGTTTTCATTGTTACCCTAGAAGCGACAAGCTTGTACTCTGAGAACTCTCTCTTTATCTAACATTTCATTGTCTGGTGTCCGGAGAAGAGCGGCTTGCATTTGAATGCTCGTGATTACCGTGATTTCTCGTGGCATTCAGAGCAGAACATTTTTTTTTTTTTTACTGTATCTCATTTTTGATAAATAATTATAAAAGTGCTTCTTTGAGAGAAAGGTAGCTTTTAGAATACCTGAACATGTGTGTGGGGGGGGGTGTCATTATAAAGTTTCATAACCATGTGGTCATCTCGGAGGCAAAATAAAGAGAAAAACATCAACTCGGGTTCAACCTTTCAAATCACAAGAAGTAGCTCCTCTGTCATCCAGACAATACCTGATGGGTTCTTGTGTCTGATTACCAAAGGGAATCTAAAATGAGTTTTATGCAAATTTTTCTACAGTGAAACATTTTGTAAGTCATTACACTGAAAGGAACTTTTTCAAAACACTTGCAAAATAAAATCAACTGATAATTCAACAACATCTAAAGAAAGTAGGAGACAATTAAACTTTCTCATGAATTGCCAAGAACTCTCCTTAGATATTCTTATATCATTTTGGATGTGGATGTAGATATTTTCCTCAGATTTTCCTTCCTCAACTGTTATTTCCTTCTCTTAAAAGTGAGTTTTAAGGCTATTTTTGGTCTGTTTCCTACTGCTTCTGAGCCATTTAAGTTATAGAACTTGATTTTTATGTTAGTATCATGAGAAATGGTTTCAACTCGGGGAAGCCCAAACTTCAAATACCTATGGAAGTAAGATTAATGTAGTTTGAATTTTGCAGGAAAATAACTTCAAAGGTGACATTTTTGTTGGAGGTACTGAAATATCTACAGTAATACTTTTAACAAGGGTGAGTCTAGAGCACTGCTTGGAGCAAAGAAATCTAACACATCCTATAACTGTCTAAAGGCAAGCCAGAGGTGGATTTATGGGCCATACTTAGCACTGTCTCCTTGAAGTGAGGCACTTTGAAAGGCTGAATGAAGATGAACAGTCAGTTTCTTTGGGGGAAAGTCTTTCCATTTATTTTTTATTAGTTTTAAGAGTGATACCATATTGTGTCATGGGTTGAACAGTGTCCGGTGAGAGTATCATGCTTTGCAAAGCCTCCTTCACGTGTTTCCAGCCACCACCAGGAAAGTGCTTGAGGGGAGAGGAGAGGAGAGGAGAATGGGACACCCCTGAACTCTTTTGGAAGCATCAGAAGATTCCAACCTAAAATGTTCTTCCTACTTCTTCACCCTCCTCCCGCCACCCTGACTGGTTCCTCTTGTCTTCTCTTGGTATTTCCTATCACTTTCCAAAAGTTAAAGTAACTGGCAAATAAGTAGGTTGTGATTTGAGTAACTGAGGTGAGAAACTTAGTGTCATTATCCTTTAAAGGCACATCATATTATGTGGGAGCCTGGTAACAACTAGACCATCAAAAAATAACCTGAAACCTAGAAGGTTTGACATGTCCTTAAAATTAAGATGATGTAATCTGTCACAACTAGTAGTGAATAAATCCTAGTGATCTGAGGCATTGTGTAGTATACATAAACAGCAATATTCTATTGCCATCATAATTATTCCAACCACAAAAAAGAAATGATTAGGATGTGATGTTACAGACATACTGTTGTTGCAATAACAACCATATAAGCATATCAACTCAACATGTTACACCCCTTAAATTTAAACAGTTGCTATTGTTGTTCAGTCACAACAAGAGATGTGTCTCTTTGTGACCCCATGTACTGCCACACCTGGATTCCCTGTCCTTCACTATCTCACAGAGATTGCTCAACCTCATGTCCATTGAGTTGGTGATACCATGCAACCATCCCATCCTCTGTCACCCCCTTTCTTCCTGTCCTCAAACTTGCCCAGCATCAGGGTCTTTTCTGAAGAGCTGGCACTTAGCATCAGGTGGCCAAAGTATTGGAGCTTCAGCATCAGTCCTTCAAATGAATATTGAGGGTTGATTTCCTTTAGGATTGACTGGTTTGATTTCCTTGCTGTCCAAGGGACTCTCAAGAGTCTTTTCCAGCACCATAGTTCGAAAGTATCAGTTCTTCAGTTCTCAGCCTTCTTTGTGGTCCAACTCTCACATCCATACATGACTACTGGAAAAATCATACCTTTGACTAGATGGACCTTTGTGAGCAAAGTAACGTCTCTGGCTTTTAATATATTGTCTAGTTTTGTCATAGATTTTCTTCCAAGGAGAAAGCATCTTTTAATTTCATGACTGCAGTCGCCATCCACAGTGATTTTGAAACCCAAGAAAATAAAATCTGTCACTGTTTCCACTTTTTCCCCATCTATTTGCCATGAAGTGATAGGACCAGATGCCATGATCTTGGTTTTTTGAATGCTGAGTTCTAAGCCAGCTTTTTCACTCTTCTCTATCTCCATTATCTAGAGGCTCTTTAGTTCCTCTTCAGTTTCTACCATTCTAGTGGTACCATCTGCATATCTGAGGTTATTGATATTTCTCCCAGAAATCTTGATTCCTGCTGTGATTCACCCAGTCTGATGTTTCACATGATGTACTTTGTATATAAGTTGAATAAAGGGGGTGACAATGTAGAGTCTTGATGAACTCTTTTTCCAGTTTTGAACCAGTCTGTCATTCCATGTCCAATTCTAACTGTTGCTTTTTGACCTGCCTACAGGTTTCTCAGAAGACAGGTAAGGTGGTCTGGTATTCCCATCTCTTTCAGAATTTTCTGTAGTTTGTTATGATCCACACAGTCAAAGGCTTTAGCATAGTCAATGAATAAACACAATGGTGGATTTCAAATATACTTCAAATTTTTAAAAGTGTAAAATCACCACTTAATCACAATGTATTTTTTCTGTATCTTGCATACTTGTCATTCTTTTGAAAGGCAGGGTAGAAAATTCCTATTGGAAAAAAATTTATTCAACAATAAGGTTTTCAATGCTTGATTTACTATAATACCAATGATAACAACAACTGATTATTAGCAAGTGTTAATTAGCAAAGTGTGATCTCAATATAGTTACTGTTTAGTTATAGTATACAAATTGGCACTATGGAAAAATAACAAAGTACTTAATCCTTTGCCGAAATAATTTATGATCCAGATAGGGAAGCTAGTGTATGTTATAGATATCAGTGTCTAACAACAATGTAACGTGAAGCACAGGGCCACCTCTCTGGGTATACCACCTATGTAGTCTCATGGGGCCGTGTACTCAGAGGGGTCCTCTCCTTGGCTTATGTTTCTGTTGTGTTGAAATTTTTTGAAAAATTTATACTAGGGCTCTCGCGTTTGGATTTTGTATTAATCCTAAGTCCATTAATTATGTAACCAGTCCTAATGGTAAAGCACAATGAATAACTGATGTAATGTTGCTTGAATAATACATAGACTTTATTTTGTGTTTTGAGGATAGGAGGAGGGGCTGGGGCTGGGGCTATGGGAAATGACTTCTCAGTGAATTTGTAGCTTAAGCTGAGCTTTGAATGATGTGAAGAATTTGGCTGGGCAGATGGAAGGGAGGGGAGAGTATTTCAGGTGGGGAGAATTGTGCAAGCAAGTTTCAGGGACAGGAGTAAGAAGAGGATGCTGGGAACTGGATTGCCTGGATCAAAGGTTTTTGTATAGCAATTGTGAGAGACAAGGCTCAACTAGGTTTGTAGAAACATTTAACCACTAAGATAAAAACTGTGTTTTCTACTATACAATTATGGCAGAACAGGAATGAACTCAGAAAGATAAACTCAGCAGCAGAATTAAAGCTTAAATCTCGATAATTATCAAGGAAATAGAAAGAAGTGGCAGATGCAAAAGATGTGTTCAAGAAAGATGCATGGCGTGTGCCACCACCTTGATTCTAGAGGCAGTGATGAAACCCCTGGCGTCAATAAGAAAATCACGGTGGAGGGTAGAAAGTGGCAGATGTAAAGACTGATAGCATCATACATGGGGGCTTCCCTCTTGGTTCAGTGTAAGGAATCCACCTGCAATGCAGGAGATACGAATTCAATCCCTGAGTCAGGAGGATCCCCTGGAGAAGGAAATGGCAACCCACTCCAGTATTCTTGCCTGGGAAATCCCATGGACAGAGGAGCCTGGCAGGCTACAGTCCATGGTGTCACAAAGAGTCAGACACGACTTAGCAACTAAACAACAATTATCATATATAATTTGAGGATGAAATAGGTTAGCTTACACCTGAGTGGCCATGTGGCTTCTAAACTAAAACCCTTCACTTACTTTGATATTTTACAAATATTTATAGAACATATCCTTTTGGACAAGTACTTTAAATACAAAAGTATTTCTTCATTGTGAAACTGAACCACAGCAAGTTTTTAATAGGTTAGACCCCTTTCTCTTCATGAAAGAATATAATATTTGAATACCTTCTAAAGGAGTTATGGAACAAAATCATTTGAATATGTGTCTACATCAGACATGCCCACTGACAACAGAAACGCATTCTGAATTCCTGTTTTGTGTGAAGGTAAAGTGATTACATTCCATGCCCCACACAGTTATGAAGAGTTTTGATTTCAGTCACCTTTTCCTCCCTACTTTCCTGTGCATAATATGCTAAAATGAAATATTTATTGTACAACAAAAGTAAACCACCAATGCGATGCAAATGTGAGGCAAAGCTCAACTTTTCTTTTCTCTTCTTCTTCTTTTTTTTTTTTTTTTTATTCCTGAAAAGCAAGGATTTCAGGCTAGGTAAATTTATGCATCAGTGCCTTTCTTCCGTTTCCTCCTGATAACGCCTGATTGACACCCTTACAGGGATTACTTTTAGAGAAACCAGAATGAAGCCCACAGCCTCATGTAGTTGGGCCTTAAACTGTCAATGCTTTATGTCCACTGAGGCCTGACTGATGCCACCAGCCATGGCGTGAAAGGTAATCTATCACCTGTAGACCCATGCTGCCGTGTTTTTAACTTGCATAATTAGATATTGTGAAGGAAAATCAGAAGTCAAGCTAGTTGTAAATGCGCTTTCTAGCTCTCTCTTTTGGCGTTTTTATAGACTTAAAGGGACTATCGTAATGAAAATGGGTTACCCCTGCCTTTTTTCTTCTTTGCTTGAGGCCAAATGTGATTCTCCATTGATTTGTTGAGCAACTCCCAATTATTCCAGTTGTGATTTATCTAAAACATTTGATTCTTTTTCAGTGTTCTAGTCTCTTAATCACTTGACTGCCTTTCAAAGGATGGATAGAAATACAGAGACAAGGAGCACTTAAGTCAATTTTACCATATTACTGGGGGGGAAAAAAACACTATTTCTGTTCAAAGGCACATACAGGTATAAAAGATAGAAGCTGCTAGCTAATATGAGACCCTCACTCCATGTAGCTTCAAATGATTGGTGCTTCCTTCACGATCACAGAGATCTGAAGAGTGATTTATGTAAACATAGATAATATATACTTTTATTTTAATGTTATTATTTTATAAATTAATAAGTTGCCATGTGAATTTTAAGTATCTGGTAACATATAAATGGATGCCCAAATCCCAAAACTCTACAAAGAAAAAAATGAAACTTAAAGATGAGTTTTATATGTAATGCATGTAAATTGGGCCATTGTATTTTTACATGGCATGGATTAAAGCTTATCAGTGTATTCAGACTAAGCATTCTGACTGCTCTTGAGCCAACCTTGATTGAAGAAAAATGACATGTTTTAGTTGTTATCCCTGGTGGCTCAGATGGTAAAGAATCCACCTGCAATGTGGGAGACCTGGGTTCACCCTGGGTTGAGTAGATATACTGGAGAAGCGAATGGCTACCCACTCCAATTTTCTGGCTTAGAGAATTTCATGGACTATACAGTCCAGGGGGTTGCAAACAGTCAGACATGACTAAGAGACTTTCACTTTCGCTTAGTTGTTAGAGAGGTGCATAGCAATTAGAAAAAATGAGAAACACTGGGCCTAGCAAAGAGAAAGTATCAAGCTAAAAATGGGAGAAATATGTGTACAGATAACTTACTAAAACTAATTTTGTCTAAAATTAAAGGACTTTCTAACTTGTTGGAAATAAATGATTTTAGGGCTAAGTCCTTGAAATCTTGCCAAAGCGGTATATCTCTGGGGCAGCATGTGACCAAGCAAAGATCAAAGACAGTGATGACAGATTTTGTTCACTGAGATACAGCTCACCTTAGCTTAACCTATAGAAGATGAGGCAAATGATGAACACCTTTCAGGTTCAAGTTTACGTACTAGACCCAGTGAGAAATGTGGAGAGTGGTAAACTTTGCTAGTGTCACTTGGCATCACTAAGAAGAATGACTACAGTAAGTGTACTGCAGACGGTGGAGAAACCCTGACTGCACGAAGAAGCAGTCAGGAGCTGAGGTCGGAAAGCATTTTGAGAAGCAGGAGATGGCTGAATGTGACAAATGCCGCAAAGAGGGTAAGGAAAGATGAGCGCTGGAAATTGGACTGGCCCTTGGGCTTAGTTGTAATGAGGTCGTCAGAGACCTCACTGAAGGTCAGTTTCTCCCCAGCAACAAGGGCACAAGCTGAACTAGATGAGCTTGAAAAAGGAGTTTTTTGAGAAGAATTGGGGGCAGTACGTGAAAACATAGTTTAGGATCCAGCATGTGACAAGGAGTTAAGATCACGAATCGACTGGTCAGATAATTTTATGGTGCTTATGAAAATTTAAGAAGCTTTTCAGATGATAAAAGGGTCACTGGACTTGAAATAGCTTCACTAGATATATACCTGATATGTAATTTCCATTGCTTCAAAAAAATATTCTTGTCTGCTTATCGTTAGGCTAAGAGCACATAACCACCTCTAGGTACATAGAGGCAAAGAGAAATTGAAGTAAAGGTGAGAGAGAGAAGAGAGAAAGGAAAAAAAAAAGAGAGAGGGACTGATAATTACACAAGTATGTGCATGTGCACACACAGATGCATATGACAACACTCACACACACACACACACACACACACAAATACACTCACTAACAGTAGTAGGAAGAAAGACAGAGAATAATAGAAACACTGAGTTAGCCTTTCTGTGAACTATGTTTATATTCATGACCGTTTTCTAATTAAAAATTCTAAATTTGGGATAGGGGATTTGCTTGTTAGTCAGCTAAAGCATGTTTAATATTGTTATTTAGCAGAAACGTGTTCAATATTGCTCACATTGTAGCTTATACCGTACAATACCACATCTGATCAAAGCAAGCATCTATTATCGTATTAAATGATTGATTAGAGAGTAGTAATTCAGCATTGAGAGAGTTAATGGTTGTAGAAAAAGACTATTAATACATTCTTTTAAAAATGTGTCAGCAGGCGTTAAATCTAAGAATCCAATGTTTAAATCATTCCTCTAAACAGGCAGTATAAGTAAACTTGTTTTCCGACTGGAGTGAGAGACTGGTGTGGAATATTCCATACTGTGGGAGGGCAGGGTTTCATCAGGAGGCTATTATGGTCATGCCAGCGCCAGGCATTGATAAGTGTGAAATTATCAGCCACTGAACATTGGAGGAATACATTTTTGCATCAAAGGTGCCCTTTACTCCTCAACAAGAAAACCAAACTGCTGATTCAAATGAGCAGACGACTTAAAATTAAGTGATTTTTCATCTGAAAACTCCATATGCTGTATTTAACTACCTATTTCTAGGGATTTACGCTTTTTTTTTTTAAAGTAGAACTTGATTTTACTATCTTAGGAAAATTTTAGTGAGAAAGGTTTACATTAAACAAAAAACAACTCTGGGATGTCTACATTATTTGGTAAATATATTTAATGCAAATTGACAAAAAGGATATATGTCACTGTGGGTCACTCTTGAATATTTGTTTTGCGGCTTTCTAGGTTGGATATGCAATCTCAGCTAAATGTTTTGAAGAAGGAGGAATCAAATAAATTGCCCTATTTGGGGTCTTTCTCATCTGTATACAGTTGTGCAGCTCTAGTAGACCTGAAAATTGCCCAGAGACAAACTTAAAAAAAAATAGAGTGCTTTTGAGGCAGAAAATTGCTTTTCTGCAGTGTGGTCTAAAGGACAGACAGTGACAAGAGGACAAGGAGTTGTCACCACGCAATGATATTGTAAAGCATATCCTCCATAACAAAGAGGATAATTTGTTTTTATGTTTTCCCTTATTAGACCACAAAAGGATTTGGTGCAATAACTTTATGGTTTTGATTTAAACCCTGGAAAGCAGATGCACAATTAGATTTTTGAAAGTCCATCTCTAACCTACATATGATGCTTAGTTTCAATGGAAAACAAATAGCTTAATATAGTAGATCATTCACTTTTTCCCAGTTTCTTCCATAGCCCTAATTGTTTGGGCTTTGGGATAAAATATAAACTCATTTTCAATCGCCTTGGTTTTTGTGTATATAAGTCAGTTCCATAGTAGCATTTCAACAAGGCTTTTGTAGTGTAATATTAAAAAAAAAACAACTAGTATTTTATGTATTTAGATTGGCCCCTTGATGTTTTGGAAAGATTTTTTATGTGGCTTAATTTCCATTTTTATGGTGGTGTGAAGGAAAAATGGGAGAAAATATGTCTTGTGTGTGTTAAGGGATTTGAAACTCCTTTGGGCCTGTTATCATGTTAATGAGACAGCTGAGAGATATCAGGATTCTGTGTATTAATCTTAGCAGGCATTTGCTCACCAGAACTGCTCATTTAGAGTTTTAATGGCATTAGCTGTGAATTTGCACGAAATTAACAACAACAACAACAAAAACCAGCTCTACAGCATGGATTCATAATATCAAATGTTTATGAAAACCTATTTAAAGTATAAGGATAAAATATTTCCATTTTTAAAAAAATGTATTTTACAGTTTTGAAAGGCCATTTCTTTTATTTATTTATTTTTTATTTTACTTTACAATTCTGTATTGGTTTTGCCATACATTGACATGAATCCACCACGGGTGTACATGCGTTCCCAAACCTGAACCCAAACCTAATTGCTCATTCTAAATAACTGTATATCTGATCACGAAATCTGCTCTAATGCTAATATTTTTTGATCTAAGTAATTTTTTTTTTAAGTTGAAAAAAAATTTTTTTGTTTGTTTTTCATTTAAAACCCATTTCTCTTGCCCTACACTGATGCTCAGATGTGTGTAGTGCAGTCATACCAGTAGATTTGACGAGCTGGACATTCTTCACTTGGCAACTTCTACTAAATGATTCAACTATAAATTCATAGTGTGGAAGGACATGGAGACTCATCCAGGCCTGCACTCACATGCCCTATGAAGAATCACTGCCACTTAAGTAAAAAGAAGTATCCCAAGTTCACTTCTCTTTTCTCATTATCCTCGAAATGCTAAGTGCTAATAATTTCTTTTTTATTTCCATTTTCTTTCTTCTAAATTATGTATCATATTTGTACTACACATCTTTTTTTGGATAAATCATTGTTCTTTCATTCAACAAATTTTTTGAATATTTATAAGAAATAGTACATACTATGGATTGGTCTCCCAAGTGGCGCTAGCAGTAAAGAACATGCCTACCAATGCAAGAGATATAAGAGACACAAATTTGATCCCTGGGTCAGGAAGATCCCTTGGCGGAGGGCATGGCAACCCACTCCAGAATTCTTGCCTAGAGAAACCCATGGACAGAGGAACCTGGTGGGTTATAGTCTATAGCATCACAGTCGGACACAACTGAAGCAACTTAGCGTGCAGCATGCAAGAGAAAACTGCTTATCTGGGGGATGTCTCCCATGATCCAAAATCACTGATCTATGAATTGGTGATAGAGAGGGAGTGCTGCGTGTGCTGAGATTCATGGAGTCGCAAAGAGTCGGACACGACTGAGTGACTGAACTGAACTGAACTGATGGTTTACAATGAGTCTCCATTTTGAATGATAATTACAATCTATTTCTGTACAATTGTGTCCATGTACATCATTTCCACTGAAATGTTGACAAATGTCACCCAGATAAACTTTGCTTACAAATTTCACAGGGAATCAATCCATAATGAGGCTGCCCCGTAAAATCTACTGTAGAATATCCTACAAAGCAGCATTGCACAGTGACATTCAGCAGGGGGCCCCTGTCTTCATTAGGTGGGGATGTGCTGAGCTGTGTGGGCCCGGCTGTTGCAGCTTCTTGCTGACACGTGCCACCTCCTCCAGCCTGCTCACCTTCCTCTGTCCATTGTAGTTCTTATCCTCCGACTCCTTTGGTGCAAAATGCTCCATTATTTTCAATTTGTGTTATGCCCATCTCCTGCCTCAGCCTATTAATCCATGCCAGCCACAGAGACAAAGGGAAACATATGATTGCACCGTCAGTATCAACACAGTTGAGTTTCAATCACAGATTCCGAGGACTTTGCCAGAAGTGTACTTGGAAGACTTGTATGGTCTAAGTGGCCCTTGGTTCACAGATGGGCTATCTCGTGCCAAGGTCTGTGACAAGCAGTGCAATAATAGAAAAATTACACACTTGCTCTCAGAGATAAACATACCAGGGACTTTGATAGGATCTTGTAAAATATTAGCTCAAGCATAACTTGTCTATTTTAAAGGCTTTACTATCTAGGATGAATGTATAAAATTCTTCACTTTTTCTGGATCAAAATTTACTCATCATTATAAAATCTACCCAGAGAAAATTATGTTTTTAGGTTGGTTGGGAAGGTTTACTCTTGAATTTTAATCACAGAAAAGGAAAGTAAAAGCCATGGCTATTTAAAATACCACCATCTTATCCTCTTAATATCCCATCTTGCAAAGATAAATTTGTCACTAAGTTAATGTTGTCAGTTTGCTAACAAACAATTTAGAGGGAAAAAAAAAAAAAATGTGCCAGCGCATCTAGATGGTAGTTCCAAGGTGTTGTCCAAAAAGTCTCAGAAACTTCTAATAGCCAGGACCTGGGGCACCCAGGCTACTCATCCCACCTCACTCTTAACTCTTTATTTTTCTTTTTTAATGTTTTATATAATTGGCTTCCTTAAAAAAACAAGTGTATTTGAGGAAAGAGTTTTGTTGCTAAAAGTTTGGAATTCAGGGTGGAGTTGCACTAGAGAAGATGACTGTCACAAGATAGGATCTCAAAATATCTTCAGAATTAACAATGAAATTAAAGCATATTTATGCTCAGTCTCTCAGTCATGTTGTATTATTTGCACCCCCGTTGACTGTAGCCTGCCAGGCTCCTCTGTCCATGGGATTTCCCAGGCAAGAATACTGGAGTGGATTGCCATTTCTTTCTCCAAAAGCATATTTATATAGGAAAAAAAATATAAAGTTAATCCTGTCTGTTATGGATATAATACAAATGCTAAGTATTAAGTGTTTTAAAGCTCATATTTTAGTATATAGTCATGTGTGCTGTATCTATATCTATTCACTATATCTATCAATTCCCTTTGAGTAAACTATTCAGTTGAACGTATTTAGTATTTAATAATTCTAAATATAAATTAATTATAAATTTTAGAATCTTGTAAAATATACTTAGATCAAAAAGCAACAGAGTATGCAAATAACTGTATCTTATATTAATATAATTTTCAGATTAATAT
Source organism: Oryx dammah (assembly GCF_014754425.2). NCBI lineage: Eukaryota > Metazoa > Chordata > Mammalia > Artiodactyla > Bovidae > Oryx > Oryx dammah. The sequence goes on from NW_024070191.1 coordinate 11,268,705, forward strand.
ACATGCTTCTTTAAAATTGTGCCTCAAACCACATTTTGAAAAATCAACATTTAAAAAAAATTTTTTTATCTTAGAATTTATATGTTCTGATAATTTTTTTTTATTTAAAGTTCAGTACTTCATAATCAAAAGTAGTACAAAGTGTCTGATAGAATTCTACTGTGAAAGAGCTAATGCCTATCCTTCTAAAACTCTTTAAAACAATTGCAGAGGAAAGAACACTTCCAAACTCATTCTATGAGGCCCATCACCTCTGGTTTTGATACCCAAACCAGACAAAGACAATGCAAAAAGAAGAAAACTACAGGCCAACGTCACTGATGAGCATAAATGCAAAAATCCTCAGCAAAATTTTAGCAAACAGAATTCAGCAACACATGAAAAAGCTCATATGCCATGATCAAGTTGGGTGCATTTCAAGAATGCAAGGATTCTTCAATATACACAAATCAATCAGTGTGACACATCATATTAACATATTGAAGGATAAAAACCACATGATAATCTCAAAAGGAGTACGTCAAGGCTGTATATTGTCACTCTGCTTATTTAACTTATATGCAGAGTACATCATGAGAAACGCTGGACTGGAAGAAACATAAGCTGGAATCAAGATTGCCGGGAGAAATATCAATAACCTCAGATATGCAGATGACACCACCCTTATGGCAGAAAGTGAAGAGGAGCTAAAGAGCCTCTTGATGAAAGTGAAAGAGGATTGTGAAAAAGTTGGCTTAAAGCTCAACATTCAGAAAACGAAGATCATGGCATCCAGTCCCATCACTTCATGGCAAATAGATGGGGAAACAGTGGAAACAGTGTCAGACTTTATTTTTTGGGGCTCCAAAATCACTGCAGATGGTGACTGCAGCCATGAAATTAAAAGACGCTTACTCCTTGGAAGGAAAGTTATGACCAACCTAGATAGTATGTTCAAAAGCAGAGACATTACTTTGCTGACTGAGGTCCATCTAGTCAAGGCTATGCTTTTCCCAGTGGTCATGTATGGATGTGAGAGTTGGACTGTGAAGAAGGCTGAGCACCGAAGAATTGATGCTTTTGAACTGTGATGTTGGAGAAGACTCTTGAGAGTCCCTTGGACTGCAAGGAGATAAAACCAGTCCATTCTGAAGGAGATCAACCCTGGGATTTCTTTGGAAGGAATGATGCTAAAGCTGAAGCTCCAGTACTTTGGCTACCTCATGCAAAGAGTTGACTCATTGGAAAAGACGCTGATGCTTGGAGGGATTGGGGGCAGGAGGAGAAGGGGATGACCAAGAATGAGATGGCTGGATGGCATCACTGACTCGATGGACGTGAGTCTGAGTGAACTCTGGGAGTTGGTGATAGACAGGGAGGCCTGGCGTGCTTTGATTCATGGGGTCGCAAAGGGTCGGACACGACTGAGTGACTGAACTGAACTGAACTGAATCTCAATAGATGCAGAAAAAGCCTTTGGCAAAATTCAATACCCATTTATGATTAAAACTCTTCAAAAAATGGGCATAGAAGGAACCTACCTTAACATAGTAAAGGCCTTATATGATAAACCTACAGCAAACATTATTCTCTATGTTGGAAAAGTGAAAGTATTACCCCTAAGATCAAGAACAAGACAAGGGTGTCCACTTTCACCACTACTATTCAACATAGTTTTGGAAGTCCTAGCTACAGCAATCAGAGAATAAAAAGAAATAAAAGGAATCCAGATCATAAAAGAAGTAAAGCTCTCATTGTTTGCAGATGACATGATACTGTACATAGAAAACCCTAAAGATGGTATCAGAAGATGGCCAGAGCTAATCAATGAATTTAGCAAAGTTGCAGGATACAAAATTAATACACAGAAATCATTTGCATTTCTATATACTAGCAAGGAGAAATCAGAAAGTAAAATTAAGGAATCAATCCCATTCACCATTTCAATAAAAAGAATAAAACATCTAGGAATAACTTACCTAAGGAGACAAAAGAACTATACACAGAAAATTATAAGAAATTGATGAAAGAAATCAAAGATAACATAAACAGATGGGAGTGATATTCCATGTTCCTGGGTAGAAGGAATCAATATTCTGAAAAAGACTCTAATACTAAATGCAATCTACAGATTCAATGCAATTCCTATCAGATTATGAATGGCATTTTTCACAGAACTAGAGCAAAAATTTTCACAGTTCATATGGAAACACAAAAGACCTTGAACAGCCAAAGCAATCTTGAGAAAGAAGAATGGAGATGGAGGAATCAACCTTCTTGACTTCATATTAAACTACAAAGCTACAGTCATCAAAACAGTGTGGTACTGGCACAGAAACAGAAATATAGACCAATGGAACAAGATAGAAAGCCCAGAAATAAACCCATGCACCTATGGGTACCTTATTTTTGACAAAGGAGGCAAGAATATACAATGGGATAAGGACAGCCTCTTCTAAAACTGGTGCTGGGAAAACTGGACAGCCAGATGTAAAAGAATGAAATTAGAATACTTCCTAACACCATACACAAAGATAAACTCAAAATGGATTAAAGACCTAAATGTAAGACGAGGAACTATAAAACTCTTAGAGGAAAATATAGGCAGAACCCTCAATGACATAATTCACAGCAAGATCCTCTAGGACTCATCTCCTAGAGTAACAGAAATCAAAACAAAAGTAAACAAGTGGGACCTGATGAAACTTAAAAGATTTTGCACAGCAAATGAAACTATCAGCAAGGTGAAAAGACAGCCCTGAGAATGAGAGAAAATAATAGTAAATGAAACTGACAAAGGATTAATTTCCAAAATATACAAGCAGCTCATACAACTCAATACCAGAAAAACAAACAACCCAAATCCAAAACGTGGGATGAAGACCTAAACAGACATTTCTTCAAAGAAGACATACAGATGGCTAACAAACACATGAAAAGATGCTCAACATCGCTCATTATTAGAGAAATGCAAATCAAAACTACAATGAGATATCACCTCACACCGGTCAGAATGTCAATCATCAAAATGTCCGCAAACAATAAATGCTGGAGAGGGTGTGGAGAAAAGGGAATGTTCTTGCTCTGTTAGTGGTACAGCCACTATGGAAGACGGTATGGAGATTCCTTAAAAAGCTAGGAATAAAACTACCATATGACCCAGCAAACCCACTCCTAGGCATATACCCTGAGGAAATCAAAATTGAAAAAGACACATGTATCCCATTGTTCATTGCAGTACTATTTACAATAGCTAGAACATGAGAGCAACCTAGATGTCCATTGACGGATGGATAAAGTGTGGTACGTATACAAATGGAATATTACTCAGCCATAAAAAGGAATGCATTTGAGTCAGTTCTAATGAGGTGGATGACCCTAGAGCCTATTATACAGAGTGAAGTAAGGCAGAAAGAGAAAGATAAATATCATATAGTAACACATAGGTCAGAGAAGGCAATGGCACCCCACTCCAGTACTCTTGCCTGGAAAATCCCATGGACGGAGGAGTCTGGTAGGCTGCAGTCCATGAGGTCGCTAAGAGTTGGACACAACTGAGCGACTTCACTTTCACTTTTCACTTTCATGCATTGGAGAAGGAAATGGCAGCCCACACCAGTGTTCTCGCCTGGAGAATCCCAGGGACAGAGGAGCCTGGTAGGAGGCCATCTATGGGGTCGCACAGAGTCGGACACGACTGAAGCGACTTAGCAGCAGCAGCAGCAGCAGCAACACATAGGTACAGAATCTATAAATATGGTACTGAAGAATTTATTTGTGGTGCAGCAATGGAGAAACAGACAAATAAAATAGACTTATGGACATGGGGTGGAGGAGAGAGGAGGAGAGGGTTAGATGTACGGAAAGAGTAACATGGAAACTTACATTACCATATGTAAAATAGATAGCCAACGGGAATTCGCTGTATGGCTCGGGAAACTCAAACGGGCTCTGTATCAACCTAGAGGGATGGGATGGGGAGAGGGATGAGAGGGAGGTTCAAAAGTAAGGGGATATTTGTATACCTATGGCTGGCTGTTGTTGAGGTTTGACAGAAAACAACAAAATTCTGTAAAGCAATTATCCTTCAATTAAAAAATAAATAAATTTTTTAAAAATTGTAAAAAAAAGTAATTCAAGTGTTGTCTCTGTTTCTTTATCAGGTGACTATAGTGCTAACAGAGTCATTAATTTGATTTAATTAATAATTTGATTTAATTAATAATTTGATTTATATTAAATATTTGGAATATTTTGAAATACTGAGCAACTTTGCATAGCACTGTGCACCTTAACTGCCTGAAGCAATAGTGAAATATACATATCAGATGTTTCAAAATTTTTAAAATATTTTCATCTTTTTGTTAATTACCTGAGGTATATTTGAAATATTTATTTTAGTGAATCTAGAAATATGGGCAAATGCTTAATTAGGTTGGACACATATGTTATCCCAATAGATGTATAGAAATTTATAAATTATACAAGAATTCTTATATATATTATAATTATTATTATAGATAATATTTTATACAAATTCTTCTACCATAACTTGGTATCCAAAAAGATACGAGTGGAGAAAGTGAAAATAAGGTTTCCAGTAATCACTGAGTGAACTGAGCTTGAGAAAGATTAGAGGTGGGTTGCCTGCATTCCCACTTCTTCTTTGCCCAAATGCCAGACAGAATTTTAAATGCAGATCATTTTTCTTGGGCTCAACTATTTCTGTCTTGTTTGGAGGATTTTCCCCAACCTGTATAAATACCACATAGTGTACAGTAGACACAGGGCTTCCCTGCTGGCTCCGTGGTAAAGAATCCACCTGCCAGTGCAGGAGATGTGGATTGAGTCCCTGGGTCAGGAAGACAGGTACCCTGCAGAAAGAATGGCAACCCACTCCAGTATTCTTGCCTGGGAAGTCCCATGGAAAGAGGAGGCTGGTGGGCTACAGCCCATGGGGTCACAAAAGAATCAGACACAACTTAAACAACTAAACAGCCACAAATTTTAAACAATAAACTTCTCTAATAAGTGTGTTAGCCTTACCCTTACTTATCTCAGGCCCCCAGCTCTTCTTTCGGCATCTTTATGTATGGAAGATAACTCTGTGTCCCACTTGAAAGACTCTGACTGCAAAATGAGACTTTAACTTTCTTTTCAAGTAATATTTGTGCCTTTTCTAAATGATCTGTGTTTTCATCCTCTTCCTACCTTTTCCCTCCCTCTTCTCCTCCTCCCTGCTCTGCTCTCCTCTCCTGTAAAATTGACTCTGTTTCTGCCCTTCTTTTTATGATCTCCAATGCTTGCTTTCTTGTTCACTGTGGGATCTTATTCTACCAATGAGTTTTCTCTATTAGCTGTTATTTCCATGCTAGGACACTAAGTCCCTACATTATTAAAAACAATTCTGGATCAACAGGTTCAAAGGTCAGTCAACCAAAGTTAACTGTATTATTACAGGAAATCCTTCTTACATGTGTGTATCTTGAAGAATATTGACATTATCTATCTCCTTGTCTTAATAGTTTATGGAGGTTAGATCTCTTCCAGTCAAAAGAAAAATAATAGTATTCAGATTTAGCACACTTATTGATTATAGACAAGATAACATGTTTAGCCCTAAAATAAGCATGTTGTTTAAAATCCTGAAACTAAGTATTGAACAAATCCATTTTTTTAATCTGTTGAATAAAATACAAAAGAAAATAAAAAATAAAGAGGGCTCATTTCTTAATAATGGCAAAGTAATCAACATTTTCATTGAAAAAATTCCATCAAAAATTATGATGCAAGTTCTGCAATTTTAATAAGATTATGTTTCATTAGATCTAACAAAGTACCTGCATACAAACTAAAAAATTCCTCAAAGTCTAATTAATGCAAAACAAAAAAACAAACTGCCTCCTCAAGAATCTATTTGCAATATGACCTTTAATGCCTGCACTGTCCTATATGGTAACCCCTAGCCAACGTGTTCCTACTCAAATTTGAGTTAAAATTAAAATTTACAATTTGTTTCTTCAAATGTAATAGCCACATGCCAGGTATTCAATGGACACAACAGGCCAGTAGCCACCATTTTGGAAAGTATAGGTTTATAGAAACATATCATTGCAGAAACTTCTATTAGATGTTTTTGCTTTAAGTCTTTCAGAACTTACTTTGTCTTCTATATAAAGTGATGGCAAATACTCAAAGTCGATAAGGAGGTTATATGAGAGCATGTGCATAAAACATAGTCCACTAAGGTCTGTTCAGTAAAAAATGTTTTCTTTCCTCTCTTCCTTCTTACTCTGGAAACTTTCCATAATTATGGTTATTCCATAAATTGAGAAGCAAACCATCCATGGAAAGATATGTGAGATCATAGAATTATTGTTCTTCTGACTTTTAAAATGTTTTTATAGATGCCTTTCTTTTTTGACAATCTTAACTATATTTACCATTTTACTAACTATCTCAAGGTGGTAGTGGTTATCATTTTGTGTGTGTGTATAAAGTTTACTGAAAAACCACAAGGACCATGGTTCAATATTTTTCTGAAATATTTAGAGTAATATTTTGATCTGCTTTTCCCGAAAGCAAAGACTTAGAATAGACTCTACAGCCATTAAGGTATCTATCTGCAAGCATCCTATCAATGACCACTAAGCAGTTACTCTCTAAAGCCGGCTGAACCGCACCAGTCTCTTCTTCCATTCTCACTTTTGGCAAGAATGAAGAGAGGGAATCCATTTTAGACTCCATCCTTACCAGCACAGAGAACTCTGATCTGAAGAATCAAAGCCCAGCCCCAAACCAGCAAAACACACAAAAATGACAACCTTTTAATTTCTTATTGAGTCATTGAATTGAAGCTAGTTGGAAATTTCTACACCTAAATAGATGGAGTCTAAAGCTTGACTTGCAGTTGTCGTTTTTTCCCCCATCATTAATTGATATTTCCACAACTGTAAATAGGAAAGGAAGGGAGGGAAGGGGGAGGACAGTGGAGGACGATGATGAGATTGAAAAGTGGCTGGAGTCAGTTCCAGAAGCCTCGAGGCTTTCAGGTTGGTCCAGCCAGTCCCTGTGGTGTGGGGATCAGTATTACATTGTCAGGAGGATGAACGAGGCTATCGTTGTTGTTTTTTTTTTTTCTTCTCTTCATCTCTCATTTCCACTGCTCTCTGGGTTAAGCTCTCAGGGTGAAGTACTCCCAAGGAGAGCTAGAAAATTTGTACAGCTCTTGCCATAAAAGAGCCCAGGAACCCGAAGAGTCAAATACAGCCTAAAATTAGCCTTACAGGTGCTAAATATCCTATCGGGGCAGCCGCTTCTGCAAGTGGAAAACAAACATTGATTAAAGAACCTAATAGCATGTTTTGCTTTGATAATTGCAGAAGCTGTGGGAAAGAACACGCATTCTCCGGATCGAACTTTGCTAAATGGGGGTCAGTAGCTTTAAGCTTTTTATAGTAGAAGCTCAGCCCTGCAGTAAGTGAATATTTTAACCACAGGAACACTGAAAATTCAATGATATTTTCATAATTGCATTTCGGATAGTCAGTAAACACTATAACCTGAAGTAGCCTGCTTTGAAGCAAACTTGATTGCCTCACTGAAAACATTGTACCACCAATATTAATAAACCTAACTGCTGAACTCTGAATATAATAGGACAATTACCTCCAGGAAGCATTAGTATTCATTATACCCAAAACATTAGTTTGTGTAGACAGCTGCAGACGCAATGCGTGTGGAACAATTATGGTGCACGCTATTTGAATTTTCTTGCTCGTCTGAAATACTTGTGTCTGAAATACTTTCTTCTAATAATGTCCTGGCTAAATAAAAAATATATTTACTTATTTATGTGTATAGATAAAATACAGATGCAGAAACATAATTGCTAAACTCATTGAGATTTATTAAAAGAGAGACTGTGAATTTATACATATTTTTCTTTTGTAGCCAAAGTATTTCATAGAAATAATAATACATTTTAAAATAGATATTAGACATTGGAAGGGCTTTATACTTACCACTGTAACTTAAATATCTTCTTTAATTCTTCGGTTTCTATTTGGGCTATTGATTGCTTCTGTTTACTTGAGTATGGGTATTAATTTCAGAATATCCTAAAATGATGAAGAAAAAGGGATTCATTATAACCAATCTTCTAGAACAGAGTGTAGCTTTAAAACTAAAATCTTTGGATAATGTTCGAAAAGTAATAAATACCACCCCAAGTTCCTCAAATGTTGCTTCTTAGAAACCAAATACATCCCGATTTAGAATATAACATGCAGAACTGACATCTCTCTCAAATCCTAAGTAATTGATGAAACCACACAGAAATCCCAGATAAGTAAAGGACTACTTAAAAGGGAAATAAACTAGAACCGATTATGGCATGAAGATGGTAACCAGCAACAATTAATTTAGCAAAAGTATCAAAGTTCCTTTCCCCTCTCCAGCCCTTCTAGTGCTTAGTGCTCACCTACGGTGTGTTGCTGTTTAAGTCACCAAGTCATCTGCAACTCTTTTGTGACCCAGTAGACTGTAGCCCACCAGGCTCCTCTGTCCCTGGGATTCTCCCGGCAAGAATACTGGAGTGGGGTGCCGTTTCCTCCTCCAGGAGATCTTCCTACCCAGGGACTGAGCCTGCCTCTCCTGTGGCTCCTGCATCAGCAGGCGGACTCTTTCCCGCTGGGCCACCTGGAAGCCCGTGGTGTCGATGATTGGAATCTAACTGAAGTAGCTTGCATGTTATCACCGGAAGGATTCCAGGGTCTAGAATTTTTTCAATTCATAGTATGGGGCTTCAATAATCAGTTCCAACAGCTGTGATACAGAAAATAAGTGGCATCGAGGGATCTGACAAAATCAAGCTTTCGTCAGTTTTGTCCAGTTAGTGTGAAGGTTATCTGAAGCATGATTACAGACTGCTTTTGTTCTTTGCATGAAGGAAAAGAGAAAGAACATGTTTCTGTCAGACATTTAATTGTTATTAGTTTAAATCAATTCTGCAGTTACTTTTATTGACTCTTAGTTTGCATCGCTCATTGTTCTTTCGTCTGCTTTTTATGCTTAGGAAGGAAAACCTCAAGAGCATTATTAATTGGGTTTAAAATATAGAATGCAGAGCATACATTATCCATCATTTCTATTTCCTTAGACAGCTAAACAAATTGATTGGCATTGGTTTTATATTTTGATTATAAAACCAATGATATTAGTTATAAATGATGTCGAATATATAAGAAAGTAAAATTAACAATTTTCAATTTTACCACCAGAGATAATTGAGAACATTAGGATAATTTTTAAGAATCTTTTTCTAGGTATATATGTATATCATGTACATTTACTATGTTTTGAGCATTTTCTGAGGCTATCAGATATTTTTGAATGCTTGCTATTAACTGTTATTGATTGCATAATTTATTTAACCAATGTTGGACAATCAGATTATTTCTAATTTTTTTCACTCTAGCTAATTTTGCAAAGAGCACCATATAAGTACATTTTATACCATTTCTATGTATTTTTAATTGGAATATAATCAACATATAACATTATTTACTTTCAAGTTTAAAACATAATGATTTGATATTCATGTATACTCAGAGATGATCACTATAATAAATCTAGCTAACATCTATTGCCATATAGGGTTACAGAAAATCTTTTGTGTGTGTGATGAGAACTTTAGGAGTCTACTCCCTTAGCAACTTTCAAATATGCAGTGCAGTATTATTAACTGAGGTCACTATGCTGTACGTTTCGTCCCAATGACCTACATATTTTTTAGCTGGAAATTTGTACCTTTTGATCCTGTTAATCAATTCTGTTCACTCTCTACTCTCCCCTGCCTCTGGCAAGTCACCAATCTATTCTATGTATCTATGAAATTGTTTGTTTGTTTATTTTTGTGGTTCCATATTGGAGAAGGAAATGGCAACTCACTCCAGTATTCTTGCCTGGAGAATTCCATGGATGAACCTGGTGGGCTACAATTCATGGGTTCACATGGTTCCACGTGTAAGTGGTAGCACATGGTATTTGTCTTTCTCTATTTGTCTTATTTAACTCAGCCTGATTCCCTCAAGGTCCATCCATGTTGTCACAAATGGCAAGATTTTGTTCCCTTTTCAGGCTGAATAGTAATCCACAGTGTGTGTCTGAGTGTGTTGTGAGCCATAGTTGCTTTAAGCATTCATCTGTTGATGAACGTTGAGGTCATTTCCATAGTTTAGCTCTCGTAAATAAGACTGCAGTGGATGTAGGGTGCAGATATCTTTTTGAGTTAGTATTTTCAGTTTCTTTGGATAAATATCCAGAAATGGAATTGCTGAATCATAGAGTAGGGTCTCCTTAATTTTTTGAGGAACCTCCATACTGTGTTCCATAGTGGCTGTACTGGTTTACATTCCTACCAACGGTGCACAGAGTTTCTTTTCTTTGCATCCTCACCAGAACTTTTTATTTCTTGATTTTTGATAATATCCATTCTAACAGTTGTCAGGTGATAGCTCACATATTTATTTATTTATTCTAGCAGAAGTCTTGTTTCTCCACTGCTGGACAAAGATATGGCCAATGATTTAACCTCTCTGAACTTCTGTATTATTTGCAGGATGAGCACATCCCTTCACCTGTATGATACAATATAAATTTTTATAGTTTAATTTTTTAGTTAGTCAAATTCATTATTTTTAATGAACCCATCATTATTTCACTGTAAATATAAAGATTTATATATATGCTGCTGCTGCTGCTAAGTCACTTCAGTCATGTCTGACTCTGTGTGACCCCATAGACGGTAGCCCACCAGGCTCCCCCGTCCCTGGGATTCTCCAGGCAAGAACACTGGAGTGGGTTGCCATTTCTTTCTCCAGTGCGTGAAAGTGAAAAGTGAAAGTGAAGTCGCTCAGTCGTGCCTGACCCTCAGCAACCCCTGGACTGCAGCCTTCCAAGCTCCTCCGTCCATGAGATTTTCCAAGCAAGAGTACTGGAGTGGGGTGCCATAGCCTTCTCCTATATATATATGTATATATATATACACATATGTAGTTTTGTGGTAAAGTCCTATCACAAGTCAAAATATGCACAAATGAGTAACTGAGTGGAACCCTGCCTATCTTTATATTTCTGGTTTTCAAAACTTAACAAAGTGAAGCAGAAATCACATCGTAAACTTCTCAACATTATTTCTGTAGTCTGAATAATATTTTCCAGCAAATGTAAAAGTATTGTACCTTCTTTTAGTTACTGGAAACCTGTTAGGGGAACAGTATGTGCTATAATCTGCTCACCAAAACATACGGAATAATCCATCCTTGATTATTTGATTTATGCTACTGTGTAGTTCTGATTATAAGTATGGAGATATGGATGAACTTCTATATACATTTCCTGATGGATTTTTAGCACCCGTCTCTTCTTTTACATTTCTTGGAAATGTCTGCCTTTTATTTTAGAGTCTGAAGATGTTATAAACATAATCTATCCACAGATACAAAATGCATGCAAGATAATAGCCCCATTCACCACCATTAAATTAGGATGTAAATACTGAATACCAGATTAGGAAAGTAAAATAATGACAGATTTGTTCCTAAATACTTGAAGATACAATGGATCTCTTACAAACAGTAAAAACCAGATGATAAACAGTCGGTTTTATATATTTCCTATATGCACTTTCTAGGGCTTCCCTGATAGCTCAGTTGGTAAAGAATCTGCCTGCAGTGCAGGAGACCCCCGTTCATTTCTTGGGTCATGAAGATCCCCTGGAGAAGGGATAGGCTACCCACTCCTGTATTCTTGAGTTTCCCTTGTGGCTCAGCTGGTAAAGCATCTACGTGCAATGCAGGAGGCCTGGGTTCAATGCCTGGGCTGGGAAGATCCCCTAGAGAAGGGATAAGGCTACCCACTCCAGTATTCTGGCCTGATCGCAAAGAGTCGGACATGAGTGATTTTCACTTTCATACGCACTTTCTACTGTATTCAGTAAATCACCTGTTCCAAGTTTTAGGTTTTCCCATTATGAATAGGTTTATTATATTCAACACACAGAGGCCAACTGAAATGAAATAATTATAGTATCTAAGAAAGTACTTGGAATAATCTTAGAAGCAATATAAAATTTAGATCTCGTATTTTGTAGCACAAATGTACACCTGGCATCAGGTTCCCTTTCACATGTCACCCTGATGTGGCTGTACTCTCTAAGGCCAGGATATTTCCAGGGAGAAAGGGTCTCATACCCTCCCCAGGAATATCTTTTTAACTTAAAAAATGGCACCCTCTATACATTTAATAGCCTCCTCCAAGGGATACAAAATAATCTTAAAGTCTTACTTGTATTTTCAAGTTTCTTACCATCTGTTTGAGGAGACAAGGTTAACACACATGAAAGAAATAGAGACGTCAGTACACAGATGCAACCAAATGCTACATCTGATAAAACACTAAGCCTAGTGAGAATTTAAAAGAGAAAAGGAGACCCACATGGACCAGAGTGAGAAGGCTTCATAAAAGAGGTGGGCTTGTGGCAAGCCTTAAAGGAACACATTTTCTATGGGAAGAAAATTCAGAAAGTCAGAGTTAATCCGGTAAAAACAGGAAATATCAAGAATATTGACTAAAAATAGGTTTATATGTTAGCCAATTTGGCTACCTGATGTGAAGAACTGACTCATTGGAAAAGACCCTGATGCTGGGAAAGATTGAAGGCAGGAGAAGAAGGGGACGACAGAGGATGAGATGGATGGATGGCATCACCGACTCAATGGACATGAGTTAGAGTAAGCTCTGGGAGTTGGTGATGGACAGGGAAGCCCGACGTGCTGCAGTCCATGGGGTCCGAGAGTCGGACATGAATGAGCGATGGAACTGAACTGATGTCAGCCTAAAGATGAAAGCCAAGTTGCATAATTAGAATGGGACCAAATTGAGATTCTGGAATATATATAGATATGAATAGACTTTCATTTTAGGAATTCTTAAACCAGTGGGAATTCCTAGTCAAATGGAATTTCTTTGGTGGTAGAGACTCCAAGAAAACTTGTTGAAATGATCTATTACAAAGTATAGTAGTTATTTTCTATGGACGGCATTGTTGAAAATGTTCTAATGTCCACCTGTTTTTCATAACGCATATGAACATCTGTCTTTTTAAAAAGCCCCTCCATAATAGTGATTTTTATAGCATGTTATGGTTTATTTTTATGCAGGGTGATTGTTTGTATTAAATGAAAATATGCAGAATTAGCCACTCCAACAAGATTATAGCCAAAATTATATTTAGTGGGTAAAGTAGTAATCATAATAAACAAGAAGTTCCCAAGCTTTAGAGTGGTCAGTTTTTTAAACATCCAAGAGAAACATAAGGCGGCTATATATATATATAAAAGGTCAAAAATATTAAGGTTATTTTTCCTTCTTCACACACACACACACATACATATATATATATATATATATGTATATAACAGGAGTTGGAGCCAAATAGCCCCAATTAATCCAGCACTATTTGGCACCATTGGCACTCCCTGCTGAGAAGAAACCCAGGTCTGATACAAGCGAAAGGTCTGAACTGGCTCTTTATCTGGCTTCCCCAGGTGAGCCTTAAGGGCAGTACCTGGATTGTGTTCTAGGGACAGCTAACTGCGAGTTGCTGGTGTCATCCTCAGCTAGTGAGTAGAGAAAAACCGAGATACAACCTTGCCCCCAGATTTAAGTAGAGATTTGAGATGTACTTGTGTATGAATGTGTGCCTATGCATGGAGTTTATTTGCTAAGTCGCTGAGTCTGTTCAAAAAATTCCATGAATCTTCAATTTTGCTTTTGTGTGAGAATGTGCACACTCTTAAAATTTGTGGCCAAGGGCATGCTTCCCTGCTATCCATTTGTATTAAAGACTGTTAGGCTCACCTCCACATCTCTAAGGCTTTCCTTGTTTCCCGGGCCCCCCCGCCCCCCCCCCCCCCCGCCCCGCAACCATTGGCAATTCAGTGTCAACAGTTTTGGGACCAAATCTTACAGGAATTTTTTTAAAACCATCTGAAATTTTATTCAAAGTAAAGCAAATTTCTTAATAAGATGCTAAGAAATCAGTAGGTCTGGGTGCTTTGGCAAGCCAAGGCTAAAATTTCATTTTATCCTTACATGTTAAAATAGTCACTTGCTGACATTTATTATAAGGCTGAATTTTCCTTAATAACCAGAAAATGAATAAATTGCTCTTTGGTGAGGAACTCAGTACATTTTGGAAGCCTTTCATCTTTTTGTTGATACAAATAACTATTTCATTAACATGAATATTTGTAGGTTATTTAAGAAGTTTTTAGGGTAAAGAGGTTTTAAGATAAATAAGGTGCTTTATTTTAATAAGGAAAATTTTTCTTCAAATAAATTCTGCTATTACTCCATGCTTGAATAATCTTAAGAACTATTGTGTATTTGAGGAGTGTTAGAATTTTATCTGAAATTATTTTCAGTACTATGAACTGAGTGTTCCCTTTCCCAGTTCCTACAATTGAACAACGAATTGGTTGCCTCTGTACTTCCATAGCCCTCAAGGCAACATATGTTATTAAACCACAGACAGTCACCAGGGAGAGCCATGAACATGTGGGAAATTAGGGCTCCTAAGTAGAGAGAAGTTGGTAAATCTATAAAGCTGTAGAAAATCTCTCTCTTGGGTCATCTCCCTACTTTAAATTATCCCTGTTAACCAAAATAAACCTAAGGAATCTTTCCATGGTTAATGTGCTTTGATATATTTTGTTCAGTTGTGGTCAGGAGGTCGGCCTTACACGTCTATAACAGATGTTTTCTCTGGGCACTCAGTGATATTGATTTTGTGGGCAAAGGGGTGTGATCAATGGTGTGACAGTTGGCAGCCTAAAAATGATTGAGGCAGAAGTACCATAATGAGGAGCTAACCTCCGAAGGCTCAGCTTTGAGATGCTTATCCAGATCTCTTGCCTTCTCAAAACTGGGAGAGAACCTGGGAAGTGCTTCTTTTGTACTTCCTTTTGCAAGGATTCTGTTGGTATATACTTCATGTCAGATCACAAATACCATAAGAACATCTTTTACACTTTTTTTTTTTTTTTTTAGCCAAGGGGCTGTAAACTCTTAAAGGGCACTGTTTAAAAACTTAGACTTGTTTTTGTTATATTATGGAGAGAAGTGACATGGAGAATTCTTAGCTTCAAAAACTTAACTTGTTCTGTGAAAGAATAAAATTTCTTATTAATTTTTACACATAAATGTGGCCATCTAAAAGTAAACCTTCTCGGGCTGTGGAGACATTGGTTGACAAATATATTTTGTCTTTATCTACATTGGGAGGCTTCCCTGATGACTTAGACGGTAAAGAACTCTCCTGTAATGTGGGGGATCTGGATTGGAAAGATCCCCCTGGAGGAAGGCGTGGCAACCCAGTCCAGTACTTTTGCCTGGAGAATCCCCATGGACAGAGGAGCATGGTGGGCTACAGTCCATAGGGTCACAAAGAGTCAGACATGACTGAGCAATTAAGCACAGGACCCAAGTAAGCTCATGAATAGGGTAGCATGTCGTAGAAAGGAACTTGACTTACTTGCAGGCAATGGCCCATCTCTAAAGGATTTTAGGCAAAGAAGAAAGACAGAGCTGATGGCAACCATAGAAATGCTGATCCAACTGTACTTTCAGGCAAGGAACTCTTGATCACTTATAGTATGCCAGTTTGCCCAAAAGTATACTTGGAATAGCTCTGAGAACCAGTATACTCCTAATGAAACTGAAATGTTAGTAATAATCTTCCCTCTAGTGATACTTTGTACATGTTTTGAAAAATAAAAGCAATTTGACAAATTATATAAATGCCCCTTATTACTGCCCATTGTATTAAAAATATTATCATGGAAGACTTTACATAATTTTCACACTACTCATATTTACTTATTTGAGCAATATGGGTATTTACAATTTATTAGATGATACCTTGATAGCATGAAAAGTTACTAACTAGTGTATTATCAGAGTACATTGAGCACTCTAGAAAGTTAGACTTATTACAGACAAGAGTGTGTAGACATGGTATCTATCTTGTAGCATTCAAAGGCACAGCAGGAAAGAAGAAATTTTTAGTGTAATAAATTTATTTCAAATCTGAAATGTACCTTTGGATATGTCTCTTAAATCTGCTTTTCTCATAAATAACATGTAGTAGTAATTTTAAAAGACTATTGATTAGTTTAACACAAAAATCTACTCCTGGCTCCCTGTCTGATATCATCTTATTTGAAAATTGAGGAGTTTTTTGAGTATTATTTAGATATTTCATTGATATGAAAACTAAACACTTGAGTCTGCAGGCAGCAGAATGCCTTAGGCAACCAAGCATATCAAAATATAGTGCACAGAGAGACTTTTTACTACTCCTGCTATTTAAAGACCTATTTTCATGAGCTTATTAGCTACTAGTGATCCCAAAGGAGAAATACAATTAAAACTTAATCATACCAAAAGCTGGGATTCTTCTGATTCAGCGAACTTGTAATCTATTATATTTAGTAGTTTACTTGTAAATGTCTGAACACCGAGAATGAGAATCATATAAATGGACTTCATTCTGTAGGGGTACAGCTTCTTTGACCTCACATCACAGGATTTGCCATTTCTGTGTACATTTCACTATATCAGCCCCCACCCCTCTTTTTTTTTTTTTTTTTACATTTTCCAGGGTTTCTAAAGTGCCATCTCTCTTTTCTTTTGTGAAAGCAGAATAGCTTCCATTCCCTTTAACTATCACATTATCCCATTCCCTAGATCTAAGATATGAAATCAAATCCTTATATAATAGATGATGCTGAAGAATTTGAGCCCGCATTAGCAAGTCAAGTAAAGAGTTTAGAGATATATAAAAACCACACTCAGATGATCTTATATTTGCCCAGTAGCTCGAGGTGAACAGGGAGATTTTATTACTCAGAGAACCAAAGTGACTACGCTGTTTCATTTACAAATATTGATTCTCAGTGTGTCCCTACCCTACCTCCCTACCATTGCCACTCCTTTTGTTATGGGATAGTTTGAGCTTCCGTAGAGCCAAGTAAAACAGAAAGGAGCAGTAAGAGAAAGGAGTACTGGCCTTGCCTCCCATAGAGAAGAAGTGTTTTCTACTGCTTTCTTTGGGTCTCTGCTTTGTTGCTGCAGAAGGAAGCCTGGTCAGTGTGTAGCAAACGCCACAGGAGACACAGGGCACGCTGATATTCTGCTAGTCTTCCTGAGTCATCTTCTATGTGCTGGATCTGACGGGTTGGTGACAGTGGGCTTTCCTGGCACCTGGTATCATAGAGGTTGTCTCTTTATCCAACAGAGAATCAAAACCTTCAGAAAGGACAGGAATCATTGAAATGGTCTGTGTGTCATTTGGGAATAGAACTAGATACCCTCATGAGCACATCTCATTCCATTTTTTGAATTTATTGGTCTTATCCAATGAATGAATTTTCAAATCAGGTGCTGCATGTATTTTAAGTTTCAAATAATTATTTTTATTGCATTCCCTCCTCTTTCTGTGGGGACAGGGAACAAAGGACGCTGAAGCAGAAGGTTCTCTCTACCAATGAAGATTCTCTCTCATAATTTTGATTAAATTTGATGAAGAGAAAGATCAAGTTCTGTGGCCATAAAAGAGGATTTATAACTAAGACTATATTAGCCATATTGCTGACGGCCTAAAGGATCTCATTCTTATAACTGACTCTTAAACAATGCAGGGATTAACAGTGCTGAACCCTCTGCACAGACAAAAATCTTCATATAACTTTTATAGCTGTCCCTCTGTATAAAAAATCCTCAATATCTGTGGTCCCGCATCTGGGGGTTCGACCGACTGCAAACTGTGTAGTTCTGTGACATTTACTATCGAAAATAACTGATGAAAAAGTAGACCTGTGCAGTTTAAACCCATGTTGTTTAAGGGTCCACTGTACTTGGGTTTCAGGTCGGGTCAACCAGTAGTTCTCATGATGAACAGTTTTATTTGGCAGAATCCAGCCCTACCGTCTTTATTAGGATTTTCTTTTTTCAATCCATCCTTCTAATTTCTTCTCCCTCTTGGTTTCAGTTTTATTCTTGCTATTAGATCATTCCTATTCCATCTTGAGATTTAATGTCTGGAGAGTTTTGCCATTTGGCACTGGAAGTTTTTGATCTACCTTGAGGCAACTGGGACAAACTGCTGCAAATTATCCAATGGTGTTAAAGAGCCCCACACTCTCCTTCCTGGGCAAGAGGGCTTGTAGTTTCCCACTGAGGCAGAGATCACTTGTCTTGGGCATCTCCAGAAATGTGTATCATCTACTTTAGACAGATTTATTCTCAAAGTGACACAGTGGTGCTTCAGTATCACCTACATGTTTACAGACCAGAGTTGCATGAGGAGAAAAGTAATCTTCATTCATTCATTCCAAATACGTTGATTACTTGCCTGCTGTATGATAGACATTCTTAGAAATTGGGAGATTTCTATGGACAACAACAACAAAAAATGATGTATGCCTTTATGAGGCTTACATTTTCAGCAATATACAATAATCTGTATATTTATAATAATTTTCATTTGTATGTATACATAGGAGGAGAGAGAGAGGGAGTATTTTTCAGGGTAAAGCATAATTCTACAGAAAATAGGAAAATAAGCAAAAGAGGACTGAGTGTGCTGAGGACAGAGTAGAGGGAACTTTGTCTCTTTGCTTAACCTGAGAGCAGGCCTATCCATCCCAGAGGTGCAGTTGCCTTTCTTATCCTCCTGGTTTAGACTCCTCTCCTCTCACATAAGACCCAAGGGATCAATTTCTCTGCTCTACAGGGATGTGCAACTGAGAGGCTTGCTCTTTTTCTTCCTTGGGGTGATGTAAGAATGGCATATATGCTTTCTGATAGTACGTTCCTTTGGTGCACAGCAAAGCACAAGGCTGAGCGCTCAGAGTTCATGATATCATGAGCAAATACTGTAATCACCAAATTTGAACAACTTCCTTTCTCGCTATTAACCCACAAAGAGCAACCAAATAAGAAATGGCTTGTATTGAAAGATTTAATTGTTCCAAACAACATCAGGGAAGATTATTTATAGATAAATAGCTAAAACTGGTGTGTGTCATGAAAGAGTATTTATTAAGGACCAGACAGTGTTCTAAGAATCATTCCCTGTGTAAATACATTTTTCACTGAAGATAACTTAAGACAGTTACTGCTGTCATCTCCATTTTGTAGATGCAGGATTTTCAGTGAAGCATTGATATTATCATTTTGCCTGTTGTATGTTTAAAAGGAGATTAACAGTACTTTCCTTACATATATTATATTTCGTGTGAATCAAATAGCATCCTTATTCATTGGCTCACCTTATTTTCTGAACCATGGCTGTGTTCTCCTAAACTTTACTTCCTTTACTTTTTTCTGGAATATTCAATTTACCTGGTAGAATTATGACCTTTCTTTTTCCCTGTGCTATAGTTATACCAAATTCCAATTTTATCATATTTATTCCTGCTTTCCTTATTAATTAATGATTTGGGAAGTAATATCTCAATTATATGAAATAAAATAATAATAGCAAATATTCACATAGCACTTCCTATATTCCTGGTACTGTTCTAAAATCTTTATGTGTATTCATTCAGTTTTAATTATTTTTTTAGGCAGTACTGCTAGAGACCTCATTACACAGACACAGAAACTGAAGTACAGAGAATCAGAGTACCCACCCAAGGTCCTGTTGAGTGAGGGGAGAGTCCAGACGCAAATGGAGACATTTGGGTTCAGAGTTTGTGCTTCCAAGTATTACATGCATCTGCTTGTATGCATTGAGACCATTAAGAAGCAGAAGAGTTTATAAAATTAGGCTTCATTATGATGACAATTTGAAAGTCTATTCCATGGTTTGGGACATTGGTAGGGTTTTTTGTTGTTTTTTGTTTTAAACACCCAAACAATGCTGTGACCAGGAGCAGTATGACACACTCAGAGACAAATCTCTCTTCATCACCTAGTTTCTTCTGATTCAAAATGCCTACTGTCTGGTTCTTCTCTTTGGTATCATATTTTAGCTGTATGTCCAGAATTGCCTTTTGAGCTTCCTAGATGGGTCAGTGGTAAAGAATCTGCCCGCCAATGCAGCAGGCACAGGGAATGCAGGTTTGATACATGGGTTGGGAAGATTCCTTGAAGAAGAAAATGGCAGTTCACTCCAGTATTCTTGCTTGGAGAATTCCATGGACAGAGGAGCCTGGCGGGCTACAGACTGTAGTGTCTCAAAGAGGCAGACAGGAGTGAGCGACTGAGCTCAGCACCAGAAAGAATTGCTTTAGAATACCACGAGTTTGGAAGGGATATAGTCATGTAGACAGGGTATTAGCAAGCATTCAGTGCTGAAGCCTGCTCCCCTAAGGACACATTATAAACCTAGTTAGGTTTGGTTGTTTTGTTTTTCATAAATCGAAACTCAACTATCTAAATCATATTAACTTTTGTGAAAAACTTGATCTCAGATTATTATTTGTGACATATAATGAATTTGAAAATTATACCAAACTGCTCCTGGAAAGGAATATAATTAAAAGTCTTGGAAAGCCTTTTAACTTTGAGTAATTGTAGTCAGTGATATGTTTCTAGGAGCACATTTTCCCTACAAGCTGTTTACAAAGGAATTGTACTGAGACACCCTTCATTCTGATGTGTTTTTCTCTTTTAATGCTATTGAAATGGAATCTGCTCTCTACTAGTGGAGGGTGATCTCACACAAGACTTTGACAGATAGAAGAGATTGCCTATTACCTCTTTCTTGCCTTTAGACACTTGAAAAGTACATAAATATTGAAAACGTTCAAGTGCCCATTTAGATGTTATTACTGGACACTAAGTATTGACAGGTATTTCATATACTGTATCCCACATTTAACAAAATTCTTAAATTTCAGTTTTGCAGGTAATCTTTGAGATTGGGAGAGGAGCTTGGTATCTTTCTCCACTTGCCTCATCTTAACTGAGGAGCACAGGAAGGAGGTGAAATGCCAGGGGCTTTATCACCATAAATATTAGAACCTCAAGGTTCTCATATTTGAAAGATCATCTAAAACGGTCAACATTATCTAAAAGAATTTTTTTTTGTGTGAAACTTGTTAATATTTTCAACTTCTGAGCAGCTTTCTCTTTGGAGTCTTTGGCCAGAGCCATGGGATATGACCCCCAGGCAATAAAAAGCAGAGATTTCTTGTTAACTCCAGGGGCTTTGTTGTTCAGTTCAGTCTCTAGGTCGCATCTGACTCTTTGCAACCCCATGGACTGCCAGCAAGCCAGGTTTCCCTGTCCTCCACTATCTCCCAGAGTTTGCTCAAACTCGTATATTGAGTTAGTGATGCTATCTAACCATCCCATCTTCTGCTTCCACCTTCTCCTTCTGCCTTGAGTCTTACCCAGCATCAGGGTCTTTTTCAAAGAGTTGCTTGTGTGGTTTTTGGAGACTTCCTTAGTTATCAGGGCCTCTTACTGACCTTGGCATCAGATTGAACTATGGATACTACCCTTAGCAGCCCTTGTTACAAGAACTATTCCTTGGGAGCCTAATAGGTGCCAAGCTCTGTATTATCTACTTTAGTTAACCCTTTCAACAACCATATTAAATAGATATTATTGATATTCCTATTTTATCAGTGAGGAAACTGAAGTCTAGAGAAGTAGCTTGTGCAAGATCACTTGGTATCTATCATCCCAGAATGCAGTCCTGGTCAACTCAAATTAGGAGGCTGTGTTTTAACCACTAAACTATCCTGATTAGAATGTGGTTGGAATCATCAGTGAGGCTTTGCATACAGAGGCTAATTTTAATGTTGCCACTTCATATAATAAGACCTAAGAAATCTCCCTTTTCCCTCATAAAACATGAAATAAAAGTAGAGATATATTTTATTCAAACAGAAAAAAAATAATGTTCACTAGATGGTTGGTGTCTGCATGAAGTAATTGATAAATTAGCTGGTGAGCTATTTTTATTTATGATTTTCTCTTCTAAAGGGTATCACTTCTACTTCAATATGAGCTGAGCTATTGTAGACAGGAGTCTGTCTGAAAATAACACCCTGAGCTAGGAGATGCATAAATATAATCTCATTGTAAACAAGACTTATTTACTGATTGTCTGTAAGAGATGGAAGGGTGTATTCATTTCCTAGGGCTGCCATAACTAATAACCACATTCTGGGTGGCTCTAAATAACAGAAGTTTATTCTCTCATAGTTGTAAAGGCCAGAGTGTGAAATAAAGTTGTTGGGAAGCTCTCTCTTGAGTCTCTAGGGGAGAATCATTCCTTGCCCTGTGCAGGTTCTGGTGGCTCCCGGAGTTCCTTGGCCCATGGCTGCAGAACTTTAATTTCTTCCTCTGTTGTCATATATTCTCCTTTTACCTGTGCCTTCTCCTCTTTACTGTGCGTCTTTTATAAGGACATTTGTTGTTGGATTTGGGATATACTCTGATTATCCAGAATGATCTCATCTTGAGATGCTAATTTATATCTTCAAAGACACTTATTACAAATAAAATCTCATTCATGGGTTCTAGAAATTAGAATAGAGACATAACTTTTTTTAGGGGGTGGGGTACTATTTACCCAACTCTGGTGGTAAATGAAATATGAAATGGTCCTTTGATTTCTAGATTGTAGGCTCTTAATTGAAGTAAGAAATGCAGAAATGTGGAGAGAAAAAAAAAGAAGTGATGTATTTTGTTGTAGACCTACTGATTACTCCTGGGAGTAGTTTCAGACCTTTAGTTGGGACTCAAGAAAAGTCAGTACTGAATATACTGAATTGGGGAACACTTCAGCATACATGAGTGTTTTAGTTTGGGTCAGGGAAGGGTATTAACAACCAGAGTGGGATGAGAAGGAAGTCAGAGTGAGTGCTCTGGGTTCACTTTGCTTCCACTCGATAAATAGGTTAAAGAGAAGCTGTCAAGAGAGCCTGGAAAGGAGTGCTGGTTTGCAGCAGTCAGAAATAACATGTGCATTAAACATGTGGAGACACAGGAGAGCATTCAGGAAATACAGTTGAGGAAAGGTGAATGCAAGAAGACACCAAACATAAATACCCTGTTTCTTAACATTGTCAGAAAGCAATTCTATGTCTCGATAATGGGGAGAAACATTAATATTTCACTTCCGTCTTTGCCCAGTGGTTTTTCATTGCCTGTAAACTTATCAGAATGATGCATGGATTCCATACATTTGTATTTACCCCAAGCCCTTTGTTTGGCTCCAAGTATGTGGACAATGATAGCCTAGGATAACTTTACAGCAGCAGACTGACCAGTGTGATACATACCTGTGGTTGTCACTTGCAGACCTGACCCGGGGTCTCTGTGGACCAGAAGGTTCTGAGTGACTGCTTTCCCTGTCCCTCTGTGCACATGAAGATAGTTAGCAATTCTGTCTATTAGACTAACCAAGTAAACAAGCTTGGCTCTTTGGGCCACCAGGGTGGACAAGACATTGTTTCCTGTCATTGTGTCATTTTGTTTTTTTTTTTTTCTTTCCAAATATTGTTTTGTTTGGTTTTGATGAAAATACAAACTCTGAATCTATAGCTTAAGAAAAGTTCTCTCTGTAAACCTTGCACCTAAAACACAGTGTTTCTCAAACTTTCTTCATTATTATTCCCCTAAAGTACCTTTTAGACTTTTTCTAATCACCACCCACCCAATTATATATTAATACAATTACAATGACTAGGTGTTAATACCACTATATGTCTATATGTGTACTATGACCTTTGGAGGAACAAAACCCATTGTAATATATGAGATTTTTGCAACAACATCCCCAACCAATTTTTGCTCTCTGTGGGCAATATCATCCTATTGAGAATGCATGGGTTAGGATCTTTCATTAAAGTTCATTTTAGCAGCTACAATAGTAAATGACCATCTAGTACATGGAAGTAGGTACTTTACTTCAAATTAAGGATAATTTTATGTCCAGGAGAACATATTTTACTTTCTTTTCTCCACTAGAGATTTGGAAACATTATTAATAAAACTAATGAAAATTTAATTTCATGGAAACATATGCTAAAGCTAATTTTTTGTCACTATTACTTATGATTTCATTTTAATCAAGTGCCACATGGTACTAAATGCCTCCATAAGTTCATACCCTGACTCCATGAATTGTTCCCGGATGACCTTTACAAAAGTCACCTGCTAAAATGAGTCAAACATAAAGGAAATTCAAAAGCATCCCCACCTATTAGTATCAATCTTTATTCTTTAAGCTACAGTAATGGAAACCCACATTAGCCTGTATCCTCAGCAAGGTAAGGTAAGGTAATTCGCTCAGTTGTGTCCAGCTCTTTGCAACCCCATGGACTGTAGCCTACCAGGTTCCTCCGTCCGTGGGATTTTCCAGGCAAGAATACTGGAGTGGGTTGCCATTTCCTTCTCCAGGAGATCTTCCCAACCCAGGGATCGAACCCAGGTCTCCTGCGTTGTAGGCAGACGCTTTACCATCTGAGCCATCCTTAGTACATAAATTAAATATATAAATTAATTATCCACCTCCAGACTTGCCACTTTAGAAGGATTCGGTCAACAAAAGCTATTGGGTTGACCAAAAGTTTCTTTCAGTGTTTACAGAAAATGAACTTTCAGGATTTACAAATGAAATTTTGGCCAACCCAATATTTGTGTGTGTGTGTGGTTGCTCAAACTAAAATTGTTGGAATTTGTTACCAGCAACCCAGTCCACACAAGCTGTTAACCAGCAAACCCTGTCAACTGTGCCTTCAACAGAAAATGAGAATCCAGCCACCTCCCACCACCTTCACCCTGACCTGAGTCACAAGCATCTCACACAAGCCTCATAGAGGCCACCCACTACATTGCTAATTCCACCCTTGCCCTCTACAACCTGATCTCAACAGCAACCAGAGGGGCTCTTAAAATAACTCACATCACACCACTTGCTGCTCACTGCTCATTAGTAACTTCCATCTCCTTCAAGGTAAAATTCAAGCCATCGTGGCATGTGAGACCCATGCTGATGGGGCCCCGGTTGCATCTTTGGCTTCTTTTCTTGTGTTCCCTCTGCTCTGGCCACACTGGCCTCTTTGGTGTTTCTTGAACAGTCTGAAGCACAAACCCCATGTCCCCAGCTCAGAGCTTTTTCATGACATTCTCTGAACCCGCAAGACTCTTTGCTCATGTTCTCATGGTTTGCCTCCTTGCTTTTTTCTTATCTCAATTCAAATATTTGCATATCCCTGAGGTTTTCTCCAGCCAACACATTTTAAATAGCCAAAATGAAAACAAATTCATGAAGCGGACTCCTTATCCCTTTTACTCTGCTTAATTTTTTTTTTCTCAGCATTTACACCAACACTATCTTTAATATTTATAGAAGATTTGTCTATCTCTGTTCACCATTCAAGTCCTCTGGGACAGAAATTGTTCTTGTGACATAAACATAGAATGCATATAGAGATTACAGCTCTTTGTCTGGCAATTAATGGGCACTCAGAAATATTTCTGTAATTCACCAATTAAATTTTCTCATGTATTATGTATCTAAATATTTTAATAGTGTGTTACCTACTTAACTTATATCAATTAAATATTATTTTCAGTGACCCTCAAAATCCTTGTCATATTGACCTCAGTTCTTGGCACCCCTGCAGTAACTTAATCAAACCCAAGGAGCTACCTGCCAGAAGTTATTCTAGAATCAGGGGATATAAGAGAGGAGACAGACTAGGTCTCTGCCCTATAGTTTACAGTTTTTGTTTTGTTTGCTTCTGTCTCACACACTTTCTTAAGATTTTTAGTTAGTCGGGAGAACTTTGAAGTATATATCGAGTGTTCTATAGACTGATGTCCCCTGGAAAAATATAAATAATAATTATCTTATTAAATAAAGTCTGAAATCATAAAGATAGTTTTTTTTTCCATAAAATTTGTTTTTTAAAAAATATCCCATTGGAGAGAAATATCCTACCAGGTATTCACCAAATATATCACTCTCTGTAAACTGAAACAAGCTGAAGTACAACCATGAGGTGATATAAACATTTACACAGAGATTACTGCACCAATTTAGAAAACCACAGGCAAAAACAGCTAAAAATTAATTAGATCTACACTAAATTTTTTCTGTTGTTTTCCATGCACATCTTATTTTGCCCAAACCAGGTAATTATATACAGTAAATGTAGTGTTTTAATGTTAAGAGTCTGGGGGCTAAAAACCTGAATTGCTCCTCTAAAGATTCTTCTCATGTTGATAACACAATGTAACTCCACACAAAAGAAATGAACAGCCAGTTGCTATAATTAATGTAATTAATTTTAAAGCATTAAAGATTTAAAATGACTCATAAAAAACACAAGACATGCGTTTCCTTTTCCCACAGTTAAAGCCTATATTTCAGATGATATCTTTATGTTGAATTTAGAAATGTTAGATTGCCTTTTTAATTACGTCTCCAATGACCACTGATGTGACTGACCTTCAAAGCAGTATTAATTACCTGATCTAATATCTTGCAGGTGCTTACTATTAAAAACCATAGCACTGTGCTTTACCATATCTATTAGTGACAAATATATTACTTTAGTGTGAAATTAAAATGGAAATTTTGAAATTTTGAAGTTTGTGGCTGAGAAAGTATTAATAATAGTGTTATACACTCCCATCAAATACCCACAAATTGTGTGACTATTAATTCTTTGGGGATACCCTACATAGATAGTAAGGAAGATAGTTATCTGTTGACTAGTTTTAAGACTTTTTTTGCTTGATATAAATGGATTTTATTGAGAATTGTCTTTGTGTAGGCTTTAGAATGATAGAAAGTGTGTCTCATCTCTAGGTCATTAGGAAAGAGAAAATCAGATATGAATGAGGAAGAAATGTTTGTAGTTGATATTACACATCTTGCATGGAAAATTATAAAATACACTGAAATTAATTTGGGGAAAATGTCAAATGATGCATAGACTTCACCAACAGCAATAATAGAGGTCACCTTAGTCAGTACATAAGTGTAATGAGATACACTATGCGTCAGATCCAAAGAGGGGTTATAACATTTTCTTTTTCTAAATACACAGCTGGATTTTGAGTCCTAGTTGGAGCCACCTGGTCAGCATGGGATGAAGGTTAAAGGACTTATTTCAGTCTTCTTGTAGTCTTATCTAAACTTTACACAAAAGGACACCTCCGAGGCCAGCCTCTTTTATCCCCTTGAACTGCTTGAACAGTGACTCTCACTTCTAGAATCAGACTTAATGTAGGGATGATGCCAGAGATTCCAGGCCCCCTGCATCGCGGCCACAAGCTTGGCAGTAGTGCTTTTTATCAGTGAGGGAGTCCAGCTGAGTATCAGAGACGGTTTTCCAGAAACTGATACCCCCATAGCCCTCAGGACACAAAACTCCACAACTCTCCACAGCTTCCAACTGAGTCTTCCTCGAGCCCCCAGCCCCCTGAGGTGCCTCCGTGTCTGATCATTCCACATGCTTTCTATTAATAGCCTCTGATGTAGCTCTGAAGAGTCATTTGTTGGCTAGGCCATCTTAAAAGGTTTTCTCATACTAAAGTAGTAGGAAATAGATGAAAACAGGAGTTCAGGATTTACAAAAACACTCTAAATTCTATTCTCTAAGGTTAAGATGCAGAAATAATAGCTCACCTAAGACTACAAGGTAGGAAGCAGTATCTGGAAAAAACAATACATACAATTTTAAATTAAAATGTCTTTAAATTAATTGGATAATCGGTACAGGTCTGTATTGGTCAGTCAATGGCTTGGAAAAATAAACTTTTTAATTGGAATATCATTGTTCTACTTACAAACTGTTTACCAATACTTTGGCCACCTGATGCTAAGAGCCAACTCACTGGAAAGATTGATGTCGGGAAATGATTGAAGGCAAAAGGAGAAAGGGGCGGCAGAGGATGAGATAGATAGCATCACTGACTCAATAGCATGTTGTTATTTTTCAGTTGCTCAGTTGTGTCCAACTCCTTGTGACCCCATGGACCGTGGCACACCAGGCCTCCCTGTCCTTCACCATCTCCCGGAACTTGCTTAAACTTATGTTCATCGAGTCAGTGATGCCATCCAACCATCTTGTCTTCTGTCATCCACTTCTCCTCCTGCCTTCAATCTTTCACAGCATCAGGATCTTTTCTGAGTCAACTCTTCACATCAGATGCCCGAAGTGTTAAAGCCTTAGCTTCAGCATCAGTCCTTCCAGTGATTATTCAGGATTGATTTACTTTAAAATTTACTGGTTTAATCTCCTTGCAGTCCAAGGGACTCTCACGAGTCTTCTCCAATACCACAGTTCAGAAGCATCAATCCTTCAACAGAATAAGCTTGTGCTTGAGCAAACTTGGGGAGATAGTGGAGGACAGAGGAGCCTGGTATGCCGCAGTCCATGAGGTCTCAAAGAGTCGGACACAACTTAGTGACTGAACAACAAAAATTGCTTTATGATTTGTGTTAGTTTCTGCTGTACAGTGGAGTGAATCAGTCATAAGTATATATAATATATCCCCTCCATCTCGAACCTCCCCCCACCCCGCTTCCCACCCCTAGAGGGAGAGGAGGAATATACTTTAACACAGGAGCTGTGTGTAGCATCTTCACCCTACCACTTACAAGGGATCCAACTCAGTATTTAATCATTTTCTGTACCTTTAGGAATTTTCTTCCTTTTTTTTTTTAGGTAGAAATATGAAGCAGGTGATGTATTTAGTTCAACCTGTTATGATCCTATAATCTTGTTTCCTGGATTATGAGTCTATAATTTTGTAAGGGCCACAAGTAGTTACTGCTCCAAAAGAGATACAACACAGTTCAGTCGCTCAGTCGTGTCTGACTCTTTGCAACCCCATGAACTGCAGCATGCCGGGCTTCACTATCCATCACCAACTCCCGGAGTTTACTCAAATTCATGTCCATTGAGTTGGTGATGCCATTCAACCATCTCACCCTCTGTCGTCCCCTTCTCTCCTGCCTTCAATCTTTCCCAATCTTTTCCAATGAGTCAGTTCGTCGCATGAGGTGGCCAAACTATTCGAGTTTTTGCTTCAGATTCAGTCTTTTCAAAGAACACCCAGGACTAATTTCCTTTAGGATGGACTGGTTGGAGCTCCTTGCAGTCCAAGGGACTCTCAAGAGTCTTCTCCAACATCACAGTTCAAAAGCATCAATTCTTCGGCGCTCAGCTTTCTTTATAGTCCAACTCTCCCATCCATACATGACTATTGGAAAAACCATAGCTTTGACTAGAGGGACCTTTGGTGGCAAAGTAATGTCTCTGCTTTTTCATATGCCATTTAGGTTGGTCATAGCTTTTCTTCCAAGGAGCAAGTGTCTTTTAATGTCAAGGCTGCAGTCACCATCTGCACTGATTTTGGAGCCCCCCAAAATAAAATCTGTCACTGTTTCCTTTGTTTCCCCATCTAATTGCCACAAAGGGATGAGGCTGTGAAGAGGTGTTGGGACCATGAAGTGATGAAACTGGATGAAGCACAGTGCAGTTAGGGAACAAAATTAATACACTAACCAAGGGCTAACCTGGATGGCAGATATATGCATGCCAGTTAAAACATCAATGTTAATTGACATAAGATTAGAGAAGATATCAGAAAAATGGGAATTTTGTGCTGAGAAGGAAAGCAAGTTCAAAGGCAGAGAGTTGAATATTGGAAAGGTTTTGGAAATTCTGTGAGAACTCTGAGGCAATAAACCAGTTACAAACGACGTGAAACAAAGGAATTGAGATTTAATGATGTAAACAAAAAGAAATGTTTCTTTAGGTAACAAAATGAAAGCAATATTTAATAAATATAGGCTGACTGGTGAAGGATTTATTCATTCAACAAATAGTAATTGAGTACAAATTATATGCCGAAATCTCTGTGAAGCACTAAAAGTTTAAATGTGAATGAGAAGATTCTCATTTTCCACCATCACAAAGGACCAGAGCCTACCAATAGTAAAGACCAGCGATATAAACACTCTATTATGGGATGGGATCTACTTAGTCTTGGAGACAGAATCAGAGAAGACTTTGAGAGCTAGTTACCTTTGTTTTGCAACTGGAAAAGCAGAAATTAGTCAAGTAAGGTACTAGTTAGGTGTAGGATGATTGATAGGAAAGTGTGCATCTTCTAAATTTCCAAAGAGAAAGGAAGATGAGTTGGGGAGATAAAGTTGGATGCCATTATAATTATCCAAGCTTGGACTCATAATAGTCTGCAGTAAATCTGTAGCAATTACAAGGGAATTTAAAATACAAATATGAAAGATGTTTTATTATATTTATAGGTCACAGATACACATTCAGAGAGTTCCAATATTAAAATATAGGTAGTTAAAAGGGAAATTGTTCCCCATGATTTTGTTATCCAAATATGCCAGTGAAATACATGCAAAATGCCTTTCCTTCTGCCTTTGTTTTAATATACACATCAGAATGAATTGGAGAGTATAAATTATTTATTTGTCATCAGAGTTACAGGAAAACCTTTATAAATCAGATGACCTAAAGAGCAGAATTTCAGAAATATTCAGATTATGTTATCACCTTATATTTTAGGTCACCAGAGTTAGAAAATTCAATTTGGTTTTCTATATGCCTCATCTCTTATGTAATTATTTAAAAGCAATTATTTCATTTGTCGCACTATGCCTCAAATGAGAGGCATATTTCTCATTTCCATTTAGTAGATATAAGATAGGTAATTGGATCCTTAAAAATCCTAGGCTTCATATTCTGAGCAAAATCTCCTAGATTTTCTATCTGCCTTTCTTATCTATGTATCAGATGAATACTGACTAAATCTGGAACAAGTTTAACTCATGAGTTGTTTTTTTTTTTTTTTTCCCAAAGTTACTTTATGGACTTTTACTGCAGTTAGTTCAAAAACAAAGAAGTTAATTTTAAAAGCTCATTTTATAGAGTTAACAGTGAATTAAAAAACCAATGAAATTAATTTTAGAGCCATTTAATTTAGTTCAGAAAAGAGCGAGACTCTTTTTATTAACTTAATTATTTTGGAATTCACTGTTTTAAAGTCCAATAAGTGTTATGTATTTTATTTCCAATTAACTTCATTGTGCTACAAGTTGTGTTTACTTTCTCCATGTGGCAAAATCTCACCTCTTGTTTTGCACATAGGCTGACCCACTCAAACTGGGCTGGTGTCAGTAGGTGGACCTGAGTCAATATAAGTAGATGACATCTTGAAAAATTTATTATCTGTTGGTTGACTATTAATTCCAGAACTGACCTACTCCTTTGTAATATAAGGATAGCAAATTAGCAAAATTTTTAACTGTGCCTCTTGCCAACAATGTAAAGTATTGTATGATCATTGTGATATCCTACATGCCATATTCACCAATTCATAAAAATTTAATGAACTAGGTTGTACAAAGAGAGTAATTCTGTTTTTTCATCATATTTTGAGAAATATAAATCTGAAAAAAGGTAAACATTGTATGTTAAAAAAAAAAGCATTTTACTTAAAATTGTATCAAATCCAAAGGGGAGTTTCTACCTTGACTTCTGGAGACCTTTGGAGTAGGTTATATGAAACTGCTAAGTGCATTAGAATCTGCAAATCTTAATTTTTACATTTCCCCATCTCTATTTCTTAATTCATTATATGAAGGATGGAAAAATAAAATTATACTATGTCCAGTGAGAAAATTCATCTCTTGGCTGACGTTTATTCAATAGGAACCTCAGAACCTCATTTTATGCATTCATTCATTCATTTGGGGTGGGATCATGGATTATGTTGTGTTTTTTTGAGTGAGCAATTTTTAGAAAAAGTTCAGCATCTTTTACCTGCTGATTTTACTTCCGGATGAAATGGAAAGAAAAAATGGAATTAATATAAAGTCTTACCTCCCTGGTTGAGTTTGAAAATGGAGCTGTCAGACAGGAAAACCAGTTAGGGCAGAAGCCATGTAAAACTTCTTCACTAATTGGCTGACATTCAGAGCTGGAGGATCAGCAGCTGTGAAAGCAAATTCAGTCTGGATACAAAGCAGATTTTTCATTTATTTCAATTAATTACCACACACATCAAAAATTGCTGCTAAAAAAATTCTCCAATGAATACCTGTAAGGAAGAAAGAGTGCTTAGGTGTGCATAGACTTCTGCCTCTTTCACAGCTTTCAATATACAGTCAACTGATAGTTTTTTGTAAAGGAACTTGCTTGACCTTTTGTAGAGTTATGGAAATAACATATGTACATTGAAAACAATCTCAGTTACATTCCGTGGAGAAGTTGCTAATGGTAGAATACACATGCATATTGAGTATGTGGGTGATTATATGTATTTAGTATACATGTCTCTGCATGTGGAAATAATGCTACTATAAAACAATTGAAAATTGTCATTGCTGCTTGCTTATAATAGCTATAAAGTATACAGCGTGCATATTGTAATATCTGTGCACTTTACCAAAAGTTCTTTATCTGGAAATAGAGTAATTCTGTATGATGCACTACTCTAATTAGAAAAGGTCTTTATTGGACAGAAAAGTAAATAGGCCACTCCAACCTACATAGGGTAATTGGTTACTATAGAATGTGTAATGTGTATAACATTTTTTAAAAATGTATATGCTTGTTATTTTTACTGTACTTTTTCTTCATATATACGAATTGAGGGTAGTTGTTCATTTTCTGCCTAACAACTGCTTTAAAAGAATAGGAGAGGAACTCGTTCACACAGTAAAAGATCACATGTATATATTTTAGCTTTAAGAAGAAAGCATAAGTACATTGCTATTGCAATTAGGTCATTACTTACTATTGCAGTTTCTGAAATCAAAATATTTGTCATGTTTTAGTCCAGTCCACCCTTGTGAAATAAATATTTATGAGATGGATTTTTATTATGAAGGTATAAAGAAAATAGACTCCTTAATATATGTGTATATATAAAACTCCCATGCTAAGTATGTGTGTTCCCACTTATTTAGAACAGAGAAATAGAAAAATGAAACACTTATCATTTACCCATATAATCTAGCAAATCTTTGTTCTTTCTTTGAATTCCAGAAAAAGCAAAGCAACTGCAGTGAGAGAACAAATTAGAAAATAGATGATTAACTCTCTAGTACTCTCCATCTGTAAAACTGTGGAATAAGATAATTAAAATGTTTTTACAATTTTAATATAATCATGCAGGATTTTAGACATTCAAAAAAATAATAGGATACAGTGATATATGCATATACCCACCACTCCTCCTTTGTCAATAATTAGACTCTAAACTAAAGCTTTGTCAGTAGTTAGACTCTCTTTTGAATCTTTTTGAGTCACTTCTCCTATCCTCCACCACTGAATTGGATTAGGTATGATAAAAATATGTGTTTTAAGTGACTAACTGTAATTTTCTTTGAAAACAGGCAGTTAAATTCATACATAAAATGGCTAAACACAACCTAAGTATCTTCAAATACTCTAAAGTCAAACCATCTTCATTTAGAATGTTTTGCTTATGTACCTATCACTCAATAGAAATCAAACAAAACTAAGCCTCTGGCAATTATTTCCCTCTTTATTTTGAGGTGGGTTGGGAGTGACTAACCCTCTGGCAATTATTTCCCTCTTTATTTTCAGGTGGGTTGGGAGCCACATACATATACATACCCCAGGGACTGCCCGAACGACCTGGGAATGTGCTTTCAGATTATCCCTCCCTCTAGTCTTCACAGGGGTATCCTTGTCAGTGAAGCTCTTTGAAACAATGTTTAGCTAATGACTCAAGAGGACTACTCAGAACCCTTGAAGAGCACCTCAGAAACAGATGCTAAATGGACTTCTGTCAAGTTCTGCTAGGAGAGCCATCAGGAGCACACCAAGTTGGAATAAATTGAATTGAAATCAACAAAGGCACATGCTGTTTATAGCATTACATCAACTTTCCCTTCCCTTTAGGATTCAGAGACAGTTTATCATAGGATAAACCATGTCTCTGTGAGTACTTCTGGAAGTCCAGTGCATTCTCCAAGCCCAAAGGAGGATGTAAGAATTATGTGATTCAGATCTTAGTTCTTTTAAAATGTTATTGCATGAATATAACACGTTACTGTGTTATTTTGGTTGATTAATCATCATTATGATGTCCCACTTTACAGTTTGTATCAATAATCCATATTATATTAAACAAACCTATGCAGAGAAATGTTTTTATTGGGGGATGCAGTGAGGAAATATGAGCATCTGGCAACCACACCTTGATTCATTTTAGCCCCTAGAGTCATGGTATGGTGCATTAATTTCTCAGTTTGTAATTTGCCAGCTGCATTTAATGGAACCAATTTTCATTACATCTGTTCTATGGTTCAAAGAGCTCTTTTAGTTGCCAAAGGGGGCCAGCTTCACACAGATTCTGAGAGGGGCTAACACACTGTTTCTTAAAGTATTCAATAACCAAGGATGATTCCTAGTTTTACAGCAAACACATTATTTTTACAGAGGCAAGTTTTATATTCATGACTTACCACTGGTAGATTTCAAATTAAAAATATAGCCTGCCCTTTTCCCAGGCATTACATATTGATTTTCATGTCTTTCTTCATAATACCCACTGATCTCCTGTCTTTGCAATCGGTGGTAGATTTATTGTTTACCAGTTAAAGGAAACATAATTATGCTTAAGCAGATCCTCTTTGTAAATTGCAGGTGGTTAGATGAATATTTCTTAGACAATTATGGAATTTATGAATGGTTTTTAAATTTCTTATAGTAAGCATTATTTATGGACAAGAGCAGGTTATAGCTCTTCATAGTGTGTAGTGGGAGCATTTTTAATAGTAGAAATGGTTTTGCTTGGGCAACTTTACATTCTTGGTGTGTAATTTTAATCTCCATAAAAATATGTCACTGTTGTGTAATACCAAATGTAGGATTCCAGTTGAAAGCAACTTTCAATGCAAAGGGTTTCTCATGGGCAGAAGAGAAATTTAAAATGTTCTACAGTGCTTTGAAGTTTTAAAGCTTCAGCCGGGAGAATTATAAAGCATTAAACCTGAAAAGTTTCTACCTGATGGTCATGAAATAGCATGGCTATATGAAAACTGACTCTGCCTCACTTCCTCAGGCATTTTTTTTCCTTTTCAAGAATTTCAAAAATATCATGCATCGTGTTATATTGAGAAGATCATCTTAGACTTTATTCTTCTGAAATCATTAAAGTATATAACATAATTGTATTTATATATGAAGGTTCAATGGAATAATAATCTGTACTGAAGAAGTCAAAGTTTGTACCCAAGTTAGAGGTGATTTTGTATTTTGTACCTAGATTCAAATGATCATTTTTATACTTGCCTAGGAGTAGAAAAATGAGCAGTTTACTTTTAATTAGTTTCCAAATGTATCGTTCTATTTTTACATTCAGTTTCCCTAATAGTTCTGTCACAAACAAGGGATATCACAACCTTTGGTCCAGGTCCCAAAGTAGGAAAGGAACAAAACTTAAACTCAATGCATATGACTCCAAATACGAAACATCTTGTATCAAAATTACTCTATTATTATAGTACTATTAGGTCTTAATGTCAGGTTCCTATTTCTAGCATTGAAAACATAGGTAAGGAGATAAGAGTAACTTTGAAACATAGTGAATAACTTGACGTTACAAGACTGTTTTCCTTCCATCAGGCTCAAAATATAATTTCAACAAATAGTATCCTTAAAAAAAGGCTTCCCAGGTGGTGCTAGAGGTCGAGAACCTGCCTGCCAGTGCAGGATCTGTGGGCTCAATCCCTGAGTCGGGAAGATTCCCTGGAGGAGGGAATGGCAATCCTCTCCAGAACTCTTGCCTGGGAAATCCTATTGCCAGAGATGCCTGGCGGTTTACAATCCATGGGGTAGCAGTGAATCAGACACAACTGAGTGACTGAGCACCAATATCCTTAAAAACTACTTAGTGACCCCCTAAAAAATCCAGCAGGCATTGATAGGAGGGCTGTAAAACACAAAAAAGACAAAGCCTCTGCTCCCTAGGAAACCAGATAAAAAGAAAGCCTCTGGAATCACTCAGTGCCATTATTCTAAGATGCATGTTTCTCAGATTTTAGCATTTTTGAAATTTAAATTCATCTTCTAAATGATGGCATCTTAGTAATGTGTCTAACTTAGTTACCACCTATTTTTGTCTTTTCTAGTGATAGATAAAATAATGAAATTTATTATCAACTATAATTTAGATGTGATAAAATACAGAATATAATTTTTAAAATGCCCCAATTTACTTATATGGTATATACATTTACAAATTTAATTAAGTTTTTAATATTCCACATGTAATATTAAAATGCTCATCACTGGTAAATCAGTGCCCTTGCCATTTTGCTAACTGTTTTAGAGATGCCATTTTACTCAGTCTTTGAAAACTTCTTACAAAGCATATTTTACTCGTGTTGCTTTATAGATGAATGACCTGGGGGCAGGCAACTTGAGTAGCTTGTCCAAGATTATAGTGGAGTCAGAATTCAGACTTGGATATGTCTAACTCATTTTTTTTTCTATTTAAAACAGTGTTTAATCAATCACCCATAATGAAGTTCAGTTCAGTTCAGTCGCTCAGTCGTGTCTGACTCTTTGCGACCCCATGAATCGCAGCACGCCAGGCCTCCCTGTCCATTACCAACTCCCGGAGTTCACTCAGAGTCATGTTCATCGAGTCAGTGATGCCATCCAGCCATCTCATCCTCTGTCATCCCCTTCTCGAAGTAGTTAATAATTATTTGTTTACCTTCTTAACATTTAAAATTTTTTAGAGATGGCTTAAATGATGTGGATCTCTTCACAAGGGTTTTTAAGTGAGTATGAAATGATACCCTCTCTTCCTTTTTCTTGATGAACTTCCTCTAGTAGTCAGGATCAGTCAAAGTCATTTCACTGACTTTTTAAAAATTAATTTTTATTGGCATATAGTTGCTTTAAAATGCTGTGTTTTTTCCTACTATGCAGGAAAATGAATCAACCATACATGTACATACATGCCCTCTCTTTTGAATTTTCTTCCCACTCAACTCATCTCAGTGCATTGGGTTCCCTGTGCTATGGAGTAGGTTCTCACTGGTTATCTGTTTTATACATAGTATCAGTAGTGTCTGTGTGTCTTCTGAATTCATAAACGTGGGTTGTATTAGAGCTGAAAGGCTCTGACACAGCAACCACTCAAGGATCTTTAACAGCCGTTGCTCAGAGAGCTTCCGCCAGGGTGGATGGTCAGT
The DNA here is from genome assembly GCF_014754425.2 of Oryx dammah. NCBI lineage: Eukaryota > Metazoa > Chordata > Mammalia > Artiodactyla > Bovidae > Oryx > Oryx dammah. Next base: position 11,306,008 of record NW_024070191.1, read on the forward strand.
TCCAGGAGAGGCTGGGACCCTGGGGAGCCCTGGGTCTGGGTGCTACTCCATTTCCCCGTCTCCTTGATCTCCATCTGAATGGACTGTTTGAACTGTCCTTCAAGACAGATGTGCTCAGCCAGGACTTGTCATCAGTGATGAAAACCGTGTTGTTTCCTTTTGTCAAAGAAAATTACATTTACAGCTCTATACTGCCCCAGTACTTCTTTCATCTTTTTCCTTTCTCCTTAGTTCCTTCAAACCAGCAAAGCTATCTAAGTCTTCCTAAAAAACCACAGTAGGGAACAAGAATAGCTTTGGATTCTCCTTCATTTTGTATGTCCGCAGCTGTGGTGTTATGAGTCACTCAGTCTGGCTTCCTATCCCAGAGGTTTGAGCATCTCCCAGTGGAATTTCTACACATGAGATGTTAAATCCTGTGACCCTCCTGGGAACCTAATTCTAAAACATCTCCCCTCCACCCCTCATTTCCCCCCCAACATCTTTATTTAAAAAGGGGAATAATTTAGAACTGTTTTTCTCTACATCAGAATTGGCTCCCTCATCTATCCTTCTGTCCAGTAGGCAAGATTCTTGTTCTGCAAAACCCAACAATGCAGAGACCCCAAAACACCACATCTCTAGTTATACTTGACACTTCTTTGATATGTAGGGAGTTACGTCATTTGTCATTGAAAAGTGAGAAGTATCATAAAGGCATTAGCCCTCACAGTTGAACAGAAATGGGAAGAAATGCCCATGATGCAAAGACTGCACTGAGGATGCTATTGCCTTTTTGACATAGAAGTTGCCTAAGGAATCGAGAAAATAAAATACATCATAGAAATGGAAAAGATGCTGGCTTTTCCTTGGATGGATAGACAAAGTGAACAGTCAAAGAGCAAGAGAGGAATCTGGGAACCCCCTGCATGTCTTACACTGGCCAAAATTCAATGTGCCTTTTTCTTTTATTTTCTCGTTTCCTCTAAGTTTCCTCTGGTTTCTCTGAGTATCAGACCTGTGATCTTTTACTAATTTGCTTTGCTAAAGTAAAGCTACGTATATGATTGGAGCCAGAACAGAAGGCCAGATGCTAGTTCACTGTTTGCACCTGTCTCCAGCCAGCCTCACACATTTATCTGTAAAGATGACATGGAAGTGTGTGCACACATGGACGCTGACCATATGTTTAAATCCACACAAAGTGCTACAAAACATTTCTTCTCTTTTGGAAGAAGCTTCCTCAGGATTTGCTGAAGGACGAAAGAACACACATGTTGAGTTCTCTACTACCATCTTCAAAATACATATTTATTGTCCATAGTATTTAACATAAATCAGTGAGGACATTTTCTAGTTGCTGAAAAATAATGCTGCAGCACATATTTCTTTGCCACCTAAAAAGCAACAACAAAAATAACTTTCCCAGCCTAGTCTCCAGACACTTAGATTTGCCTCCTAAACAAAAGCAAGCACAATTATTCATCTTACTCCTTTTCAGGTTCAAAGGCAGCATAGAACATTGCCATAAGTAATTGCACAAACACTAATGTGGATAAGTTCTACTTACGCATTTCCAGTCCTATACTTGAAGTAGCCTGAGATTTTTTTTCCTCCAATATGAGCTAAGATCAATCACAAGACTGCAGGTTAGACTCCCTCTGGCTTTTAGATTGGTCACTTTATTTGGAATGAATCAGGATCCATATTGTCAGCTTTGGATGCCAAGAATACAGGTCTTTCTCTTAAAGGGGGCAGGGGGTGAGGAATCCAATCCTCTGAGACTTCTAATCTCTTGTCTTTTTTCATTACACGGAATCAAAAGAAGAAAGGCAGCCCTAGCAGTTTCTAAACATTCTGGCAAACAACAGGACAGTTGTGGGAGTAGATTGTTTTCAGACTTTTTTCTTTTGTATTATTTTATATAGTAAGTTAATGATCACATTTACATTCTTTAGAATAAAAATGCATCTTGTTATGGGGGTGACACATTTGTGGTAGGAACCGGAGGCATCAAAATCCAACATTTGTGATCATAAGATAATGCCACAATAATTTATACACCAATTACCAGGAGAAAGATCCTCCTAATTTATACTCTGGTGGTAATTTTAAACAAAATACACTAACACAAACAGAAGCAAAGCCTCCAGACTAGTATTCAGACTTGATAATTCCCTTTGTTTTAGTTTCAGTCTCAGGAACACAAACCAGGTTTTTCAGTTGGTTTTGAATGTAAAAGTGTCATTTGAGGAGCAACATAAAAGTGTCATAAAAGGAGCAAATGGAAATTACATAATAAGCAGCAAACTGTAGGAATATGAATCAAAGAAAAAGTATCAGGTTCATGGTCAGTTGGGGAAAAGATGTTGCTATTCCCGAAAACAATGGACTCCTAGAACCATGCTTTTGAGAATTAACCCCATAATCTTGCTTAAAGAGCTTTTCTTCTTAAACTTTCATTTGCATCGATGTGATATTCATTTCCAAGACAGTATCTAAATTCTTTTTTCTTTAATTTTTAAGCTTTTTATTTTATATTGGAATATAGATATTCAATAATGTTGTGATCATTTCACGTGGACAGCAAAGGGACTTAGCCATGCGTATCCATGTATCCATTCTCCCCAGACACCCCCTCCAATCCAGGCTGCCACAAAACATTGAGCAGGGTTCTCTGTGCTGTACAGTAGGTCCTTGTTGGTTATCCAATTTAAATATAGCAGAGTATACATATCATGTATCTAAATTCTGATTCCCAACGTCTTATAATAGTTAAATATTTACTTATCTTTGGCTTTCCCTGGTGGCTTAACCTGTAAAGAATCTGCCTGCAATGCAGGAGATACAGATTTGATCCCTGGGTTGGGAAGATCCCCTGGAGAAGGGAATGGCAACCCACTGCAGGATTCTTGCCTGGAGAATTCCAGGGACAGAGGAGCCTGGTGGGCACAGTCCATGTGGTTGCAAAAAGTCACACATGTCTGAGCAACTAGCACACTTACTGGTATTTATACTTCAGTTCAGTTCAGTTCAGTCGCTCAGTCGTGTCTGACTCTTTGCGACCTCATGAATCGCAGCACGCCAGGCCTCCCTGTCCATCACCAACTCCTGAAGTTCACTCAGACTCACGTCCATCGAGTCAGTGATGCCATCCAGCCATCTCATCCTCAGTTGTCCCCTTCTCCTCCTGCCCCAACCCCTCCCAGCATCAGAGTCTTTTCCAATGAGTCAACTCTTCGCATCAGGTGGCCAAAGTACTGGAGTTTCAGCTTTAGCATCAGTCCTTCCAAAGAAATCCCAGGGCTGATCTCCTTCAGAATGGACTGGTTGGATCTCCTTGCAGTCCAAGGGACTCTCAAGAGTCTTCTCCAACACCACAGCTCAAAAGCATCAATTCTTTGGCGCTCAGCCTTCTTCACAGTCCAGCTCTCACATCCATATATGACCACTTACTAATGTCCAATCTTGAGGTATACTGAATAAATGTTTGTATAAAAATTGAAGAATTTTTGCTACTACTTTAGATTAGGGGAGAAAATAAATTAGAATCTTCAGGATATGACTTAAGAGAATTTTGCCCTTGATGTCACCTTGCAATATGGAAATATTTTAGTTCATTCACCTTACTTCAATTAAACCTATCATAGTCAATACACATGATTCAGAAGAATTGTAAAACATGGTTCCTGCTGTCAAGTAACGTGTGATCTAGTCAAAAGAGAAAAATGATATATGTAGGAAAACTTTAATATCAACATAGTAAATCTTAGACTGCTGCTGCTAAGTCGCTTCAGTTTTGTCTGACTTTGTGCGACCCCATAGACGGCAGCCCACCAGGCTCCCCCGTCCTTGGGATCCTCCAGGCAAGAACACTGGAGTGGGTTGCCATTTCCTTCTCCAAGGCATGAAAGTGAAAAGTGAAAGTGAAGCTACTCAGTCATGTTGAACTCCTAGCGACCCCATGGACTGCAGCCTACCAGGCTCCTCTGTCTACAGGATTTTCCAGGCAAGAGTACTGGAGTGGGTTGCCATTGCCTTCTCTTGATCTTAGACTGCCCATGGCCTATTATAAGAATTTAAAATAACAGGAATGAGAAGATAGAAATTGCGAGTTATAGCTGTACTGTCAATTCTGTTGTTGTTTAAGTTCTGTCCGACTCTTTGTGACCCTATGGACTGCAGCACACCAAGCTTCCCTGTCCTTCAGCATCTCCCGGAGCTTGCTCAAACTCAAGTCCATTGAGCAGGTGAGGCCATCGAACCATCTCATCCTCTGCTGTCCCCTTCTCCTCCTGCTTTCAATCTTTCCCAACATCAGGGTTTTTTCAAATGAGTCAGGCTCTTCACATCAGGTGGCCAAAGTATTGGAGCTTCTGGTTCAGCATCAGTCCTTCTAATGAATATTCAGGATAGATTTCCCTTAGGATTGCATGGTTTGGTCTCCTTGCAGTCCAAAAGACTCTCAAGAGTTTTCTCCAACACTACAGTTCAAAAGCATTAATACTTCTGTGTTCAGCCTTCTTTATGGTGCAGCTCTTACATCCATACATGACTACTGGAAAAACCACAGCTTTGATTAGATGGACATTTGTTGGCAAAGTAATGTCTCTGCTTTATAATATGCTGTCTAGTTTGGTCATACCTTTTCTTCCAAGGAGCAAGCATGTTTTAATTTCATGGCTGCTGTCACCATCCGCAGTGATTTTGGATCTCAAGAAAATAAAATCTGCCACTGTTTCCATTGTTTCCCCAACTATTTGCTGTGAAATGATGGGATTGGATGTCATGATCTTAGTTTTTTGAATGTTTAGTTTCAAGCCAGCTTTTTCACTCTCCTCTTTCATCTTCATCAAGAGGCTCTTTAGTTCCTCTTTACTTTCTGCCATAAGGGTGGTGTCATCTGCATATCTCATGTTATTGATATTTCTCCTGGCAATCTTGATTCCAGCTTGTGCTTCTTCCAGCACAGCATTTCTCAAGATGTACTCTGCATAGAAGTTAAATAAGCAGGGTGACAATATACAGCCTTGACGTACTCCTTTCCGAATTTGGAATGAGTCCATTGTTCCATGTCTGGTTCTAACTGTTGCTTCTTGACCTGAATACAGGTTTCACAGGAGGCAGGTAATGTACTCTGGTATTCCATCTCTTGAAGAATTTTCCACACTTTGTTGTGATCCACCCAATGGATCTTGCAAAGATGAGGATATTTCAGGTGTGGGGATGGGTCTTTAATATGGTTCTATCTGATTTGGTCTGAGTATTTTCATATTTCTTTATTAACTCTTATATTCTATCAATTATCAATAACTAAAAAACTATGACTATGATCAATTTGAACATTCTTCCTATCATTTTTCAAATTAAATTGTGAATTGAAAAAATCTTTGGAGTGCCATCTTTTTGAACTTTGGCTCTCAATACTATTATTCTGTAAAAATTTTGCTTTATGTTTTTATTAAGCATTCAGATTTACACATTAATTGTATCTATCCATTCTTCCCCTTCATCTGGTGAGCTTAATATTCTTTGTTTGGGAGTATTATGTTTTAATTTAATTTTTATTTATTGACCTGTATATCTATAAAATTATTCTGTACACTATCAAAATTTTCAAAAACTTGTCTCCAAATTTTTTACTTCTATTTTCTGGAAAAGCAATCCATTTTAATAACAATATATTTATTGAAAATATGCCTAGATATTAAATATAGATGTCTGAAAAGCTAAATTTAAAGTGTCTACATATTTAGCAATGGACTCATTGCACATAGAGGAAATTCTCAAAAAGAGGCAATACAGTGATAAATGTGATAAAATTACAATCCCGTGTTTTAGTGAAAGAGAGTCTAGTGTTGCATTTCTGCTTTTTCCCTTCAGGGTATGGAATTTGCTAGAAAACTTTAAAAGCAAATTTTCTAATATTCCATAAGGACAGTATATATGCTATATAAATAGCCTTTTGATATATTTCAGTGATTCCTTCTGACAAGGTAGCATACCTAAGAGGAATCAATAGATAGTATCTTGTTCACAGTCATCTCATATTTGTTTTGTAAGATGAAAACTATAATCCCTGGAACAAATTTTTTTCTTTATCACTAAAATTTTAGAAAGTTTTAACATAGCTTGAAGATAGTTTCCCCTCCCCTTCTTTTTCATTATAAATATCAAACAGTATCTGTTTGGGGCAATAATCATAAAGAAAACATTAGTCAAAAGAAGATAATAAAATGCCTAATATGTTTTCTTGGTTGAAAATAACAATACAGTAGAAAATACACTGAACCATATGTAGCTTGTATATTTCAACATCTTGCAAAATCAGCTACTCTGTCCATGCACAAATGTGCTAAAGCTGATTTTACAAAATAGGCAACAATGTTTGTCCAAGTATCTGATTCAGCAGCTGGCCCACATTTTTTATTATGAAAAATGAGGATTAACTGATGAGAATGTTGACCTTTCCTCTGAAGAATCACACTTGAAACTTAGCATTTTTGTTTGGGTTGGCAACTGAGTATTGTTAGACCTACATGTGGTATTTTTAATCTAAAGATACATGAATTTAAACAACAACAACCAAAAAAAAAAAAACAACAGTAAATGATATAGTCAAGTTTTTACTAGATTTTGGAGCTGCTGTTCACTGCTCTAGTTTCAGTTACGAATTGCTAAATAACTTTGTCTAACTACAATACTTGCTTTGAAAGTTTTTCATTTCTCTTCACTGATGTAAACTAGATACTTTCCATGTAAAATGATTTGAAATGCAGATGAAATTATTCTACAAGCAAACTATTGATGTATTGTAAACCCAATGGATGTATTCTGGACACTGAAAGATGACAGAAATTAGTAAGACATAAATCTTGTTTTCAAGGAAATACTGGTCATCTGGAGAAAAGGACATATATTTAAGTTACTCTTGTTTCAGCAAATATTGATAACTTGCCTTGTTGTTTTCGGCAAGTCAGTTCAGTTTTGTGGGCCTCAATTTCTTTTCCCTAGAAGCTCAGATGGTAAAGAATCTGCCTGCAATGCAGGAGACCAGGGTTCAATCCCTGGATCAGGAAGATCCCATGGAGAAGGGAATGGCAACCCAGTCCAGTATTCTTGCCTGGAGAATGGAGTATCCTGCTAGTTTGCAAATTCTATGATTATATTACTTTTTTAACCTCAGAAGTGCAAATATATATAAGAAATATTTTTTAGATTTAAAATACAGGTCCACTAAGTTTTACTTGAGCCCATGTGATTTTTAAAAATTTTTTTAATATGTAGAAAATTAGAGGGAATCAGATAATAAATACCATCTACCTCATAAACTAGATTTAAACCTTATTGTTTCTGTTTCTGAAACATTTTAGTGTAGATTATAGACATCATGACATTTCACTCTGAAATTCTTCATTATGTAACAGCCTCACAAATCCATTCTGGTATATCATGAAATTAACAAAAAATCCTTTCTATCAGCTGATCATGACTTTCTGATTATCCCTAAATGTCCCTCATGGAAGATCTAATCGGTGTCTATGCACTGAGCTGTGGTGCCATGTCTCTTTCGGTCTAGACTTGTCCTTCTGCCTCTCACATCTTGTTTCCTTGTCGTGCCTTTTTGGCCATGACATGTTTAAGACAGTAGATCCATTGTTGCCTTGAAGAATGACACACACTCTGTGTTTGCCTTATGGGTTTTCTCTCTGTGCGTTCTACTTCTCTAGGCTATTCTAGTCCATAAATTTGAAGGTAGACTCACAAGCCTGATTAGATACAATTTAGACATTTTGAATACTTCCTCGGTGAGGCTGTATATTTCATATTGCCTCACAGAATCTGTTTCACTATCAGTGATGATAGGACTGATTGATCACTAAGTTACGTGGTAACTTGTATTTTCCATTGTAAAGTCTCCCTTTGCATGTGCTCTTGCGGATGATAAAATACTTTTTTTTTAAGTTGATGTCTATGCTGATTGGTAGTCATCTAAAAAGTCTAAGTAAATGCATTCTCTCAGCAACCGTATTGTAACGTTGAAGTAATATGTGTATAATCAGCACATTAACTCTCTGATAATATCTTATCTTTAAGGGGCAAATTCATAAAGATAATAGGATAATCTTGTCATCTGAAATACCTTTTCTCCTTGGAGTCAAAATCTTTATTTCACTTTATTTCCTAGAGAATGTCATCCTCAAATCATTGTCATCATTGTTTTACAGAACCAACATTTGGATGTTTGCCAGGAAATAGTATTTAACCAAATTTTAAAACTACATGAGGAAATACAATTATAGTTTATAATTAACCATGGAGTATAGTTTTAATATTGGTGTTCATAGGCTTTTACAAATAAATATTGGCTATTGTTGTTTAAATTGAAGACATATTAGAATCCCCTGATGGGCACACACTAAAATACTTAAAATGTAACTATGATGGCTCCAGTGATAAGTGATTGAAATTTGCACAGCCTATTTTAACACAGCCTATTTTTGCACGCCTGTTTTAACCAACAGCGTTAGGATTGTACTGGTATCTTCAAGTGTATGGAGTCACAGCACTATGGAGCCAGGCTTCTTGGGTGGAGTCATCAGCCATGTTACCTTTCTGCCCACTTCCACCACCACCACATTGTAGCAGACCTTGTTGGAGCCTGGCCCCATCCTTTTGATCTGCCAGTGCATTTTGCAAAGTTTTGAAGCATTTCCCAGGCCTCTGCCCCCCTTGCCATTTGATTAAGCTGTCATTATGCATTGTATCTCATTTAACAGAGCCTGTTTATTGTCCAGATTCATTCACATCTGTGTGTCATAACCCATCATCTTTACCAGAATTCTCACTATTTCCCAAGAAAACTGTTTAGACTCAAATCTTTGTCAAAAGGTTTGCTTCTGGAAAAACCCAATCCAGGACAGCCATTCTTATTCCTGACATACTGAACTGTTGGCCAAATTTCGAAGAATAGATCTATTTTATCTGTTTTATCTTCATATTTGTTCCCACAAGGAGCACCATCCTTCCCTCCTTCCCTCCTTCTCTCTCTGGCTAACAGGTATACATCTTCATTTTTAACACTTAGGTTTATGTCTAATACATATATAGAAGAAATTCCTAGACGTATTCTCTAATTTTTTTTTGTTTTTTGTCTGCAATTTCCATCTCTTTTGTTTCTGTTTTCTCATAACATTTTGTTTTCCAAATCTCCTACTTTTATATAGTGTTAGTTTCAAAAAAATTTATATCTGTATTTTTCCTCTTATAATATACTATTCATTTTATACTTGAAATAACTCCTCTCGCTTCTCTGAAGATGCTAATGATAATTGGTTAGTCTTGTTTTTCTCTTTTCCTTGAATGATTCCCACTTCTCCCAACATGCATGCTTTCTTGTTTTGGTCTTTGTATTTCATGTCATATATTCTCTTCAAAATCTGGAAACCCTTTGCTAGGAACTTATATCTAAAAATACAAAAAAAAATTAAAGAACTATATGAAAACCTTAGGCACTTTGCTGAGTTGGCTGTAGTTCCTACCATAGGCTAACCTGTCTGGACAGTTTCATTGCAGAGCCCCGAAGGTCATTATTTTTTTCCCCCCTAGAATTAGCCAGATTCCCTAGAGAAGGGTTTTTCAGTGAAGTTTTATGTCTGACTTGGAGCATTCTTCAAGTCAATATGTGACCTCGATCTTCCGTCAACCTGTTAACCCCAGTCTATAATCCCTCTGTTTTACCATCTCTGGAGATTAAACATATATTCTATGTGGATGGAGGGGGTGGTTATGAAGCAAAGTTCTCTGGTTATGGGAGAGAAGCTGCAGATCTAATTGCTTCTTAAATAGCTTTCAAACAATTCTGCATGTACCAATTACAGGGGTACTTGCACAACCAATGCCTGTTGCTTTTGGTGATCCTCTGATACAAATTAGGTGACATCACAGCTTCCTCTACTGCTGGCATAAGGCCAAGTCTTTCAGGTTTGCTGAATTAGTTACCAATTATTCCTGTTTATGTGAGTTTATGAATGAAACAAGGAAACAAAACACAACTTTCGACTTACTTCAGTGCAAATACCTGTGGTTAGTTCTCCATCTTAAGTCAGAATTGATTTAACTTAACCTGTAAGAAGACTTAACTCCCAAAGTTTTCCCTTGGGAGACCTCTCCCACCATAACCTACCTTCACACCATCCTCCTCGTGCTGCAGAGAATCCTGAGTATTCCAGAGTCTAAGGCAGTGCTTTCAGACTGCATATCAACTGTTTTCCTATCTGTCTTTTTATCCTCAATCTATACAAAAACCTTGAGATGAAAGCCCGTTTTTTATCCTTGTGTCTTTTTGCTTACTCAGTGTCCAGCTCATGGTAGGCTTTCTTTATCTTTATTGAACACATGGATGATTGAATGAAGTGTTAAGGAATTGAGAAAAAGCTAAAATAAGAGAAAGTGGGATTCAGCCACATTCTAGCTCTTAACAAGTAATTAATAAAATCTGCTTCCCTGTCACATTTATGGGCAGTTTCACTGAAGGTGGATGGAAACAGGGTGAAAGGAGGAATAAAGAATTTAGGTGCTTGTTACCTGTTTATGGTAGTAAAAGTCAACATGGGTCCTGAGCACTTTCTGGATTGTTGTGTGAGACTCGAAATTTGTATCAACATACCATTTTGCCAAATTGTATTTTCTATTTTTTTGTGTGTTCCCCTCTCATCTGAACAACAACAACAATAAAAAAGTCCTCAATGAGTAGTTGCAAAACTACTATATATATTTGATAGTTCACCATGCCTCATCAAAAGTTCTATTTATTTGCTTTAACTAATGTTCCAAGGAGAATGTACAGACTCTCTAACATATTGCTTGAAGGTTAAAGAGTGTGTTCATTTCATAACCCTAAATTAATGTTCTGTGTTCTGTATTCACTCTAACAGAGCTGTATCTATCTCCTGAACATCTATGAAAGGAAACTCCCCTAGGAAAAATAATTCATAAATATCTGACCAGTCTCAACTGGATCTTTGATGTTATAACTTCACAGGGAGCTGCTTTTGGTTATGGAGGTTTCAGAAAATTTGTACTCCAGGTTCTTAGATCATTCATTTCAGGTTTATTGGTTTACCACTTTCGGGTCTTCATGTAACTGAAACATTCCACTTTGAGTATTGTCAACTGAAAGAAAAAAAAAAGCACGACCTGAGAGTTAAGAATTATTTATTTAGTTAGTTAGTTTTTTTAGTTGTTTTTTTTTTTTTCCCTTGCCTTCACTGAGGACGGTAACCCAGGCAGGCAGCCTTTCAGACAGTTGTGAGGCACTGTTCCAAAGAAATAAAGGAGGGTCCAGGATTTGTAGGAATTTTTTGCTGGGTGAAAAAAGTGTAACCTCAAAAATCACTGCTAACCACATACATACACACACACAACAGACATCTTAAGTTAATGAGTTTAGTGCTTTTCTATGTATGGGAAGATGCAAGTGTCCGGGTTTCTTGAAATCATTCATTTGAAGTGCACCTTAACTCTTGAGGGCCAGTATCTTCTTTTCTCCAGTCTGAACTCACCTGGGATGCTGCAATGGCTGATAGCTTTATGGCTTCTCAGGGGGCTCAGCAGGTACAGAATCTGCCTGCAAGTGCAGAAGACCCAAGAGATATGGGTTCGATACCTGGCTCAGGAAGATAGATCCCCTGGAAGAGGAAATGGCAACCCACTCCAGTATCCTTGACTGGGAAATCCCATGGATAGAGGGATTACTATCCATGGGGTTGCAAAATGTCAAATACTACTGAGCACAAGCGCCGCTCTAACTTATGGTTGTAACATCCTATTTTTACTGAAATGGCAGGTGACATTCATTGTCCATAGTATCAAACCTGGGAGGCAAGCTTACCTGCTAAGCAGAGATGAGAAAAAAAATAGAGTCTTCCTCATGAAGACAACATTTTCCAGTTCATCCTGTTCTGGAGCCCGGAGTCAGGGGCCACTGGTAGAACATAGCCCAGGTAGCTCTGCCCGGGCCGTGAATTTGGCATCAACTAGAGTGTTGGAGGGTACTGCTGATGCTAAGTCACTTCAGTCGTGTCTGACTCTGTGCGACCCCATAGACGGCAGCCCACCAGGCTCCCCCGTCCCTGGGGCTCTCCAGGCAAGAACACTGGAGTGGGTTGCCATTTCCTTCTCTAATGCATGAAAGTGAAAAGTGAAAGTGAAGTCGTTCAGTCGTGTCCGACCCTCAGTGACCCCATGGACTGCAGCCTTCCAGGTAGTGACAGAGAATCAAGACCGTGCTCTCTGTACCATACCTGAAAGGTCTTCTTGGTCTGAGGACTCTGGAAATAAATGAATTATCATGGAACAACCAACTGGATTGGGATAAATTAATACAAATTGGATAAAGATTTACTATACCATAAAGTGACGTAGTAAATAATCCGCCTGCTAATGCAGGAGACATGAGTTTTGACCCTGAAGTGGAAAGATCCCCTAGAATAGGGCACAGCAACCCACTGCAGTATTCTTGCCTGGAAAATCCCATGGATAGAGGAGCCTGGTGGGCTACAGTCCCTGGGGTTGCAAGAGAGTCAGACGCGACTGAGGAAATAAACAGCAACAATAAAATGATGTCTCAGCTAGTGCTCATCAAGGAGGCCTTGGTGTCTTTCTCCCCCAGGAGCACCTTCAGTCTTGTGTTTACATCTATACATCTTGGTTTTCCCCTCTTTTAATTGTGTCTTTCCTAGTTCCCTGATACTTCACATCTACTCAGAGTCTGATCAGATTTTTAAGGGTGAAAAGATGCTGTGAAGTTGTTTGTTGCCGTCCTGTCCATTCTCTGCACAGTGATCACTGTAACGCCCCATTCCTTCTCCAAAAGCTGCCGGGTTGAACACTCCTGAGACTGCACTGGGTCCCTTCCCACACTGTATTCTTATTTCATTGTTCATGCTATCATTTATTTGATTTTTAACAGACTTTTAAAAACTTCTAATTACAATGCAGATTTTCTGTAGGATGAATGATAACACCAATTAGCTTGAAAGATCTGCCAGAATCTGTGAAAGCACTTTATAAACATGATCTGAAATCACTTTCAAACAATCCTTTTGTCTGCAGAGGCTGTTGTTCCTCACTTTATACATGAGGAAAAAAGATGAGATTCAGCAAGCTTTGGTGTTTTTCCCATAGGCACACAATTAGAAAGTTCTAGAGGTGGAACTTGAACCTAAGTCTACCTAGATATTTATTATGGGAGTTAGATCTTTATCAAAAGTGAAAAGGCACTCATAATTCTATTATCTAGAAGAGAACTTTGTGATATTCTTTCTTGTTAGTTTGCTTATGATAGCACATGCATAAATTTGGGTATGCACATACAAATTCATACATGACCACAAATATATTTACGTGAGTTTTAAATTACGTATCTATTTAATGGGATACTTTTATGTATATTTTTAACTATTCTGAAGCTTTTTTTGTGTTATTTTTATACTTTATGAAAACAAAATAGTTTTGTGAAAATAGTATCCACTACTCAAAATAACCTTATTTTAACCACTCCTTTACTGATGTTTATGTGGATTTTTTTATTTTATATTTTCCTAATCTTTCATTGTGAAAGAGGTGGTGGTGTGCAGGGTTTACAGTCCACCTTTTAAGGACACACCTCAGCCTAACTCTAGGGGGCCTCCTCTGCTGTATACATTCTCTCATCAACCACTTTCATTGTTCTGGCCAAAATGGCCAGTCTTCCAGCCTGTTGCTTTCATGGACCAGCTCCCAAGAGAGTATATTCCACCTTTTCTAAATCTCATCAATCTTCATAAATGTGTGCAGAGAAAAAAGAGTGATGTTAGACTATTTCCCTAGAAATCAAACCCCAACCCCCTTACCCTCCCCTGAACCCCTCCCCCACCACCCTCTCCTGTCTCCTATTTCCACATCCTCACTGAGGCCAGGACTTGTCCTCTGTGGGAGCCCAGCGTTAATCAGGTCACTAACTAATGTGTACAATGCACTTGAGCAGTCCAGTCGTCAACTATGTGGCCCCTGAAATTACTTGTTTCCTTGTTTCCAGCTGCTTCCTGAAATACCACATCTTAGGAGCAGATGCTACCTGCTTACTTTTATGTAAATTCGGATTCTGACATTAAATCCAAAAAGTATTCTTAGGTCTTTAAAGATATGTCATGTCCAAACAGGATACCTGTAAACACTTTGCTGTCTATACGCTGTAGTCTTAGTCCAAAGAGTGGATTTTGTCACTTCTTAAAATTACCTTTAAAAAATACAACAGACCTTTGTTTTACTAGCTAAGACTTAAAGGAGGAAAAACAAATTCTTCAGATCTGTACCTAGCTCCTTGTTTCTCATTTTTTTGGCATTTAGGTGACTTACAGAACTTCAGAAGTTTGAACATGCCCACACTCTTGTAAACAGCCTGACTGCAGTTTTTCAACAGAATTGTGTAATGTTTTCTGTCTCCCAGAGCACCTGAGGAAACTTGTGGCTTCAAAGAACCTTTCTAAATTCTCTGCATATCACACATAACTGCCTTTTTCCTTATTTAGAATATTTGCATCAATATTATGAGCAGTGATGAAAAGATAATATTTGTACTCCAATATACAGAAGATTTTTATTTCTTCTCTCTCTCTCTCTGTTTCACACACACACACATGAGAGAGTGAGAGAGATAAATATATGAGGTTCAGTTCAGTCACTCAGTCGTGTCCGACTCTTTGTGACCCCATGAACCACAGCATGCCAGGCCTCCCTGTCCAGCACCAACTCCCAGAGTCTACCCAAACCTGTGTCCATTGAGTTGGTGATGCCATCCAATGATCTCATCCTCTGCCGTCCCCTTCTCCTCCTGCCCTCAATCTTTCCCAGCATCAGGGTCTTTTCAAATGAGTCAACTCTTTGCATCAGGTGGCCAAAGTATTGGCTTCAACATCTGTCCTTCCAATGAACACCCAGGACTGATCTCCTTTAGGATGGACTGGTTGGATCTCCTTGCAGTCCAAGGGACTCTCAAGAGTCTTCTCCAACACCACAGTTCAAAAGCATCAATTCTTTGGCGCTCAGCTTTCTTTATAGTCCAACTCTCACATCCGTACACGACCACTGGAAAAACCATAGCCTTGACTAGACGGACCTTTGTTGGCAAAGTAATGTCTCTGCTTTTGAATATGCTGTCTGCTGCTGCTGCTAAGTCACTTTAGTCGTGTCCAACTCTGTGTGACCCCATAGTCAGCAGCCCACCAGGCTCCCCCGTCTCTGGGATTCTCCAGGCAAGAACACTGGAGTGGGTTGCCATTTCCTTCTCCAATGCATGAAAGTGAAAAGTGAAAAGTGAAAGTGAAGTCGCTTAGTCGTGTTTGACTCTTAGCGACCCCATGGACTGCAGCCCACCAGGCTCCTCCATCCATGGGATTTTCCAGGCAAGAGTACTGGAGTGGGGTGCCATCGCCTTCTCTGGAATATGCTGTCTAGGTTGGTCATAACTTTCCTTCCAAGGAGCAAGCATCTTTTAATTTCATGGCTGTAATCACCATCTGCAGTGATTTTGGAGCCCAGAAAAATAAAGTCAGCCATTGTTTCCAATGTTTCCCCATCTATTTGCCATGAAGTGATGGGACCAGATGCCATGATCTTAGTTTTCTGACTGTTGAGCTTTAAGCCAACTTTTTCACTCTCCTCTTTCACTTTCATCAAGAGGCTCTTTAGTTCTTCTTCACTTTCTGCCATATGTAAGGTGATATATGTTAATTAACTAGATGGGAGAAATTTTGTTCACAATGTACATATATATCAAGTCACCACAATATATACTTTAAATATCTTGCTTGTTAATTTTAGCAAAATAAAGCTTAAAAATATTCTTTTATTTATTTTCTGTTCAAATACATTTAAATAATGACAGTATCCTTACTAGTAGGCTCACCTTCATCTAGTTGATAACTATTAATCTATTGTTAACCTTTGATCCTTATCAACCTCTTGCCTGATAAAAATAGAAACACCATGTACAGCTCTTTTGAATGAAATGCCATTTGTTAATATAATAATAATCCTAGTTATGATTTGCTGATTACCACGTACTGCTCAGAACTTTACATACTCATTTAGGCACCTTAACAGCTTTGCGGAAATGATGTTGTGACTTGATTTTACAAATCAGAAAAAAGAGACAGCGAGGTTGAATAAATTGTACAGTATCACCTGGCTAGGCTTCCCTGGTGGCTCAGAGGTTAAAGTGTCTGCCTCCAATGCAGGAGACCTGGGTTCAATCTCTGGGTCAGGAAGATCCCCCGGAGAAGGAAATGGCAACCCACTTCAGTATTCCTGCCTGGAGAATCCCATGGACAGAGGAGCCTGGTAGGCTACAGTCCATAGGGTTGCAAAGAGTCACCCAGGACTGAGCGACTTCACTTTCACTTTCATCACCTGGTTAGTAAGAGACAAAAGTATGATTTGCACCCTGAACTCTAAGAGTTTTTGCTCTTTCCACAGCTTTCCTCAGCCTGTCTTAAATCATTACCTGATGGCTTAAATGCAGTATTAACCTAATGCATTTATCAACAACTCATAGCGGATTTCAGTGAAAATTAGTCAATCTGAAGTTCAAGTGCTATTGCACAGTTCAGATTGATTCATTGCACATATTACTAAGTGAGCATCTACTAAGAACCAGCACATTTGCTGGTTACTAAAAATATCATAGGGAGAACAAAAAGGCATGGCCTCTAGCCTCATGATGGTAGCTATCTGGTGTATAGGCAACACTGCTCTTCCTACATCATTTCTTTCACCTGGGGCTTTATGACCTGAGATCATGTAAAGAAGGGGAATGTACTAATCAAAATCTGCTGTGGCTGTGTCACCCCCACCAATTCCCATAGTCTTTGCTTCAGCTACATGCTCCCATCAACCTTCTCTTCTCTCCCAATTGTTCTCATTCATGAGTTTAAAAAAAAAAAAAATGAGCTAACTGTAAATATCCTTAAAAATACTCACACCAAGCTCTGACCCATTTCTCTTCGCTACTCCATCCAGCTCATACTTACTTTTCCTAAAGTGAGGCCCAGGTCTCAGTATTGTAAGAATACACCCAACTGATTCCCATGGGCAGCGGCGGTCAGGGTACTTTAGTTAACTACGATACCACTTACAGCTTCCCATCATGAATCCATAAAGATTCTGTGGCTGCAACAGAAATCTAGCTCAGGGTCAAAGTTCT
Source organism: Oryx dammah (assembly GCF_014754425.2). Taxonomy (NCBI): domain Eukaryota; kingdom Metazoa; phylum Chordata; class Mammalia; order Artiodactyla; family Bovidae; genus Oryx; species Oryx dammah. The sequence goes on from NW_024070191.1 coordinate 11,323,232, forward strand.
GTCCATTGCAGTGACCCATTTCTAGTACCCAGATTTTTCTCTGAGTTCCTGAGCTACTGTTAACATTTCCTTTTCTGAGTTTGGTGAATTGAGTTATACTCTCAGGCTCTACCTAGACTGCTGGCCAGTTCAGAGACTGGATGCCTTCTGGGTATTTGCATAGTCTAGGGAGGGGGTGTCTCCTGAAAAACAGATAGGAGAATTAAGGGTATAAGGAAGTAGCAGAAACCTGTGAGAATGACAATAGCTGGTGGCTTCTTGCCTGGCACTAACCACCCAGTATGATACATGCACAATCAGTTGTGTGTGAACATTATCATGAGTATTCAATACTTAGGAAAACTTACTGAGGATAAATTTACAAGACAACCAAATGGCAAATAAACTTATGATCAGGGAGACCATTTAAATGATGATAAATGACAATGAAAAATAAGACCATTATGTCAGAGTTGTTAAATAAATATTTAACAAGTGTTAGAATTTTAAAGAAGAGAGAGAGTTCTATAGAGTAGTGCTGTGCTTAGTAGCTCAGTCATGTCCAACTCTTTTGCAACTCTATGGACTATAGCCTGCCAGGCTTTTCTGTCCATGGAATTCTCCAGGCAAGAATACTGGAGTGGGTAGCCATGCCCTCCTCCAGGAGATCTTCCTAACCACAGGATCAAACCCAGGTCTCTTGCTTTGTAGGCAGATTCTTTATTGACTGAGCCACCAGGGCAGCTCTATAGGCTAGTAATGTCTTGCTTAATGAAAGGGGGAGATGAGATATGTCTTGAAGGATAACTAGGACTGTTAAGGTGATTAGAGCAAGAAAAATAATTCTAGTAGAGAACTTTCTGTGAGCAAAAAAGTGGAATGGATAAACCCAGATCATGCAACGCTAAACAGAGGCATTATGTGCCACTGTTGGTAAAGAACCTGCCTGCCAATGCAGGAGATTTAAGAGACTTGACTTCAATCCCTGGGTCAGGAAGATCCCCTGGAGGAGGGCACGGCAGTCCATTGCAGTATTCTCGTCTGGAGAATTCATGGACAGAGGAGCCTGGCAGCCTACAGTCCACAGAGTCACAAAGGGTCAGATGTGACAAAAGCAACTTAGCATGCATAAACTGGGAAACACAGGGAAGATATAGAAAGGACAAAGATAAAGGCCATTTTGTTCATATGATCTTCTCAAGAGGTTGGGTTTATATTGAAGAGAAGAGTGTTTGAAGCCCTTAGGGCAAGGAAGTAATGAGCAAGCATTGCTTTAAGAAATATAGTCTTCCTTTGCTATCATTTAAATTAATTGGGGATAGATGAGAACTCAGAGAGATGAACTTTTTTTTTTTTTTAATAAAATGGATAAAAATAAATGTGAAGGACACTGCATACTAGTTTGGCTAAGGGAAACCAAGAAGAAAAAGGAGGCCATAAAATACTGGATGTCTCAGAAAAATGATGCTGTCATTAACAGAGCTAAATCCAAAGGAGGAGACATTTGGCAAGATCAGATGCAAGAATATGTATTTTAAAAGTCTTACTTACGGCCTCAGGATCTAGGAAGGGCAAATCCATGATGAAATACCTGTTATCACATGAAACTAAACCATTTTAGACAGTGACATATGAAACTGACATGAAAAAACCTGAAGGAAATTTTCACAAAATTGTGTAGGGTGCAGAAAGCAGCAGATGAATGATATTATGGTCACATAGGATAATACGTTCAGGTGAAAGATAAAAACTATAATTTTAGCATGATGAGTTCTCTTATAAAGCTGTCACTTCTGCTATATAAATTTGTAGTTTCAATATTCAAGGGGTTAATTGTACCAAGTCATTGTCACCACCCAAGCAAAGGATGTAGGAATTATTGCAAACTGCTTCCTTAAGCCTTCCTTAAGCCAACATGACATTGAGTACCGTAGCCAAACAAATATTAAATATTATTAGGGAAAGTTTAAAGAGCTACATAATATAACATATACATATAAAGTTGCGATAGCTGTAGAAGGTTTAAGTTACTTCTGGAAAAACATGCAAGTGATATGATAAGATCTTTAAAAAAAAAAAGAATAATTCTTTTGTTGGAATAAAAATGAATAAGTCAAAGCCCCAATCAGAGAGGAAATTACTGTTTTGTGAACAGAGAAAAAGTTTGGACAATTAAATTACTGTAAGCCATGATACAAAATATATCAGAGGGATGAAAGGATTGTTTTGATAGCACAGCACAGAGGATGAAGCAATTGATTTTTCCCCAGGTACTTAGGAGAAGTTAACCAGAAGAATGAATATTAGAGTTGAAAATGAAAACTGGAATCATTTGGGTAAAAATGTATGTCAAGGGTTCCAAGTGCAGAGAATAGCATCTGCAAGGCTGTAATATCATGAAACAGCTCAGCAGTTTTACTGAACAGTGAATTCAGGATTATTCGGACAAGGAGTGGGGGGAAGGAGAAGAATAATTGCAGGAGGCAAGATGAGAAGGTAAAGTGAGAATAGGGAAGCTTATGTTGCTGTAAAAAATACCCCCAAACCTCACAAATTTAAAACTGTGAAGATTTCTTTATTTTCTTCACAACATGGTGATTCCAGTCAGCTTGGAGCTCGGCTCCTCATCTTCCTCTTTCTCCACCATCTGAATGCTAAACACCGTGACAGAGAAAAAAAAAGAAACCTGTCAAATCATGTATAGGAAACTTACCCAAAGTAAAACACCTCTCTTACATTGGGTTAGCCACAGCAAGAACATGGACACACCTAACTTCCAAAGAGCAGGGAAGTGAAACTTGACCATGTCCCTTAAGGAAAACCTGAAAATATTGGTAAACTATAATTGATTCCTGACCTAGACATGCCCATGAGTAGCCAGGAGTCTCCAGCAGAGGCATGGCTCAGCAGTGGCCTGCTGCAGAGTTATCTTCATTACCTCCACCACAGTTTGGCCTCAGGTTAAGCAACAAGGAGGAAACACAACCCCACCCTTCAAGAGAAGATTGGATTAAAGATTTACTGAACATGTCCCCCGCCCCCATCAGAACAAGACCCAATTTGCCCCTCAGTTAGTCCTGAGTCCCTCCCATCCGGAAGCTTCCAAAAGCCTCTTATACCTATCCATCAGAGGGCAGATAGAATGAAAACCACAGTCACAGAAAACTAACCAAGCTGATCACATGGACCACTGCCTTGTCTAATTCAATGAAACTATGAGCCATGCCCTGTGGGGCCACCCAAGATGGACGGGTCATGATGGAGAGTTCTGACAGAATGTGGTCCACTGGAGAAGGGAATGGCAAACCTCTTGAGTTTTCTTGCCTTGACAACCCCACGAACAGTATGAAAAAGCAAAAAGGAATGACACTGAAAGACGAGCTCCCCAGGTCAATAGGTGCCCGACATGCTACTAGAGAAGAGTGAAGAAATTACTCCAGAAAGAATGAAGAGACAGAGCCAAAGCAAAACAACACCCCGTTGTGGATGTGACAGGTGATGGAAGTAAAGTCCAATGCTTCAAGAGCAATATTGCATAGGGACCTGGTCCCTGTGAATGTCAGGTCAATGAATCAAAACAATTTGGAAGTAGTCAAACAGGAGATGGCAAGAGTAAACACTGACATCCTAGGAATCAGCGAACTAAAATGGACTGGAATGCGTGAATTTACCTCAGATGACCATTACATCTACTACTGTGGGGAAAAAAATCCCTTATAAGAAATGGAATAGCCCTTAGAGTCAACAAAAAGTCCAAATGCAGTATTTGGATGCAATCTCAAAAATGAAAGAATGATCTCTGTTTCTAGGGCAAACCATTCAATATTACAGTAATCAAAGTCAGTAAACTAACCAGTAATACTGAAGAAGCTGAAGTTGAACAGTTCTATGAAGACCTACAAGACCTTCTAGGACCAACACCCAAAAAAGATGTCCTCTTCATCATAGGGGACTCGAATGCAGAAGTAGGAAGTCAAGAGATACCTGGAGTAACACACAAATTTGGCCTTGGAGTACAAAATGAAGCAGGTCAAAGGTTAACAGAGTTTTGGAAGAGAATGCACTGGTCATAGCAAACGTCCTTTTCCAACAACACCGGAGAAGACTCTACACATGTACATCACCAGATGGTCAATACTAAAATCAGATTGATTGTATTTTTTTGCAGCAAAAGAAGGAAAAGCTCTATAAAGTCAGCAAAAACAAGACCAGGAGCTGACTGTGGCTCAGATCATGAACTCCTTATTGCCAAATTCAGAGTTAAATTGAAGAAAGTGGGGAAAACCACTAGACCATTCAGATATGACCTAAATCAAATCCCTTATGATTATACAGTGGAAGTAACAAATAGATTCAAGGGATTAGATCTGATAGAGTGCTCGAAGAACTATGCACAGAGGTTCCTGACATTGTACTGGAGGCAGTAATTGAGACCATCCCCAAGAAAAAAGAAATGCAAAAAGGAAAAATGGCTGTCTGAGGAGGCCTTACAAATAGCTGTGAAAAGAAGAGAAGCTAAAGGCAAAGGCGAAAAGGAAAGAATCCATTTGAATGCAGAGTTCCAAAGAATAGCAAGGAGAGATAAGAAAGCCTTCCTCAGTGATCAATGCAAAGAAATGGAGGAAAACAATAGAATCGGAAAGACTAGAGATCTCTTCAGAAAAATTTGAGATACCAAGGGAACATGTCATGCAAAGATGGGCTCAATAAAGGACAGAAATGGTAAGGACCTAAGAGAAGCAGAAGATATTAAGAAGAGGTGGCAAGAATACACAGAAGCACTATAAAAAAATATTTTCATGACCCAGATAACCATGGTAGTGTGGTCACTCACCTAGAGCCAGTTATCCTGGAATGAGAAGTCCAGTGGGCCTTAGGAAGCATCACTAGGATCAAAGCTAGTGGAGGTGATAGAATTCCTGTTGAGCTATTTCAAATCCTAAAAGATGATGCTGTGAAAGTGCCTCACTCAATATGCCAGAAAATCTGGAAAACTGAGCAGTGGCCACAGGACTGGAAAAGGTCAGTGTTCATTCCAATCCCAAAGAAAGGCAATGCCAAAGAATGTTCAAGATACAGCACAATTGCACTCATCTCACACACTAGAAAAGTAATGCTCAAAATTCTCCAAGACAGGCTTCAATAGTATATAAACTGTGAACTTCCTGATGTTCAAGCTGGATTTAGAAAAGGCAGAGGAAGCAGAGATCAAATTGCCAACATCTGCTGAATCATTGAAAAAGCAAGAGAGTTTCAGAAAAATACCTACTTTAGTGACTATGCCAATGCCTTTGACTGTGTGGATCACAACAAACTGGAAAATTCTTAAAGAGATGGGAATACCAGACTACCTGACCTGCCTCCTGAGAAATCTCTATGCAGGTCAAGAAGCTACAGTTAGAACTGAACATAGAACAACACACTGGTTCCAAATGGGGAAAAGAGCACATCAAGGCTGTATATTGTCACCCTGCTTATTTAACTTATATGCAGAGTACATCATGAGAAACACTGGACTGGAAGAAGCACAAGCTGGAATCAAGATTGCCAGGAGAAATATCAATAACCTCAGATCTGCAGATGACACCACCCTTATGGCAGAAAGTGAAGAGGAGCTAAAAAGCCTCTTGATGAAAGTGAAAGAGGAGAGTGAAAAAGTTGGTTTAAAGCTCAATGTTCAAAAAATGAAGATCATGGCTTCTGGTCTCATCACTTCATGGGAAATAGATGGGGAAACAATGGAAACAGTAACAGACTTTATTTGGGGGGGCTCCAAAATCACTGCAGACTGCACCCATGAAATTAAAAGACCTTTGGTCCTTGGAAGAAAAGCTATGACCAAACTAGACAGTATATTAAAAAGCAGAGACATTACTTTTTTTTTTTTTACTTTATTTTACTGTACAATACTGTATTGGTTTTGCCATACATCAACATGAATCTGCCACGGGTGTCCCTCCCCATACCATCCCTCTGGGTCATCCCAGTGCACCAGCCCCAAGCATCCTGTATCCTGCATCGAACCTAGACTGGCGATTCATTTCTTATATGATATTATACATGTTTCAATGTCATTCTCCCAAATCATCCCACCCTCTCCCTCTCCCACAGAGTCCAAAAGACTGTTCTATACGTCTGTGTATCTTTTGCTGTCTTGCATAGAGTTATCATTACCATCTTTCTAAATTCCATATATATGTGTTAGTATACTGTATTGGTGTTTTCCTTTCTGGCTTACTTCACTCTGTATAATCGGCTCCAGTTTCATCCACCTTATTAGAACTGATTTAAATGTATTCTTTTTAATGGCTGAGTAATAGTCCATTGTGTCTATGTACCACAGCTTTCTTATCCATTACTTTTTGAACAAAGGTCTGCCTAGTCAAAGCTATGGTTTTTCCAGTAGTCATGTATGATCTGAGAGTTGGACTATAAAGAAAATAGAGGGCTGAAGAATTGATGCTTTTGAACTGTGGTGTTGGAGAGGACTCTCGAGAGTTCCTTGGACTGCAAGGAGATCAAACCAGTCCATCCTGAATATTCATTGGAAGGACTGATGCTGAACCTGAAACTCCAATCCTTTGGCCACCTGATGTGAAGAACTGACTCATTTGAAAAGACCGTGATGTGGGAAAGATAGCAGGCAGGAGGAGAAGGGGATGACAGAGGTTGAGATGGTTGGATGGAATCACTGACACAATGGACATGAGTTTGAGTAGGCTCTGGGAGTTGGTGATGGACAGGGAGGCATGGCGTGCTGCAGTCCATGGGGTCTCAAAGAGTCGGACAGGACTGAGCAACTGAACTGAACTGATACTGATTCCTGCATAAACTTCATTGAAGATACTAGCCTAATCTTATAGGTAACCAGTGGAGGTTATCTATGGATAATAGCAGTGGACTTCTTAGATAATAAACCATTCAGCCAGTAGAATAGAGATCAACTCAAATCAGCGATTCTCAAATTCAGCATTCATCAGAATCATGAGGAGAGCTTGTTAAAAACACAGACTGCTGGTCCTCACACCCTGAGTTTCACAATCAGTAGGCCTGGGGGTGGGTCTTGGGCCTTGTCTTTCTATCACCTGTGATGTTGATGCCTCATTTTTGGGGATCACAGTCTGAGAACCATTGAACCGGCAGAGTCAGATATTGGAGTTACTGTGAAAATATGATGGGAAGATGGCAGATAAAATGAAAGCAAGAGAAAAGTAACAAGAGAAGCAATAGTAGACCCAAGAGACATTTTTTTTGTGGTTGCATTATGAGAATTTCATAATATTGGATGTTAGGGGTGAGAGAAGCTTTGAAAGTAACAACAGAATATCTTCTTTGGATAAGTAACTGCCCCATCAACCACGATGAAGTCTACAGAGCATGGAGCAGGGTTAGGAACGGATGGAGAAAGTTTTAAGGGAAGAGAAGGAATTTACTTTATGATATTGTATCTCTCAAGTCCCTGAAAGCATGCAAATTTGATATGTCCAGTCAATCAACCACTAAAATTCAGCTCTGGATCTTAGAAGAGTGCTAATACCTGAAGATAGTAATTGAGAATTGGCAGAGTAATGATGGAATGGAAGCCGATGGATAGAGTGATCATCCAGGAAGTGTATTTTGCATGGAAAAGGCAAAGAACCAAGAGCAGAATCCTGAAATGCCCTAATAATTAGATACATGAAAAGGATGTTGAGAAGCCAGAATAGGACAATAAAAATGATTACAGAGCGGAAGAACTAGCAAAGATATGTGTCAGGAAATAAAAAAGAAGACATTTAAAAACCAGGGAGTAATCAATGGTGTCAAATACTTTAAAGAGATCAACATGACCAGGGCTTAACCCAGGCCTGTAATGACTAAGTGCACCCATAACTTTATTTAGGGCTTCCCTTATAATTCAGTTGGTAAAGAATCCACCCTTAATCCACCTGGTTTGATTCCTGGGTCGGGAAGATCCACTGGAGAAGTATTCTTGGGCTTCCCTTGTGGCTCAGCTGGTAGAGAATCTGCCTGCAATGTGGGAGACTTGGGTTCAATCCCTGGGTTGGGAAGATTCCCTGGAGGAGGGAAAGGCTACCTACTCCAGTATTCTTGCCTGGAGAATTCCATGAACTGTATAGTCCATGGGGTCGCAAAGAGTCAGACCCAGCTGAATGACTTTCACTTCACTTCATCACTTTATTTAGCCAGGCCCTAAAACACCTGTTGGATACATTGTTGGCACATGTCTTTTATCCTCATCCTTAAATTAATCATGGGAATCTTCTTAGCCACCAGGTTCATTTCTTAAAGCTGAAGTCACCCTTGAGGATTAGTCATCTTGCAATCATAGGCACCAGTGAAGTTGGCAAAGGGAGGGATAGTGAAAAATGGGATGAGTCTAAACCTTTTCTTGACAGTACTTCAAAGATGACTAGAATCTGGAACTGAAAGCATGCTGCCCTGAGATCCATAGTTGCTTGTGTACAAAGGGGTCATTGCACAGGCCACTCTGGCTCAAGTTTTAGAAATTCTTCCCAGTCACTTGATAAAACATCTATATCCCTATTTCTATTCTCAGGCCTAATATGAGACCTAAATTCTAAGTTGAATCTATGACTTTTTTTTCAAATATATATATGAATCTGTGTGTGTGTATGTATGTGTGTGTGTGTATGTATGTGTGTGTGTGTATGTATGTAATGTGTGTGTGTGTGTGTGTATATATATATATATATATATATGACTCTACATTCCCAGATGTGTTTATCTCCACTGGGACTACCACCTAGCCCAACCAGTCAATATGATTTTTCAAGTCAGACTTCAGAGAATTCCTAAGGTCATCTCAGGTCATCTATAAACTACATCTGACCTACACCTTTCTTTTTCCCAGATGATCCTATCTAAACCTAACTCCTGTCTGCTCCTTGCTCCAGCAAGTGATGCCCCTGTCTTCCCCAGGCAGTGGAAGCTACCAAGTATGGATGCTATGGGCACATAGTTTCATTAGTGAAAGAAGCCAAACAGATTTAAGCAGATCAAGCTAAGCCTTCATGACCATGAATGAGAGATGATGTATCTTGCTCTTTTTTTTGTTTGTTTTTGAAAGGATCCATTTGGGAAACTTCTTTCACTTCATTATTATTGAAAGACAAAACTATTTTCTCTTGAACCATTATCAACAAATTGTGGTTTGAGTTATATGTATGTTTTCTTGATTAAAAAAAAAAAAGAAAAGGAAAAACAAATGATAAATAAATGAGAAGGTATAGACTGGTTGTCAGAAATCATCAGAGTCCTTTATCATTTTCAATCAAAACTATGTAAATGTAACAGAAACGCTCCCCAAATAGTCACGGATTACAAAAGAACAGATAAAGAGTACATGATGCTAGGTTTAAGAACCTTGATCCAGTTATTGTAAAGAACCTGAACTGTGTATACCTTTATTTTCTCATATCCACAATGAAGAGAAATTCATGTATGAGTAGCTCATGCCATTCTTCAGTTATATATTAATTTATAAATGTTCAGTAGTCATTTTATGGAAGTATAGATGAAAAAAAATTCTGAACTTGATCTCTATTTTATCCTTGTCTCTGATATTAGAGACTGAATATGAGCAACACCTGCTCCATAAATAACTCCCTGAATCATCTGAACAACAACAAGTTCAGCAAAATAGTTGACTGCTTTAGGATACAGATGGCATCCGTCATTTAAATAACTTAAGTTATTTAAATTGAGTAGCAAAAATATCTGACAAATCTTTTTCAGACAAATACAGCAAAGAAATCTGAAATAACATCTAAGACATCAGAAGTTGTTTTTAGGCCTTCAAGATTTTCTTTTATTTAGGGGTAAACTATTGTGTCTGTCTCTCTCTCTCTTTTTTATTTTTTCTTTCTCTCATGAATCCCATCTGCTTGTAAGTGTCATTGCTGGAGTTGCAAGGAAACACTTTTGATTAGCACTGAAAAGGTCTAATGTTTGAGACCCTGAATGCAAAACTTCTGATAAAAATAAACTTCAAGGTCTCCAAATACTCTGATCAGATCAACTGTATGATCCCAGAGTAGGTTGCTTAAATCTTCTTGGCTAAGCTTGAGAGTGCAAAGCTTAATACCCACAGGCTTGCAATCTTTTTGAATGTGATTATAATTCAGCACCAGCTTTGCATCCTGGATAAAGGTTTCCCTTGAACACAAAGTATGTTACATGCCTGTGTGCTAGTGATCAAAATACTCAGAGGATTATGGCACTTGCTGTTCTTAAACCTCCAAAATGGTGTTAAAATGCTCCATCCAATCAGCTAAGCTGTAAATTAAATTTTTGTAGATTGAAGACATAATTTTATTTCATATGCCAGAAACTCATTTCAACCCTAGCATTTCTGTTAGCACATTGCATCCAGCAGCATAACTCAAGAGGTTTAATGAAAGTTTAAAAACAATCTGTTGCAGATTTTGTGCCTAATTTATTTTTAATTGCAAATTGTACAACACATTATTGCCTGTGAAAATAGAAATTTAATTTTCTTCCTGTTTTTTTTTTCTTTCTTGTTTTTATAACTCTCATGCAACCTCAGATAGGAAACGAGTTTTAACATGCTGTTTTCTGGGTTTTATTTTTTTGTTTTTAGATCCTTGATGTGACATCTTTGGAAAATATAGCTCATGTCACTATCATTATCCTTCAAACACACTTTCATGGTTTCAGAATGCACTATTTGAAATTTCTCTAAGAAGTCTGCATTGACACAATGATTGCAAGTATTTAACATGCACTGTGGTTACAGTGTCTGTCTTTTCCACATGAAAATCTGATAGTTTATTCCTGCTAACAGTGTTCATCTTCATATTTAGATCATGAAGCTTTATTGGTGATGGGGTAAAAGAACACACAAAATAGCTTTCATTGTAAGGATAGCTGGATAGTTTGTGAAAATTAGATGTGCTATCATAGTTTCCAATAGGAGAAGAAATACCCTATTACTGTGCAGTTTGCTTCTTTCCTATGACCTTTAATTTTTGTAATCAGTCTTCTTAGGAATGCAGCGAATGAAAAATCAACACGAGCGCTCCTTCTGATCTTTTCTTTGGGAAAGTTTTGTCACACTCTGCTGCACCTGGCGGTTTGACTTAGGACAGAATCTGAAATGAAGCTTAATGTGAGTGCTATCAAGTGATTCTAGGAAAATGTCAAAATACAAGAGAAGAAAACAAAGGTCTTCTGTGCTGGATTTGCATTCCCTTCTGAAATCTTTGGCACTTTACATCAGAGAGGGAGTTGTGTTATTTATTTTCAATATCCTGCCTTTCTCTTCTTCCCTGTCCGTAGAGAGGGGCCATCAGCTTGCTCCCCGCCGCTCTTCCCTCCCCGTGCTGGGGCATTGTGTCTGCCCGGCCAGCTGCCTTCAGAGCTGGTGACAAGATGAGAGCTGTGTCTCGCTGGAGATGGGTAGGTGGGGTGTCCTGACTAGGTCTCCCTGCCTGCCACAAACTTCTTGTTGCTTCTATGAGGCTCGGCTTCCAGGGATGGCCAGATCAGTGTGATACCCAGTCTCACGTGTGCTCCTCTGAGCAGGGTCCCTGCAAGGAACACTTGCTGTGAGTGAGTACCTTGACCTTGACCTTGACCTTGTATAAAACATCAGAGTTCAAGTTCAGGTAGGACTTGCACCTGGGTTGGTGGAGCCGGACTTATGGTGTAACATTTTGAGCACTTGAACAGCATTGCAGCTAAAAAAATTAACCTCAAATTAAGTAGGAAAATGGTCAGGACAACTATTTGTCAATAAACTTCAAGTATAAAGTATAATAATCCTTCTCAACTTGAGAACATTAATCATTGTAAAATAGCATATTCCCATAGAACCCATCTGATTCATTTAAACTTAACTTACACAGCTGTTTCTTTGAGACATTTTATTTAATTTTATTTAATTTTTCAGAATAGTTAAGCCTGCAACATGATGGTAACATTTCTCCTTTCATGCACCACTTGCCCTTAAAGGAAAATTATATTGTTTAAATTATTATTTCTTAAAGTATTTGTTTCCTGCTTTGACATATTAGTTCTGATCAGAGCAAAATATTAACATAAATTATTCTTAATGAAGTAAATAAATATAGAAATTCCAAATGAATTAGGTCTTAGTGATATACAAGGAAAACCAATCATTTGTTGTATTTGTGTAGCATAAGTGCAAGTATATTTGAAAGAGATTTGATGGAATGGCCAGACATCTCAAAGAAAGTTTGGATGGATGCTATTTATTGACCAGATCTATGGAAGAATGAATGAATTGATGGAATCAGGTGCAGTAAGGTTTTGGAATGTAGTGATGTACAGGTTAGGCTGATAAAACTGATGCCTGCTGCTGCTGCTGCTGTTGCTGCTGCTGAGTCGCTTCAGTCATGTCCAACTCTGTGCGACCCCATAGACGACAGCCCACCAGGCTCCACCGTCCCTGGGATTCTCCAGGCAAGAACACTGGAGGGGGTTGCCATTGCCTTCTCCAGTGCATGAAAGTGAAAAGTGAAAGTGAAGTCACTGAGTCGTGTCCAACTCTCAGCGACCCCATGGACTGCAGCCTACGAGGCTCCTCTGTCCATGGGAGTTTCCAGGCAAGAGTACTGGAGTGGGGTGCCATTGTAGAGAAATACAGTGATTATTACTAGGACATAAACTTGTACATATTTTTATAAACTCCTGTCAGAGAGTGAAAGACAGGTTTCCAAAAGGAGATTGTTTCTCCTGCTTTCTCTCCTTGCTATTTCCACAGGTCAGAGAGCTATGGATAAAAACAGTAAAGCCAAAAGATCCTTTGGTGGAAGTTTTGCTGATGGGTGTGAAGGCAGCTTGAATTTCCATTAGTCTCAGTTCTTTCCACATAGATCTGTGCTAATTCTTATTTCTCTGCTTATTAAAGGGAGGCTTGTCTTTTTCTCTATATGTATAGATAAGCTCAGTGTAGCCTTGAAATATGTTCAATGCATGATACTATGAGCATGCACACACACGTGCACACACAGACACACACACAGACACACACACACACTGACCCTTGCTGGGGTGGAGATTCCACAAGTGCATTCATAACCTTTGAAGTTTCAGCAATCTGCTGAAGACGAATATCTTCCTTTTAATTAGAATCTTCAAAATGTGATCAATCTTTAACTCAGGTCAGGAGATGGACTTGAATATACCTACCTTTTTATTTATAACTTTACAGCTGTAATTTATTCCTGAAAACTATTCACTGAGTTAAGAAAACTGTTAGATGAAAAACAGTATTTTCCCTTAATTTGTTTGTATGATCCATTTTGTTGAAACTCAAGACACTCCAAAATTGTTCAGTTTAAAATATATATCCACTGAAAATGAAAACAAGTTTTTACAAGTAAACAAATTTGAACATAAGTATAATTTGTACATGAAAGGTAGTCTAATGAAAGATTATTGTATTTTTAACAAAATGTTAAACTATTTTAGAGCTTATGAATTTCTTAAATTCAAACTAAACTTAAAAAATAAAGTTGTAGTCACAGAGTAGTTAGATGGTATTTTTTAATATAATTGATTTACAATATTATGTTAGTTTCAGATACACAGCATAATGATTTAACATTCGTACACATTATGAAAAGATCACCACTATAAGTCTTATAACCTTTTGTCCCTGTGCAAGCTTATTGCAATATTATTGACCACATTCCTTATGCTGTATATTACATCATTGTAACTTATTTATTATATAACCAGAGGTTTGTACCTCTTAATCCCCTTCGTCTGTTTCACCACCACTACCCTTCTTCTTAGCCACAGCTCATTTATTTTCTATTATCTACGAGTCTGCTTTTATTTTGCTTTGTTTGTTTTGCTTTTGTTGATATAAAGTTAGTGAAATTTAAACCAAGTGATGCTCATTTGAAAACTGTATATTTAAGGTATATGTGTTTCCATATTGAGTATATTACCAATGTGCAATTCTAAGTTGTATCATTGTGTGTGTGTATATATACATATATACACACACACATACACACATATATAAAATAAAACTGTAGTCGAGAGAAACATAATGAGGATGAAATAAAGGCAAATTATGAGAGCCTTTTGAAACACTTGGAAATAGAATATGCGTGTGAACCTGAAGAACTGAAAAACCTTACTATTTGTCTCTCTCTAAAATGACCTGTGCAGCTGCAGCTATGAGGCTCAATCACTTCAGTCATGTATGACTCTTTGGGACCCCATGGATAGTGGCCCACCAGGCTCCTCTGTGCATAGGATTCTCCAGGCAAGAATACTGGAGTGGGTTGCCACGCCCTCCTCCAGGGGATCTTCCCAACTCAAAGACTGGACTGTTGTCTCCCGTGTCTCCTGCACTGGCAGGCGGATTCTTTACTGCTGAGCCGCCAGGACCTGTGCAGATCAAATCCTTTTGGATCCATTCAAACACAGTGTATATGTGTGTGCCTCATAGATGAGTACATTGTAGAAAAGACAAAGTTTCTGCCCAAGTATCTGTAAGAGCCTGGCCATCCTTTTTAAATACTGAGGCCAGAAATGAGAAAAAGGGTGAGAAATATTTTTCACTTATCTACATTCCTGAGTTATATACTACCTGTGAGCAGAAAGTGTTCAGTGAAACACATATACATTGAATATCTAACTTGGGTCCAGTACTCTACCTGATGCTGGGTACAGAGATAAGAGATAAGAGATTCAGACATATTCTATGATCTTATAGGATATACTCTTATAGCTAAATATGTATGTATATTCATCAGAATTCTTTTCACTGTGTTACTTTACATCAATCAGTGATCACTTTAACCAATGTAATCAGATTACCTGGCCTATTCCCATTCATTCATTCAATGTTTATTATTTTCCCGTTATATACTACGTGATATAATGCAGTGGGATTTCATAATTTTTTCTCTTGATATTGTGTCTCACACAAAACAACAGGATGGGAGAGGCAGAGGGGAATACAATAAAATCCATGAACAGAAAGCTGATTTGTATTAGCACTTTCACAATATAATCAGTATTTTATAAATACATGTATGTACACAGACTAAACCAGTAAGAAAAGTGTCGTGTGTTTTTGAGTCCAGCTCTTTGATGTTAAGTTACATCAGCCTATAAATCTTTCTTTCTGTTCTAACTAATCAGCATTCTGATAACTTATTATTTGTTTAGGATTACTTTTTAAAGATTTCATTCATCATTATGATATTCTACTGGCAGCTTACTCAATAAAATGTGTCCTACAGATTTCATGATCTATACTTAGAGATACGTGATAAAGATAACAAATACGCTAGTTCTATAGAGGTGCAGCGCCAAGAGATGTCTAAAGATGTGACTTTAGGTTTGATAAAACTTTGGACAAGTCATTTTAGACTTGCTGAGCCTTAGGGGACTTAGGATAATATTGTTCAGTTTCTCAGCCATGTCCAACTCTTTGCAACTCCATGAAGCGCATCACACAGAGTTCCCTGTCCTTTACTGTCTCCCGGAATTTGCTCAAATCCATGTCCATTGTTTCGATGATGCCATCCAACCATCTCATCCTCTGTTGCCCCCATCTCCTGCTCTCAATCTTTCCCAGCATCAGGGTCTTTTCCAATGAGTCAGCTCTTTGCATCATGCAACCCATGTATTGAAGCTTCAGCTTCAGCATCAGTTTTTCCAATGAATATTCACTGTTGACTTCTTTGCCATCCAAGGGACTCTCAAGAGTTTTCTCCAGCACCATAGTTTGAAATCATCAGTTCCTCAGCACTCAGCCTTCTTCATGGTCCAATTTTTTGTCACCCCATGGACTAGCCAGCCAGGCTCCTCTGTTCATGGAATTCTCAAGGCAAGAATACTGGAGTGGGTAGCCATTCCCTTCTCCAGGGAATCTTTCTGACCCAGGGATCGAACCTGGGTCTCCCATATTGCAGGCAGATTCTTTACTGTCTGAACCACCAGGGAAGCCTGGGATAATATAAAGAGTTCAAATAGTGACCCTCAACATAGCTTGCCTAACAAGGAATGACCAGGAATGCATAGGGGTTTCAAAGACTGCAGTTCTTTCCAGAATTGCTTGAGATACAGTTTCTGGGTGAGTAGATAAAAGTACAACTGGGGAAAACTTTCTTTTATTTCTAGATCACATTCATATCACCAGTAATTTGAAGTATACCTTGGCTTTTTAAACATAGCTTCAAAGGTATAGTTTGTGAGTTATGCAAAGAAAATAAAAACATGGTTCTTTCTATTAACAAAGTGAAAACCTGAGTAGAGAAAATCTCAACGTGAGATAAGGAACAAGACCAGGCATTATGTAAGCAGTCAGTGTGTACTCTCAACTGAACTTGAGTTATGAGGAGCAAAAAGGTGGTCTTGGAGACAGACTCAACTTCTAATCCTAGAACTTGCCCTTTATAAGCTGTTAACAAAATGCTACATGAACCCCAATTATGTCACCTGTAGAATGTGTCGAAGAACATATGCACTGAAAGGAAGCTATTGATCTTGAGTGTCCTCAGCCTGCAGTGGCTTGGAGCAGCGTTTGGGTTCCCAGCCAGAAATTGAGTCCGGTCATGGCGGTGAGTGCACCAAATCCTAGCCACTAGGTCAGTTCAGTTCAGTTCATTCATTCAGTTGTGTCCGACTCTTTGCAACCCCATTGACTGTACCACTCCAGGCTTCCCTGTCCATTACCAATTCCTGGAGGACCCTGGCCCTTCAACTTTGCAGAAAATAATTCCCACAAAGACAGAATGTAGTGAAGCAAGTTTAGTATTTATGTAGTGAAACAAGTTACATATTTATTAGCAGGAAAAGAGTCCAGTATCTGTGGATAGACACATGGGTGGACTCAAGGAGAGTCGCTGAGTTGCACCCTCATGGCAGTTTGAATTACTTTTATGGAGCATTTCTTCTGGGTTTTTTGACCAATTAGTTTGATTTTCCTGGTTCATAGTCCATATATGGGGCTTCCCTTTTAGCTCAGTCGGTAAAGAATCTGCCTGCAGTGCAGGAGACCTGGGTTCGATCCCTGGGTCAGGAAGATCCCCTGGGGAAGGAAATGGCAACCCACTCCAGTATGTTTGCCTGGAGAATGTCATGGACAGAGGAGCCTGGCAGGCTCCATGGGGTCGCAAGAGTCGAACAAAACTTAGCAACTCAGTTCTTCTTCTAGTTCATATATGGTATATCTCAGGATCCTTCCATGTGTGTTCACACATCTCTTAGGCAAAATGGATTCAATCGAAAAGGCCTACAGGTAGAGCATTCCTTGACTTCCCCTTTGACTACCCAAGTGTCTGTCTGTGCACATGTGGTCAAGGAGGTCTGCTGACTTTGGGAGGGAGAAATATGTGGTCTGGGCAGGGCCCGACCTCCTCCCTTAAATGTCCTGCTATTCTCTTGGAGTTTCAGTCCATAGGGAACGAATCTCCAATCACTTTACCCTAGGAGGGGGGCTTCTTCCTCCTGCCTCAGTATGTGAATTTGAAGGGAGAATTTAGGTACTTACAGTGGTGTCCCCAAGTAGTTGATTCTAACCAATCATTCATTTCTCTTCCATACTTTCTCTTTTATCAACTTTCTCTTTTAAGTAAATGGGATGATCATGGATCGGCTGTGTCTGACAAAGATCTATCTTGAGAATAAAATGTAATCATAGATGTGAAAACCTTGGATGTTGTTGAGATTTAAGTATTGGCGAGGTGTTATTTCTGGTAATAGATTTTCTGAACTCATAGTATCAAAAGACCTTACCAAGAAGCAGAATTGTATTCCCAGAGACTTTATAAATAATCATAGAAATGACAGGAGTGTAAAGAATTACCACTTGAATATGGGTTCCAGCTCATGTTCATCTCTATATTCAAGAGAACCCACTTTTGCCTCAGATAGAGTCTCTGGATGGGGATGCTATTAGCAAAGATAACAGCAGCCTGGATTCATGAGAGCATCAGAACCCTAACCCCTCTGCATTAGACATGTAACACAGATGACAGTGTGTTTAGAGGCTAGAATGTATGGAGGAAGCGTGTGCCTAGTAGAGGCTCTGTTTGTCATATACAGAGACCTGATTTTGAACCTGTACTTGCTCCCAGGTTCTCTTTCCACCACATACTCTATGATCTCAGTCATGGTACCCAGCTTCTCGATGGGGATAATTCCCTCATTTGTAATGTGGGACTAATCATTATGCTTCCTGCATGGCTTGCTTGGAGGGTAAAGTGAACGTGTGGCACGTGGTAGGTGTTCAGTGAAGCTGGGCCATTTTCCTTAGCTCTAAGTACGTGACTATATGATCATCTTTTGTGCATTTATTAGAGAGATAAGTAAGTAACTCTAATCGAAAGGATAGAGGTGGTGGGGTACGCTTCCTATCTCCTAAAGCCCTGGGAAGGAGGTTGCTCTTTGAAGAGTCTGACTAGACTGTGAGAGAGGTTTGAGGTCATCCTCAAGTAGAAACTAAGGTGAAAATGGAAGGAATACTTGGTGGACAAAACAAAAATTTTTAAAAAGCTGTGCAAGATTTAGGGAGGCCAGTGAGACGTTTAGTAGGGAGCAAAAGAGGTGACGTAGTAGTATGTAGATCATACAAATACACGTCAGGACTCACATTTCTCTCTCAGATTATCTGTCCTGTCTACTTGAAATAACTCTTATATTAAAACACATGACATAACACAGTGACCAAACACCTGAGTGTTTGGTAAACACTAAATAAACACCTATTATTTTACCTGCTGTGACTAGGTCTGAATGAC
Source organism: Oryx dammah (assembly GCF_014754425.2). NCBI lineage: Eukaryota > Metazoa > Chordata > Mammalia > Artiodactyla > Bovidae > Oryx > Oryx dammah. The sequence continues at coordinate 11,341,987 of NW_024070191.1, forward strand.
CTCAAGACCTGCTGTCATCTTACTTACTTTGCTAAAACATGTGGGAATATCTTATATTGACCTCTAAAAATTTGGTAGGCAACAGGGACCAATTTAAATAAGATACTTCTGTGAAGAATTTAGTCTCATCATCCTTTTTTTTCTTACCGGCTAAAATGAATGAAACAATAAAATCTATTCTGTAAGAAAATGTGATATATGCATACCTATGATTGGTTTAGATCACTTGGGCTAAACACAAAAGGCTCTATTTCATAAAGATCCATTACAGAGACTGCTATAGCAAAGTATGAAACGAATGAAGGAGCAGGCAAGTATTGAAGTTGGTATTTTAGAAAAAGTATATATATATATATATATGTGGGGTGAGGGGATATTTGTTGTTGCTGAGAATTAAAAAGAAAGCAATCTGAAATGTGGTTTTATAATCACTGACTTCAAGTGTTTATCTTTAATTAGGCCCAACACAAACTAAATGATGACAGTGGGTTGATGGATTTCCCTGTTAGATTTCTAAGCTGTTTAAATATAGGTAGTTACTGTAATTATATATTTACTATCCCATTTTTGCAGCTTTGCGAGTGACAAAAATTCAGCAGCCCCCTGTCATGAGTTTGAGATGTTAAACTGTCCTAAACATTGGCAGTGCCGTGATAGCTGAAGACGAGCAGCATACACTTCATACATTGTCACACGAGGCTAATTTTGGCTGCTGTAAATGAGTGGTTTCTAGGAGAGAAACCAACGTGGTGGAAGGAAGAGGTGTGAAGCCGCCTGGTGACAGTCTCGGTCTGTGATACGACGCTGTTTTATTAGTATCTTATAGGATCTAAAGCAGTTTTGCCTGGCTTTTGTGTCTGCATTCATCATTTGACTGTGTAAGCTGGCCCAAGAGCAGTGCTGTGAGCAAGACCCTGCCTTTGCCTAATATTTGTTCTGAAAATATGGATTAGACACGAGCACAGAGCCTTGTAAATCAAAGATCCATTCCTTCACAAAATAGACTTATATTCTATAGTTAATGATTTGTCTCAAGATCTGATAAGTATCTTTCAAATATACAATTGATATTAAAGGAGAGGCATTGAATATTCTGCCACACTAGGTCCTTTGTGAAATCTGTTCATGGGATCTGCACAACTTACCTGAAAACTATATTTCAGTATTCGAATTGCTCTGTTTTTTTCTTTTTTCAAGCAGAATTAGTTTCAAGAAGTATTTTTGTTCATTTATTATTGGAAAAGACCTTACTCGCTTATTCAAGCGAGAAAATTACCCCCAAAGCTTGCAAGATTTATAATGCTTAAGGAAAAAAAAAAAAAAGGCAATTCAAAACCTAATGAGACATTTTAGGCCTCATTTACATCTCTAACTTGACCCATTTTCTGCAAAATGTTTTTGTTGGTAATTTACATACTAAAAGCTAGTTATTTATCCATCCCTAACCAAAAAGTTGATGAGATTACTAAAACCACAGTGAAGTTAGCATTACCCTAAAAGCTAACTATGGCTGTTTCTAGAAGGTTGACTACTGAGTCATTTATTTAGCTGTAATTTCCATTACTGGCTGGCAGTGCATCCAGATTCTGAAAGGATGACATGAAAGCTCAAATATAGCTTTGTCACACTCACTTTATTAGCAGAAGTCTTTCCAGGAACACATACTCTGGAAATATAGTGTATTAAAGTACTCTGTGTATGGACACACATGCATCTACCCAGGACAATAAATAACACCATGCAGTTCATGCTCTAAAACACATTTCAGTATCGTAGTTTCTTTGAATGCCAAAATCCTTTGTGTATATTCAGAGACTAAAATTGTATTGATGTAGTTCTTATTTTTTAGCGATTTAAATTCCTGATATTTGGAGAGAAAAAGACTACAAGGAGGAAGTGAAGTGTATAGTAGCTGAGAGAGCTATTTCTCACTATCTTCAGAAATATTTATATTTTTTCATGGTGAAAAATAAGCATCCATAAATACATAGTATTAGTACTAAGTTGCTTCAGTCGTGTCTGACTCTATGGAGACCCTATGGACCGCAGCCCGGCAGGCTACTCTGTCCAGCGGATTCTCCAGGCAAAAATATTGCAGTGGGTTGCTGTGTCCTCTTCCAGGGAATCTTCTTGACCCAAGGATCAAACCCATGTCTCTTGTATCTATATAGTTTATATATATATATATATATATATATATATATATATAAAATCTTTTTTATTAAATATGGTGGTGGTTTAGTTGCTAAGTCATGTCTGACTCTTGCAACCCCATTGACCATAGCCTCCCAGGCTCCTCTGTGCATGGGATTCTCCTCTGTGCCATTGTCTTCTCAAAAGGATCTTCCCAACCTGGGAATTGAACCCTGGTCTCCTGCGTTGCAGGAAGATTCTTTTACCAACTGAGCAATAAGGGAAGCCCTGTATTAAATGTAGATTTGTCTTTTTATTAATATTTTCCATTTTATATATTTATATTTCAGTATTTAGTATTTGTATTATAGATAAATGCTATATATTTTATTATATTTATGTTATATATATTATAAATATATATAGTAATATCACCATTTGTTGGTAATTGTTACCTTGATAACTTACTATACAAAGCACCAAGTTTAATAGTAACTTGGCTCATATTCATAATATAGTCATCTATGAAATATGAACTATTGATCAATCTATAATTTCAGTTCAGTTCAGTTGCTCAGTCATGTCCAACTCTCTGCATCTCCATGGACTGCAGCACACCAGGTTTCCCTGTTCATTACCAACTTCCAGAGCTTGCTCAAACTCATGTCCATCGAGTCAGTGATGCCATCCAACCATCTCATCCTCTGTTGTCCCCTTCTGTTCCTGCCTTCAGTCTTTCCCAGCACCGGGGTTTTTACAGTGAGTCAGCTCTTTGCATCAGGTGGCCAAAGTATTGGAGTATCAGCTTCAGCATCAGTCCTTCCAGTGAATATTCAGGACTGATTTCCTTTAGGATTGACTGGTTTGATCTCCTTGCAGTCCAAGGGACTCTCAAGGGTCTTCTCCAACATCACAGTTCAAAAGCATCAATTCTTCGGTGCTCAACTTTTTTATAGTCCAACTCTCACATCCATACATGACTACTGGAAAAACCATAGCTTTGACAAGATGGACCTTTGTTGGCAAAGTAATGTCTCTGTTTTTTAATATGCTGTCTAGGTTTGTCATAACTTTTCTTCTAGGGAGCAAGCGTCTTTTAATTTTATGGCTGCAGTCATCATCTGCAGTGATTTTGGAGCCCCCCAAAATAAAGTCTGTCACTGTTTCCATTGTTTCCCCATCTAGTTGCCATGAAGTGATGGGGCCAGATGTTGGATACTAGTTGGGCAACAGTTCAAAGTCACATTCCAAGACCTTCAAGACTATCCTCTGAGTTGTAACATGTCTACCTCCTAGTTTGAACCCCCTGTCTACCTGGCATAAACCAAATCCCACCAGAATCCAGAGGTGGAGAGAGCATAATACATCTGTGTGGTCATTGAGCATTGCTCAAGGGTGTGTGTGTGTGTGTGTGTGTGTGTGTGTGTGACTGTGGCATGCAGTTTGTGGAATCTTAGATCCCAGACCAGGGACTGAATCTGAGCCTTCAGCAGTGAGAGCACAGCCCTAACAACTGGCCTGCCAGAGAATTCCCAGGAACTTGTAAACACACTGCCTTGTGTGTTCCTTGATGAAATCTGGTCCTTTGGGGGCAGTGTTCAATCTGATTTTAGTTTCATTCAGCATCTCCTGCAAACCTTCCTGCCTAGATCAGTGTAGCTTTTCATTGTGATCACAAGTCTGGTACCAAAGAAAGTCCCAAATTCAACTTCTGCTGGTGACCTTGGGGCCCACAGTCCACATCTGGGCTATCCAAGACAGCTACGGGACTGTGTTCCCTGCACAAAGGTGGCTCTATTTCTTTCCTATTTGATTTTAGTTCACTCAATAAGGAGTATCAGATTATATTTGTTTTTAGAAATTCTGTTTGCTGTTGTATTCTTCCTGTTAGTAGAGGCTTTACACGTGGATACACAATTGATTAAAAGCAGGAAAAAAAAGTAATCCTTGGCAAATGTAACTACTAAAAACTCATTTGCAAAGTAAATTGCCATTTATCAGAACTTATTATCTTATGACACAGAAGAATTATGATTTTTGTTCCCTATTCTGAGGCTGTCAAGCCTTGTTGGTGCTGATACCACTTTCTTTGTGACTGTAGCAACTATCACAGTTTCAGCTACTGCTAAAGCTAGCTCTTGAGAAAAGTCATCTGAAGAGTTTGATTTTTCAACTCTGCTGAGTGGTCTGAAAACTTAGGCTGTGTTGGCCTTACCCTCTACCTGTTGGTCTTTCAAAGACCATGTGGCAACTGATTGTTCAGTTTTCTACTCAGCTACTTGGAATGTCTTTGAAAAATGTCTCTAGTGCTGAGATTTAATGATAATACTCGATGAATACTATATTTTCTATGAAAACATTTTATCTTCTCCAAGATTCTCAGCTACATGCTGCTAAACCATAGACACCATCTCCAGAGGTACTGCTAACATCAGGCCACTTAGCAATGTATTTCTTTTTGCATCATCTGAGGATTCTTGTGCTTGATCTGTGAAGACAGTGTTATTTAAGAGCCACAATTCCTATTCACTAATTTAAAAGATATTTCATGATGATCTGAAACTATTAAAGACACTGGTATATATGGAATCAAAATATATTTAATTTGGGGGAACTATTATATGTCCTTCTTAACATTTCCCCCAAATTAAATATATTTTAAGATTCCATATCTACCAGTGTCTTTTCAGTTATTTATTCCAGAAATGTTGAGTGAATATTTACTATGTAATAGTTACAAATGAAACAACCATGATCCCTGACCTCATGAATCTTGGAGTCACGGGGAGGAAGTCAGACTGACCAAAAGACCAGGGTATAAGGACAAGTTGAGTTAATTTAGGGGAACATAATGTTCAGTGATGGAGAGAGGGTTGTATTAATATTTATATAGAGTATTCAAGAAGGCTAGCTAGCAGGGGACATTCAGCTCAGGACTGAAAGATGATACAGAGCCAGCCATAGGAAAATCAATGGGGAAAGCATACCAGGGAGAAAATGACTGTATGGACCACATTCCTGATGCAGTAAGGAGGTCACTGTAACTAGGAATTGCAAGAAGGCTACTGTGGTTGGAATGTGATGATTTGTGTTGGAGAGATGCACAAAAACAAGACTGGAGAGGTGGCCGAGGAGAGGCCGACCATGGTACCAAGCACTGGGTGCCATCGTCACCCACGGACTGAATCTCCAGCCCTGACTGTGGCCTCCACCCCCGCTATCATTGGTAGTACCGGTTCCTGAGTAAGCTTGTGGCATACAGGAAATCAGAAAGGGACATGCACTTTCAGAGGAGAGGTTGTCTCTGAAGAGAAAGGGAGGAGGAGCATCAGCCCTGAATTTGTTCATTTTTTTCTTTTTTGTAAATTCATTAATGAGATAAGTCATGTCACTTTCCCTGTGACAGAGAAACGAGTGGCAGAAGTTGCCTGGATTTGTATCCTAATGGAGTGCCGACAACACTCCTATTGTCTCCCTCACTCTTCTGAGAGCAATCTATCATTTTATAAAGGAAAGTTCTTTTCTTTTCCATAAAGCTGAATTTCTTTCTGGTGCTACCAAAATGCATAATGTGTGTTGTTATTGAAAGTGAAAGTGTAAATCACTCAGTTGGGTCCAATCCTTTGTGACCCAATGGACTGTGTCCCCCCAGACTTCTCTGTCCATGGAACTCTCCTGGCAAGAATACTGGAGTGGGTTGCCATTCCCTTCTCCAGGGATCTTTCCGACCTTGGATTGAATCCAGGCCTCCTGCTGTACAGGCAGATTCTTTACTGTCTGAGCCACCAGGGTGGTTCATGTTGTCATTGGGTTAACCCAAAAAACTTTGTTCAGGTTTTTCCATAGTATGTTACTGAAAAACCCAAATGAGCTTTTTGGCCAACTCAATATAAAGTGAACATGTTAGATATACCCAAGTATTATACATGGTCAGACTAGACTTGAATACTGTAACCTTTGAATACCCTAAGAAAATTAAATCTAGTGCTGAAAAGATCAGAACCAGAGTTTTGATTGATCTGCTAATTAACTATAGTCAGCCATATGCTTCAGTGATTTATTTGTATGGTTAGTGAATGTTGTATACCTACAAATGCACAATTATGTCATATTTATCCATTTATTCCTCTTTTTCAGAAAAAAAGTTTTAAAGCTCATATAATTAAAATAAATGTTTTTGCATAATAATTACCACTAGAAATTGAATTTGTATCTGTGAATTTTTCACCTGAAGTCACAGTGAGTCATGGGTCCCTGTGTAAGGAATGCCTTCTCTCAACAGGCCAAGAACTATTTCCTAAGAAGAGCTGCTTCCCAGGGAGGCAAGGGGGCTCCCGTCACCCACAGGCAGAGCCGGGGGTCCGGGCACAGACTCTGCTGTCAGCTGGTCTACCTGAGAACTGTGTGGCCCCCGGGGAGGACACAGGAGTGGTGAGTACCCATGCGAGGCCAGGCACTGTGATAGCCCTGTCTTCTGGAGAAACTTGCTTTCTGATTTTCCAGTCAGTCCCGTCATTCTTTCAGACATAGCTTCTAAGAAACTGTCAAACATCTGCCTTTCCTTTTCACACTTTTTTCTGCACCCTGCCTATAGCTGTGGTAGTTCAGTAGATAAATGACATCTCACCTCCTCTCTGTGCATACATGTGCGGTGCTGCAAATGCCAATTCTTAAAGGAAAGAAAGAGAAAGAAAGAAAGAAGGAAGGAAGGAAGGAGGGAAAGAGAGGGAGGGAGGGAAGAAAGGAGAGAGAGAGAAATAAATCAGGCTGTTTTGTAAGTCTTCAAGTTCATGGTCATAGTTCTATTAACATCACTTAGAATTATACCAAATGTCCAGCTGCCAGGAGCCTTTGAAATCCAGTAATTATTTATGAGAATTTTATACAAAAAAGGTGGAACACATAAAAGAGCTTTGGTTCATAAAACAGGAAAGACAAATGTTGCCAGAAAAAAAAAATCTGTAAAAAATGTGGAGTAAACTCTATGAATGAAAATCTGTTGTATGCTGGTGTGATTGTTAAATGGAAACCCAGGGTATTTGCTTTGTTAACTGCCCATGTACATAAAGGCAAGTTTATTCCCAAAGATATGATACAGAAATATAATTTTTACTGTTAGAATATTGTTGGGCATCATGATTGTGAACATATTATAAAGTAAATATAGAGCTGCAATTTTCTTTCTTTCTTTTAACCATGGTCTTTTGAAGTATTTTGATAGGGAATTTCTGAGTTCTTTTAAGCTTAATTATAATTTTTGACCACTTTATGAACAAGAATTAGAAAATAGAAATCATAAAGAATTACTATTTGCTGCATCGTATACTCTCTGAGTACTTGAATATTTTAAGGTGTCTGACTATTTTTAGAGAGAAATAATACCAGCATGTGATGCAGGCAAAGATTGAAAGCAAGAATTCTATAGAACGTCTAAATGTCACAGGTGTTATTGGAATGCAAATGTACTTTTCTATACGTTTTATAGGTGTTATATATAGCAAGTGTTTGACACCATATTTTTGCACTTTATTTTTTGACTTTTTCACCTATTACCTTTCCCCAAATTACTAGAAACTAAAAATACCTGCCTGAAATTAAGAGCATGGATGCTTTGGCAAATAAAGGCAGTGTGAGTTTTCTGCTGTCATTAAGATATATGCTATATATCATTTCTCAGTGGGCTGAACTAACTACTCACTGTGAGAAACCTTCCTGAGATGAGATTTCTGTCTGTCAACCTAGGATAAATTTGACTTTGGAGACAAGGAATTTGCACAATCTCATTATTAAAAAAAGCAAAAAGGAGTAGAGAAAAGAGAAATAAAAGCATTATAAAAAATTAGATTTCAATAAAAGCAGAGTCAAAAGTTAGAAAACACATATAATTAATGAAAGGATTCATTTTATTTGATATTTGAACCACAAAATTGAAGTCGTCACAGTCTTTCATGGACAAAACTTGGGTTTTGTGGAAATTAGTGAAATTAAGAAATTATTTCCTTTCAGAGCAAAATGAGATGGTACATTTTGAGTTAAACACATTGTATAAAAATGTAATGAAAAGAAAACCTGTCACTTATGTCATTCTGCATATTTTTAAGTCAAACTTCTCATCTATGAGCTACTAAGTAATATGTAAGAGAAATGCTATGTTTAAATAAATAATATCATTCTCTTACTGGATATTACATCAATGGGTATAAAAATATGAATGACTTAGCAGAAATGCTACTTAAACCTTTCAGAGTTGTCAATATCCAAACTGTGTCTTGTCTGATATCATCATAGCCTCATTTGTAGCCAAATGTGTAGTTTTATAAGTACTGTAAGTCATAAATGCAATGGGTTCTCTTTTTTAGGATCACATTTTTGGAGTTAGTTACTTGAGTAATTTTCATTGCAAACACTTTTAGAGTAATTTTGCAGAAATAAAACAACTCTTGAAGGAACACAACTGCTTTCTTACTAGGGATGGAAATATTTTAGAAAGAAAAGAGCATCTGTTCCTTTTCCTCACCAATGATTTTATTGTCTTCTGGATTGTGTGAATTTGCTCTGGGAAAATAAGAGAGGTGTACTGCAATTCAGGATCATTTTGCCCACTTAGGAACCTGAGTTTCCAATTCAGAATATGACCTGGCTTATTCAGGTGACACCAGTTCCTCATATTCTTCTATTATCATTTAAATTTCTGTTCATGTTTTGACAATCTTCTTTAGTAGAGAGCGCAAAAAACATCCAGCTGCACCCCTTGAATCTTCATTCTTAAGCTGGGATCCGTTATTCTAGAACTAATATTTCCATAATATGTGATGTCACAAAGAAGAATGAAAATCTCACTTTGGAGATGCCACTGTAATAATTCTTACTTATAGTATATAATTAATATGAATAATGGCAACAAAAGAAACACTTGAGAAAAGTAATTCTAGGGTTTAGTTAAAGAAGCTTAATGAAAGCAGCATTCTTCCACTTAGCAAATATTTATGTGCCGGAGACTCAGTTGCTAGGTGCTGGGGGTCATGAAACTTATACCTATGCTGTGCTATCATTACAAGTTTTTCTGATTGATGGAAAAAAATAGAGCACACAATTTTACCTGGATTTCCATGTAATAGACCAGACTGCCCTTGTCATGGAGGGTGAAGGAAGGTGTGGAGGAGTTTCAGACTTGAACGTAGAGGCAAGGAGGGGGCAGGATATTAGGCAGTAGAAAGAACACTTATGATGAAGAACTACTTCACATACTCGTTGCCCTGAAAGGGGCCCAGTGTGTCTAGATCAAAGAGAGCAGAGAAGAGAGAGGAGAGAGATCACACTGGAGCAGTCAGTGAAGAACAGGTTATTCAGGGCCTTGCAGGCCCCATTAAAGAAATTTGATCTTAATTCTAGGTACAATGAGAAACCATGGGGGAATCGGTAGGCCAAGGGTGTGAAGACATCAGATTTCTATTAAAATTCATCACTGATTAATGTGTGAAGAACAGACATGAGGAGAGGATATATGAAGACCAATTTGGAAAATTTTACACCAGTTCAGGGAAGAGAAAGGGCTGATGTTGTAGGAGTCCCCTGGGAAGATAGAGATGTAAGTCCTTGGATGTCATGGCTGGTTAAGGAAGAGAATGGATCAGATGGGTCAGAGATCACAAGGCCCACAGTGACTGTCATGCTTCTGGTTGGAGAAACACGAGGATGTTTTTGATTGTCATGTTCAGTTTGGAGTAGTCACAATGTATCAGAGCGGTGTTTCAAAAAGAAAGTTCTGAATGTAGTTCTGGAGCTCAGAAATCTGAACCGAAGGTTTGAATTTGGAGCCGCTGGTTTTCAAATGTTAGTGGAAATCATGATAGAGGATGAGGTTGTTGGAAGAGAGAACACAGGAAGATAAAAAAGAAAAGTCCTAAACAGAAAGAATCTGAAAGACTCTGAATTTCAATAATTCGGTAGAGGAGGAGCAGTTGGGAAAAGAAGCTGATGAGGAAGAAGTATCATAGAAGACAAGGGAAAGAGAGTATTTCCACAAATTGCTGTAAGGTCAATGATATGAAGATTATGATATATCCGCTTCAGTTAAACACCAAGAATATCATAGGTAAACTTTGCAACAGAGTTTTCATAGAGGAGTGGGGCAAAATCCAGATTAAAGAAGGTGAGTGTATGAAAGAGAAAGGAAGAAAAAAGATCAACAAATGCAGACAGCCCTTTCCAAATTTAGCTGTGAAATTGAGAAGATGAATAGAAATACATAACGGGAAAGATGTGAAATAAACAGAGTGTTTTTGTTTGTTTGTTTTTAGTGATGGTATAAAATTCCTGAAAAAAATAGGCACAGATGGGATCTGGCAATTCAGTCTAGAAAATGTTTATTTTTTTCCTTGAACAAGAACATTTTTATTAATATATCCATAATAAAATTCATGTTTTGGTTTAACTCACATCTTCATCTTTTTTTTTTTGCTGAGAAAATTTCCAAGTTAGCTTGAAGCCTCATCGTGTATTCAGGTAGCCCTCAGTGGTCTTCATCCGTCTCCACAGGGCAATCACTTGGGAGGCTGTATAAAATACAAATGCCTGCTTTCTGCTCCTGGAGAGACTAGTTTAATTGGACTGGGTTTTATCCAATGTACTGATATTTTTAACAGTCCCAAATGATACTGAAGATCAGACAAAAGAGAGAATTACTGATACAAGGGACTATTTTGTTCAACCGCTAAACATTTTCAAGATGTTTTAAACATGCTAGCCTATTGTATTAGAAAATGGTTTTTAAAAGAAAAAGGAGTATCTCTCCCACTGTATTAGGAGAGAAAGAGGAAAGGATGGCTACATGCGTTAAAAGGCTTTATTGGTTTGGTGGCAGAAGACTGAATTATTTGCTGTACCGTGTTGAGGTGTTGAGGGTGATGGGCAAAGACAGTCATGGTTGAAGCAAGTAAACAGTGTTTGAAATAATCACTGCATTGAGTGGCAAAGAATAACACCTAGAGAAATGCAGGGAGATTACCCACTGTTGCTGGGAGGTTATTAAGGTTTATGACTATGAATATTCAGAAGGCTGCCTGATTTTCTCCAGAAACTTCCCAGCAGGAAAGCTCACAGATGGTATTAATCCAGGATGAAATTTTCCACATAATATGTAAAGAACAAAGAGTACGAGAATGCAAGAGGGCAGTTAGAGAATGATTCCTCAATGGGGCCGTAGGTAGTAACCAGGATCCGTAAGGGAAGTGAAGACAGGAAATCCTGGGGTAATGGTCCTACTGGAGTCAAATATAAATTCAAGGTGAACAACTGAGCAAACAGGTAGGTGGGGAGAGACTGGGGGTGAGAGAGAGGGTATCTGTTTAATGTTTCCAAGCAGGGTTTCGGGAAAGGATACGCTGTTCCCTGACACCGCAAGTGGGTGGCTGAGGTGGAGATGAGAAGGAAGAGGTCCCTGAAAATGTGAATATCAAGAAACAGAGCAGTCAGATCATGTCATCCCAGGCTGGCAATGCTTGGATGGGGAGAGACCATAGACAAATTCCTCAAGTGATGAAGAGCCACAGCCAGGGCTTAAGCAGTGACAGCAGAGTATAGAGGGTAAGGGAGGCATCACTAGGACTCAGAGATAACATGGACTCAGAGAGTGGTTCCCCCCCATGAGGACAGAAGGGATGAGGTCCTGAGAATGGTGCGGATCAGGCAGAGTACTTGTCAATACTGTTCAGCCACTAATTCGTGCCCGAGTCTTTGTGACCCCATGGACGGCAGCATGCCAGGCTTCCCAGTCCTTTGCCATCTCCCAGAGTTCACTCAGATTCATGTCCACTGGGTCAATGGTGCTGTCTGCTCTTTCATAAACAATGCTATCCTGTCTTTACTGCATATATATCTGCCTACGTTGCTATGGTTTGAGAGGAAACAGTAAAACTTGGGTCCAGCTAACTAACCCGTTAGTCCCATAGTGATGCCTTAGTATTTTGTGAGAGTCTGGTCCTTCCCTATCTCTCCTGAGCCAGGAACATTCAAAGTCTTAAGAATTGTACAGGAGACTCCTCTGGCACAGTGACACTGAGGATCCTGGCTTTGAACTATGGCTGTACTACTTTGCCGCTTTCTAGCTTGTGGTCCTGGGTGTGTGGCTTAACCTTTATCTCTGCACTTCATCCATGAAATGGGAATAAGAATAATAAGTTCCAGTGTGGAATTGTGAAGATTAATGGAAGTAATGTACACAGCTGGCATTATTTGTCACATAGGAAGTATTTAAAAGGTAGAAGTCAATCACATTATTAATATTTTAATGTCTCACCCATTGCATGTGCTACTGTTTACGCTCAAATAATTGTAAAAGGCTTCGGAAAGCTCCCCCTGCCTTTCTGACATCACACATTTTGAAATACTCCTCCAAGCGCCAGTTAGATGTTGAATAACATCTAACTGGTGCATTTATTTCAAACTGGTTCCAGCCCCAAATGTATTTTCACTTCTGGATAGTGAACGGATAACCTTATCTAATGAATCCCATATCTATAATCCCTGAAACAGAACTTGGATCACAGTAGGTGTTAAATATTAGCTTATTATAAAATGATAGGAAAAAGGAACCTAATATGCATTGCTAAAAGACATGTTGTTATTTGTCTTCTGGAAGCAGTGTTGGGGTGGAAAGCAGGTGCAGGATGGAGACAGCCTGTTAATCTAAGCTGAGTAAGGAGAGAGAACACCCTTTGCTTCATCCATTGCAAGTGATGTGTTCCAGTGCACTTGGCTGGGAGAAAGGATAATTACGAATTACAAGCATCCGTCTTAGAAATGATGAAAGTTCTAGCATCCCCACATCATGCCCGCTGAGCAGAGGTCTTAATCTGGCAATATTTCAAATATGATGAAAAGATGTTTGAATAACATTTTGGCAAAGGTTTATAAAACATTAAATCCCATAGAAACATATTTGAAAGACCTAGTTTTTCAAAGTTTAATGATTGGATTATTTTTTAAATGAATCACTTTTTAAGATGTCTTGCCCAACAGGAAGCCAACCATGTGAGCAAAACTTCAGTCTTATGAAATTATAATTAAATTAAATCGTATCTGCTAGCTTACATGCAATATGGATTACAGTGGTGCTGATCATATGGAACAAAACATTATCAGCTACAAAGAGGTATAATTAGCTTATTCTTGCAATATATAGTCACTTAAATTTAAAAATATATAAACAGGAAAGAAAAGCTAAAAATCTGAAGTACCAAATTTAATTTAATTTTTTATATTAATGACCAGGTTGTCCTAACAAGCTGGTTTACTATTGAAATTAGCAAATGACTATTCTTATATAAGGATGGCCAGGAGAAAGGCAAGTGGCATTGACTGAGCACTTCTCTTCTGAAAAATCCTATAGATGCTGCGTGTGTCATATCTCATTTAACTGTCATTCACTATTGTCCTCAATTTTCATATGGTTTAAAAATATGATACCAAGGAAGAATGACCTGGTGCAAAAGAGCTATTAAGTGGCAGATCTGAGGTCTGAATGCTGTCAGATGCCAAAGCCAATATTTTGATCACTGACATACAAAGTGTCAATTCATCCTTGGATTGTCTAGAAAGTCCTGGATGAATTAGCTTATTCATTGCAAGTTCTTAACCGATTTGTTCTGATCTTGGCATAACACAGATAAGCCAGCTAAGAGTTTAAAACCAAGGAGTGAACAAATGATTTATGAGGTCTTAGACAACGTGGCAGAACAGCTTGAACAAGTTTTGTCAAAATTTGTCATTTTCCTTTGATAGTTTTTAGACTGACAAAGCAGGAGTCAGAATTCTAAGCTAGAATAACAAAGCTTCTATCATAATAAACTCATGAGCAAGATGGCGAAATGGTAGCAAGATGGTGGAACAGATAGGCAATACTGGTGCTGAGATTATATTATCATCAAATAATTATTTTGACAAATGAAGGCTATAGATTGTGTGAATGATAGATTTTAGAGTGGGACTTCAAATGCATTGTTCAAAATTTTCTGTTTACAATATCTTGGAAAATATTTTGAATAAATAATATATTTGATATTTAAGTCTAGAAAATAAATTAAAAGGCTTTAATCACAGACTATGCTTTTTATGAAAAATTAAGAAATTTAATTTAGAACTCCTTGCAGCATGGTATAGATGTTTTGCTAAGAACATAAGTCTGTATAGCTCACTTCTTGCGTTCAGTTCAGTTCAGTCGCTCAGTTGTGTCCGACTCTTGGCGACCCCATGAATTGCAGCATGCCAGGCCTCCCTGTCCATCACCAACTCCCAGAGTTCACTCAAACTCGTGTCCATCGGGTTGGTGATGCCACCTAGCCATCTCATCCTCTGTCGTCCCCTTGTCCTCCTGCCCCCAATCCCTCCCAGCATCAGAGTCTTTTCCAATGAGTCAACTCTTTGCATGAGGTGGCCAAAGTATGTAGGTATAATTTATTTCTGGTTTAAATATTCACTGGAGCTTCCCTGGTGGCTCAGATGGTAAAGAATATGCCTACAATGCAGGAGACCTGGATTAGATCCCTGGGTCAGGAAGGTCCCCTGGGGAAGGGAATGGCTCCCCACTCCAGTATTCTGGCCTAGAGAACTCCATAGACAGCGGAGCCTGGCAGGCTACAGTCCATGGGGTTGCAAAGAGTTGAACACGACTGAGTGACTAACACTTTCACTTTTGAACATTCAGTAAAGAAATGATATCATCCCATTTAATAGTCAACATTAGTACAGGCTGCCTCTCGGCCTTTTGGCTAAGAACAAGTATACTATGTGGCTTTCCCAAGTGCCCCCTGGTAAATAATCTGCCTGCCAGTCCAGGAGATGCAAGAGACGTGGGTTTGATTTCTGGGTTGAGGAGATCCCCTGGAGTAGGAAATGGCAACCCACTCCAGTATTCTTGCCTGGAGAATTCCACAGAGAGAGGGGCCTGGAGGGCTACAGTCCATGAGTTCGTAAAGAGTCAGACACAACTGAGCAACTCGATACACACACACACAGTAAGGGAGTCCTCTTCTTTGGAGCAAGTCGTTACGTGTTGGGAGTTTCTTGGTCACTTAATTGGTGATGAAACAGAACAGAAGGAGAGGAATTAAACCTAATAGGGAAAAGTTTATTCAAGGTTTATATTATATAATGTTATATAATAGAAAGATGATTTAAAATAGTAAAAGTGGCATTTTAAGATGCCACTAGTTTTAAATTTCTTAATATTGAATACCTGATAGAAAGGATAGTAAAGGTTGATGGGCTTTATAGGAGCTTAAACTTGGTAAGGTAATAATCCCTCTGGTAAGCAGCTTATTATGAAAGATACAAGTCAAAAAAAGGCAGAGCAAACAGAGACATCAATATGTTTGCCTCAAGTTTAGAATTAGTATCTATTTTAGAAGTCTGAGTCAATTTCATTATTCTGTCTCCTTGGTAGTCAATTTATTGTTTAGGGCTCTCTCAATTAAACCCTGTCACTTCAGGGGAAGTTCAAGAGAATAGTGCATTATTGATATTACAGAAACAGTTGTCAGTAATCAATACATTTTGAACCACACACAGGTATATCTTTAAGGACATAATTTATCAAAAACAGGCTTACTGGGGCTCTTCATGCTATTTTCATTGATTTTCCTGTTCTAGGAACACATGGTAGATATTCTATATGTGACATGAGTTATATTCAAATAAAGAAGCCAGCTACTCAAAAAATGCTCAGTTACAGGGGAAGAAATTAAGGATAAGGATTCTAAAGAAGAAATGAAGTTGAATTTAAGTTGTTATTTTCACATTTTAATATATCTTTGAGAAGAAGTTAATTAGATAACTTACAATGTTTTAAAAGATTACATGTAAGGAATACCAAATTCTAGGTGCGAATCTTGTTCTTTACTTACTGTGTAAAACAGAGGTAGAAAGGTACTTTTATTTAGTTATTTTATTGCTGCTGCATAACTTTCTTTAAAATGAAGCATAAATATGCATTGCTTTATACTGTATGTATTCTACATATTTATCTGTTACCGTAAATTTTACAACAACTATTGGAGTTCACAGTATGAAAGTATCCTAAATGAACCCTTGTGTATACCAAGTGATTGACAAAGGGAATAATAACCTTCTAATCTTGCAAATCTGTACTTTCCTTTATAATGTGAGCTTTAAAAATCAAGATAATGTATTCTTTTCCATAATTACAAAGAATCTGAAATGAGGGATAGATGAAAGTAACATCTTAAATTATTTTATAAGATAGAATATTACTGTTCTTCAGAGAAAGGAAGAAAGAGTTGACTTAAAAGTGAGGCTTTTTACACTTAAAGCGGTGGCTTGTTTCCTGAAATCCAGATGTTTTCATTCAGTCTAACCAAAATCTAACCCTAATACCTGCTCAGGTAGCTTGTTATTCTCATTTTTGTTTTAAAAGGGCATTGTTTCAAGCTACTTGAGTGAAAGTGCCATGAAGGAATCCCATTTGTGAAAAAACAAGAAGTCTATACACAACTACTTGTGACAATTGACTCACACAGCCATTGAGTACACAGATACTGTGTACGTTGTCTCCATGCCCAACACTAATTTGGGACCTAACTTACAACTTGACCTTTCCACTCTTTCCATATAACATTTCACCAGTCCAACCCATCTGATGCATTGCTCTAGTTAATATTATCTTCAGAAAGATTCTCCTTTCTTTTTGTATGTGTCAGGGATTCAATACATTTTATTGCTGAGCAGTGTTGTCTATCAATTCATAAATGGAAGGGTATTTAAGCTGTAACCCACATGTATTTTAAATAATTTGACATGAGAACTAGAGAGTATTTGTGTGGATGTATATTTTTATTTTCCATGGGAGAATAGCTAGAAAATGGCATTTCTGTATCTTATTGTGTGTATCAGTTCAGTTCAGTCACTCAGTTGTGTCCAACTCTTTGCAACCCCATGAATTGCAGCATGCCAGGCCTCCCTGTCCATCACCAACTCCTGGAGTTCACCCAAAGTCATGTCTCTCGAGTCGGTGATGCCATCCAACCGTCTCATCCTCTGTCATCCCCTTCTCCACCTGCCCCCAATCCTTCCCAGCATCAGAGTCTTTTCCAATAAGTCAACTCGTCACATGAGGTGGCCAAAGTATTGGAGTTTCAGCTTTAGCATCATTCCTTCCAAAGAACACCCAGGACTGATCTCCTTTAGAATGGACTGGTTGGCTCTCCTTGCAGTCCAAGGGACTCTCAAGAGTCTTCTCCAACACCACAGTTCAAAAGCATAAATTCTTCAGCACTCAGTTTTCTTCACAGTCCAACTCTCACATCCATACATGACTACTGGAAAAACCATAACCTTGACTAGACGGACTTTGTTGGCAAAGTAATGTCTCTGCTTTTGAATATGCTATCTAGGTTGATCATAATTTTCCTTCCAAGAAGTATGTGTCTTTTAATTTCATGGCTGCAGTCACCATCTGCAGTGATTTTGGAGCCTCCCAAAATAAACTCTGCCACTGTTTCCACTGTTTCCCCATCTATTTCCCATGAAGTGATGGGACTAGATGCCATGATCTTCGTTTTCTGAATGTTGAGCTTTAAGCCAACTTTTCACTCTCCTTTCACTTTCCTCAAGAAGCTTTTTAGTTCCTCTTCACTTTCTGCCATAAGGGTGGTGCCATCTGCATAACTGAGGTTATTGATATTTCTCCCAGCAATCTTGATTCCAGCTTGTGCTTCTTCCAGTCCAGCGTTTCTCATGATGTACTCTGCATAGAAGTTAAATAAGCAGGGTGACAATATATAGCCTTGATGTACTCCTTTTCCTATTTGGAATCAGTCTGTTGTTCCATGTCCAGTTCTAACTGTTGCTTCCTGACCTGCATATAGGTTTCTCAAGAGGCACGTCAGGTGGTCTGATATTCCCATCTCTCTCAGAATTTTCCACAGTTTTTTGTGATCCACACAGTCAAAGGCTTTGGCATAGTCAATAAAGCAGAAATAGATGTTTTTCTGGAACTCTGTTGCTTTTTCCATGATCCAGCGGATGTTGGCAATTTGATCTCTGGTTCCTCTGCCTTTTCTAAAGCCAGCTTGAACATCTGGAAGTTCATGGTTCACATATTGCTGAAGTCTGACTTGGAGAATTTTGAGCATTACTTTACTAGCGTGTGAGATGAGTGCGATTGTGCAGTAGTTTGAACATTCTTTGGCATTGCCTTTCTTTAGGATTTGAACGAAAACTGACCTTTTCCAGTCCTGTGGCCACTGCTGAGTTTTCCAAATTTGCTGGCATATTGAGTGCAGCACTTTCACAGCATCATCTTCCAGGATTTGAAATAGCTTGACTGGAATTCCATCACCTCCACTAGCTTTGTTTGTAGTAATGCTTCCTAAGACCCACTTGACTTTTCACTCCAGGATGGCTGGCTCTAGGCTACTGATTACATCATCATTGTTATCTAGGTTTTTAAGACCTTTTCTGTATAGTTCTTCTGTGTATTCTTGCCACCTCTTCTTAATATCTTCTGCTCTATTAGGTCCATACCATTTCTGTCCTTTATTGTGGCCATCTTTGCATGAAATGTTCCTTTGGTATCTCTAATATTCTTGAAGAGATGTCTAATCTTTCCCATTCTATTTTTTCCCTCTATTTCTCTGCATTGTTCACTTTGGAAAGCTTTCTTATCTCTCCTTGCTATTCTATGGAACTCTGTATTCAGATGAATATATCTTTTCTCCTTTGCCTTTTGCATCTCTTCTTTTCTCAGCTATTTATAAGGCCTCAAACAGCCATTTTGCCTTTTTGCATTTCTTTTTCTTGGAGATGGTTTTGATCACTGCCTCCTGTACGGTGTTATGAATCTCCATCCATAGTTCTTCAGGCACTCTATTAGATCTAGTTGCCAAACAATTTTTCAAATGTTGTTGTCTAGTCACTCATTCGTGTCCAACTCTTAAGTGACACCATGAACTGTAGCCAGCCAGACTGTACTGTCCAGGGGATTTCCCAGGCACGAATACTGGAGTGGGTTGTCATTTCCTCGTCTAACGGATCTTCCCTACCCAAGGATCAAATGAGCATCTCCTGCACTGGCATGTAGATTCTTTAGCACTGAGCCACCAGGGAAGCCCTTTCCAAATACAGTACTTCGCATTTGCACGAGCAATGTAAGAGACTTTCATCCACCCACCTTTGCACCAAAACTTGGTATGTCATTTCTCTTAACTTTAGCCACTCTCTAAAATGAGTACTAATATCTCATGGTGATCTTAATTTGCATATTTCTAATAACTAATGACATGTAATATTTTTATGTGCTATATTGGTTATTGGAATATCTTATTTTGTCACCCACCAGAGCCCTTGGCCTTTCTTAATCAATAGAAATTGATGAAACCAGGCAAGAAATTCAGGCAAGACTTTATTGGGGCCCCTACTGCAACATAGTAGGTGGTTCAGATGGTAAAGTATCTGCCTGCGATGCAGGAGACCTGGATTTGATCCCTGTGTCTGGAGGATCCCCTGGAAAAGGGAATGGCACCTCACTCTAATATTCCTGCCTGGGAAATCCCATGGGCAGAAGGGCCTTGCAGGCTATAGGCCACATTCCATGGGGTTGCAAAGATCGGATACAACTGAGCAACTAATACACAGAACTGAAGCAGGGGTGAGCAAAAACAAGTAACGGGTGAGTGAAAACAAGTAACAGGTTCTCTTGCTTGCTTCCCAAGTTGGGAGGTGAACTGGTTCCTTATATGGGGTGATGGTAGGGGTGTGCCCAGGAGTCAGGCTAGAGGGGTGGCTGAGGTGTTTTGCCCACTTCTTTGGTGGTAGTAAGTGCAGGGGCAGGCATAGTACCTGGCTTTTGCTTCTGACCTGTAGTTTTTGCTCCCAGCTCTTCAGAGGTGGCATTTGGCTTTTTGATCTTTTTGTGTGTTGTTATCTACAGTTTGTCCCAACTGCACGCACACGCACACGCACGCACACACACACACACACACACACAATTAGCTTTAGTTCTTTATTTGTTATTGTTGAGTTGCTCAGGTGTGTCCGACTCTTTACAACCCCATGGACTGCAGTATGCCAGACTTCGCTGTCTTTCACCATCTCCCAGAGTTTGCTCAAACTCTTGTCCATTATGGAGAAGGAAATGGCAACCCACTCCAGTATTCTTGCCTGGAGAATCCCATGGACAGAGGAGCCTGGCAGGCTACAGTCCATGGGGTCTCAAAGAGTCACACATGACTGAGAGACTCTCACTCACTCACTCATGCCATTAAGTCAGTGATGCCATCCAACCATCTCATCCTCTGTCCCCCACTTCTCCTCCTGCCCTCAAACTTTCCCAGCATCAGAGTCTTTTCTAATGAGTCGGGTCTTCACCAAATCAGGTGGCCAAAGAACTGGAGCTTCAGCATCAGTCCTTCCAATGAATATTCAGGGTTGATTTCCTTTAGGATTGACTGATTTGTTCTCCTTGCTGTCCAAGGAAGTTTCTTTGTATTTTGTTGGTCGAGGAGACATTTATCAGGTACAAGCACTGCTACCAAGGATTTGAGGTCCCAGCCTGTCTCAATTTTATAAAATTTCTCTCTGTTCAAATCTTTTGTCCCTTTAAAAATAGTTATCTTATTATTGGGTATCTTGTGCATTCTGAATAAATTTATCAGATGTCTGTTCTGTGAATATTTTTCCCACTGCTGCTGCTGCTAAGTTGCTTCAGTCGTGTCCGACTCTGTGCGACCCCATAGATGGCAGCCCACCAGGCTCCCCCATCCCTGCTAGCCTTGCCTTTATATTTTCTTAATGGTATCTTTTGAAGTGCACAAGTTTTAAGTTTTGATTAGGTATAGTTTATCATTTTGTCTGTGTGTCCTGTTCAAGAAATCTTTGTCTAATCTAAGGTAAAAATGTTTTCGTTTGTGCTTTCTTTTAGAAGTTACATAACTTGGGGTCTTTTATTCAGATTTCTGATTCAAATTACTTGATTTATATGGTACAAGATAGGAGTCAGTGTTTTTACCTATGGATACCCAATTGTTCATGTACCATGTGTTGAAAAATACTTCTGTTCCTCACTGAATCACCTGAGACTCCACCAAAAATCAATTGGCTGTACAAGAATGGGTCTATTTGTAGACTGTCTATTCTGTTCCATCGATCTTTGTATCTGTTTTTATTACATATTGTCTTAATTATACAATTGCCAGTATTACATATTGTCTTAATTACTGTAGCTTTATAGTATGTCTTGAAGTCAGGTCATATAGATCTTCCATATTTGTTTGTTTGTTTTTTTTTTTTTTTGAAAATTATTTTGGTTATTTGTAGTACCTTTCCAATTGCCCTATAAATTTTAGAATCAAACTTTAAACCTGAAAGCCTATTGGAATGTTGTTTTGAGTCACATTGTAAATATGGACAGAATTGACTCCTCAACAATATGATGTCTCCTAATTCCTATTCATTTATTTGGGTCTTCTATTAGCAATGTTTTGTAGTTTCAGTGTAAAGATCTTGGACATATTTTTTTTTTATTTTCTCTGCATATTACTTGATACCAATGTTATTTTAAATGATGCAATAATAAGGTTCCATTTATATTTGTTGCTATTATGTAGAAATACAATTGATATTTGTATTCTGTGACATTGAAAACCTCATATATTGGTTTGGGGAACTATTTTGTATATTCCATGTGAGTGTGTGCTCAGTTATGTCTAACTCCTTGCAACCCCATGGATTGTAGCCCACCAGGTTCTTCTGTACATGGAATTTTCTAGGCAAGAATACCACAGTGGGTTGCCATTTCCTACTCCAGGGGATCTTCCTGATCCAGGGATCAAACCCACAACTCTTGTGTCTCCAGCATTGGCAGGCAGATTCTTTACCAACTGCGCTACTTGGGAAGTATATTCCATAGGATAATTAAATAGATAATCATTCCATCTGTGAGTTGAGTGAGTTTTAGTTCCTGGTTCATATCTTGGACGTTCAGTACAAATTTGAATAGAGATGGAGAAGTAGACAATGATGCCTTGTTACTGAACTTAGAAAACACTCTCTCATTCACCATTAAAGTAATTGATATGTAGGTTTGTTATAGACAGCACATATTTGGGTGTTGCTTTTTTGTACACTCTGACAACCACTGGCTTTTAATCAGTACATGTATATACAGTTTATGTATATATTGTATTTATATTTTTATAGTTTTTAAAATATATATTTATATATTTATATTTAATGTCATTGTTGAAATGATAGGTGAAAAAGTCCCACTTTGCTATATTTTCCCAATTAGCCAGATGTTTTTGCTTCCTTTTATTTATTTATTTTTGCCTGCCTTACTTTAGTTTAAATGAGTATTTTTAGTATAATATTTTATGTCTGCTCTTGGCTTATTAGCTGTAGTCTGTTCTTATTCTCTTTTTGTTGTTGTTTGTTTGTTTAGAAGTTGCTCTACGGCTTACAATACACACCTCTACTTCATCAGAGACAGCTTTCAGCCATGTTCTACCAGTGCGCGTATTATGTGAGAAACTTCCAGCATGGCTCCTCATCCCCTCCCTCCTGTCCTTTGTGCTAACGCCATCATACCTTTTACTTCTGCATGTGATATAAACTCTGCAATATATCATTACTATTTTATTTTGAAGAGGCAGCTATCTTCTAGTTTTCTTTTCCCATGTGCCTTCACCTCTCTGTACATCCAAATTTCTGGCATTTACCCTTTTCCATTTGTTTGATAAGCATCCTTTACTATAATTTGTGGAGCATATCTGCTGGTGATGAGTCTTCTTGGGCTTTATTTGGAGAAAAGGCTTTATTTTATCAATGCTTGAAAAATATTTTCACTAAATATAGAAGTCTATGTTGGCTTTTACCCTACTCCTCTGTAATTTAAAAATATTGCTTTTTTTTTTTTTTTTCTTTTATCATTTGTGTTACAAAGTCTACTACCGTTCTTATCTTTCTTACTCTACATCTATTATGTTTTTAGTCTGGGTACTTTTAAGCTTTTTTTTTTTTTTTTAATAATTGTTGATCTTTAGCAGTTTGGATATAATGTTCCTTGGTGTGGTTTTATTTGCATTTGTTTTGTTTGAAACTTATTGAACTTTGATTTGAAGTTTTCTTATTTATTTAAAATTTTTCTTATTTTACTCTCTTTCTTATTTAGAACTTCATTACACCTGTGTTAAACAGCTTGTCATCCTTTTGCAGTTACTGGTCCTCTGTTGATTTTTTTTCCTCTCCATCTTTGTTCTCTGCTTTATTTTGTGGGATATTTTCTTTCTTTCTTTTTTTTCTTTTTGTCCCCATTTCCTTTTGGAATATTTCTATGTCTGTGTTTTCAGTTAATGATTTTTTTCTATTTGGCATACTACGATCTATTGATCTTCTCTATTTTATGTTTCATGTCAGTCTCTTATCTTTCATTTTTATAAGTTCCATTTCTTTTTTATATCTTTCATATTTTCCCTCCTCATGTCTGCCTGCTTCTCAACATCCTTAAGTATATGGAACATATTCATTGCTGCTCCAATGCTGCTTCTGCCTAATCCTACCTTCTCACTTATCTTTGTTAATTCAGTTGCTTGATTTTTCTTCTAATCATGACTCACAATTTCCTGCTTATTTGTCTGCCAACTAATCATGGATTGGATACTAGACATGAAGATTACATTTTTGAATTCTAGATATTGTTGTATTCCTTTATAGCAAAAGTATTAGATGGACTTTGTTCTGGAACACAGTTATGTTACTTGGAGTCAGTTTGATCCTTTTCTGTATTTGTTTTTAAGAGTCGGACACGACTGAGTGACTTCACTTTCACTTTTCACTTTCATGCATTGGAGAAGGAAATAGCAACCCACTCCAGTGTTCTTGCCTGGAGAATCCCAGGGACGGGGGAGCCTCGTGGGCTGCCGTCTATGGGGTCACACAGAGTCGGACACAACTGACGTGACTTAGCAGCAGCAGTAGAGAGGGTCCAAAGCAACTTTAAATAGGACTAATAGCCACAGTATTAAAATGATGTCCCATTTGAGAAGTCTACAGAATTCTCCATGTATCATGATGTCTTTCCACTCTAGCTGATGGTAACACAAGCTCTTCTCAGCCCCGAGTGATCTCTAGGAGTTTCTGTTACTGGCACTTCAGCTTCCCTGTGGTTCTTTCCCCACCTCTGTGTAGTTTTCTCTCATGAACAAATTAAAGATTGAAGGGGATGGGGCCCATCTGCAGTTGATTTTTTTTTTTAATTGTAGCCATTCAAGTGGGTTTGAAGTTGTATCTAATCTAAGGTGATATCTAGTAGGTATCTGAAAAGTGAAGTGTTGGTTGCTCAGTTGTGTTTGACACTTTGAGACCCTATGGTCTGTCCATGGGATTCTCCAGGCAAGAATACTGGAGTGGGTTGCCATTCCTTTCTCTGGGGGATCTTCCGGATCCAAGGATCTATCTAGGAATATTGGTTTTTTGACTTGCTTGACTATAGACATTAAGTGTTTTCTCATGTGCTTATTGGACATCTACACACACACACACGCATATATATATACATATATTTATGCACACTTTTGAGAACAGTTTATTCAAATTATTTGCCCAATATTTCCCCCCCCATCATCAAGTTGTATGAGTTCTTTCCAAACTAGGTAAAATTCCCTTAACAGATACATAATTTGCAAATATTTAATCTTAATCTGTAGGTTGTCTTTTCATTTTCTTGATGGTTTTCTTTGAAACATAAATGTTTTTAATTTTGACAAATCCAATCTATTTTTTTAGTCACTTGTGGTTTTGGGGTCATATCTAAGAAATTATTGTCTAATCCAAGGCTAAGCAAATTTTCTCCTATATTTAAGTTTTATAGCTTTAACCCTTACAGTAGTGACTATAATCTGTTTTGTATAAATTTCCATATATGGTCTAAAGTAAGGGCCCAACTCTTTAAAGATACTTTTTGGAAAAATGACTTGTACCCATCTCTTTTAAACATTATTTTCCATTATTGTATTCTTTAATCAAATAAACACATAGATGTGTTGAGAGAAAAAGAAAACTGAAGATAAGCTGGTTCAATTCATATACTTATTACAAGTTAGTTTTTCACTTAGGTACATAAACTGACTAAGGCGTTCCTCAGATGGTGATCAACTGAGCATTTTGTTGCCCAGGATTGTAAAAAAGCAAAGAGCACCTCTACTTAGACATTTTGCTGTTCATTCGCTAAGTTGTGTCCGACTGCAATCCCATGGACAGCAGCACTCAGGCTTCCCTGTTCTTCGATGTCTCCTAGAGTTGCTCAGACTCATGTCCATTGAGTCAGTGATGCCATCCAACCATCTCATCCTCTGTCCCCCTCTTCTCCTCCTGCCATCAATCTTTCCCAGCATCAGGGTCTTTTCCAATGAGTCAGTTCTTTGCATCTGGTGGCCAAAGTGTTGGAGCTTCAGCTTCAGCATCAGTCCTTCCAATGAATAATTAGGGTTGGTTTCCTTTTGGATTGATTGGTTTGATCTCCTTGCAGTTCAAGGGATTTTCAAGGGCTTCTCCATCACCATGATTCAAGAGTATCAATTCTTCCATGCTCAGCCTTCTTTATGATGCGAGTTAGGCATTATCTTTTATCAGCTCTTCTTAAGCTTCTCTTATCTAAAAATTTCATTCCAAGGAGATAACACAGGTGAATCCACACCCCCTCAAATAAATAATTTTAAGGTGTATGAATACATACATTTATATATGTTATATTTATTTTCCAACAAAATTGTACACTCTATAAAATTTATGCTTTAAAAAATAAGATTTTATAGTCAAGTATTTAAATGGTTAGCAGGATTGACACACTCAGAATACTCAGAATAGTCCTGAAGCTTCACTTTCCTCTACCATGGGCATTTTCATTGGGCACCAAAAGGAGGCAGGTTTAGATGAGAAATAACTACATATACACATCACATCACAGAGTGGAAGACTGAGCTGCAGAAGATGGACTTAAGTCCTCCTGTGATGCTGGGCCTCTGGCTTTTTGCGGGGAATGACGTTTTTCCCTTCTAAAATGCCTTGTTATAAACTCCTCAACTGATTCCATACTTGACTTTTAAATGGTGAATCAGAGACAGCCTACACGCCATGACTTATTCCAAGCAGTCCATGTTCTTGACATCCACTTAGCCAGTGGGAGGACCATGCCATGTAAGAAGGCTGAGTCTCATGGAATTTAAGGGCACTGTTGTTGTAAGCAAACTGTATGCTACAGTGTGATTGGATCATGCTGCTGCTGCTGCTGCTAAGTCGCTTCAGTCATGTCCGACTCTGTGGACCCCATAGACGGCAGCTGCATGAGCCGCCTATACTTTCCAGGAACTGATTGTCTGTATGCGATTTATTCCTGGAGAATCCATTATTTTAACACCACAAATTCTTGGGAAGGTAGAAGAAAGAACACATTGCAGTCAGATTGCAATAACTATTTAAGCTGTTTAAAGTCATTTCACTTGTTTTATATGAGAAAAACAAACCCTACAAAGAAAAACAAAACTACAGTTATGCAGTTCATGCATTTGATGTGGCTTTCTGATTTCATGCTTGAGACTGAACATGATATTATACATTTTAACATTGATGTTTAGGGAAACAACTGCTTGAAATGTGAAATAACAGCCCCCAAATCTTTACAGGTTGAAGTGTAATATTCCTCTCAAATTTTTGTCTAGGTTTTACTCATGGAAAAGTTGAGCATGTTAGCACAGTGCCTTTATTCTATGCAAGTCCATTGTGATATCCTTACTCATGTGATAGGAGCTCCTTGCTGCATCTCTCAAAGTATTTAATTGGTATAGTCTTAGGAAAAGATAATAATTTCCCTGTATCTGAATAAACTAGATATGGTCGGAGTTTTCCTCCAGCCTGCTTTAGTTAAAAATTTAGAACTTTATTCTACTTGACAATGGGCAACTCGGCAATATTTTTAATGGTATAGAGTTATGTTTTCATATTTTGTTGTTGTTCAGTCACTCAGTTGTGTCCGACTCTCCCTGTCCTTCACTATCTCTCAGTTTGCTCAGTTCCGTCTTACACAAGGTATAAATTTCTAGAATCACAAATGTACTATGATAGATGTCTATTGCATTTATCATCTCCTTTCAATGGATAAAAAAAAAATAATGGAGTATGAAAAATAATTTAACTGGATTAAAAAAAAACACTCCAAGTTGCAAAATATCTTCCTACTAAAAAACATTTAAGAGTGGATGAGTGAATGATTGTGGAAATATTTTTCAGGTGACACTTGTAAGAGAAATTGTAAATCCAGGACCTGAATCAAAAGGAGCAGGGTGGTACAGCAAGAAATAAATAAGAGTTGACGACTCATTGACATTGATCTTTATTTTTCCAATATTTGTGATACAGTGAGATTTTTTTTTTAGAACAGAAAAAAAGAAAAAGTTAGTAATATCTGTGTCACTGAATAATACTCTTATTTTTGAGAGTATTATACTCTTACGCCATTACCATAATCAAGAAACAGGATCAATCCTATATTATGTACTTTAAAGATTTGCTAGAGTAAATAACTTGAAGTTTACAAACAATGACACTATTTGGCTCTATTCCATGACACTTAGTTAAGCAACTTTAATGTGAAATTAAGAAAGAAAAAAAAAAAAAGACAAAGTACTTCCTTTGTAAATCCACTAATTTTATCCCCTCCTTCCCTTGATTTCATTTTTACGTCTTGTCTGTATTCATTGCATATGTGCTCAGATTTTCTGCATTTTATTTCACACAGTCAAGGACACACAGAGCCATTTCTATTTCAGTGCGGATCATCCTCATCTGGGAATTCCAGTCAGCTTGAACCACAACTGATCTTGCGTGTTTGGTCACCACCTGTGCAGGGCTCTCTTCAACCTCTCCCATTTCGGTTCTTTTGCTCGCTTTAGCAACTACATTTGTGTAGTTTGACACATTAGTGTACAAACTAGAATTTTTCTTGGGCTACTATGCCTAGGATCTATCGCAGACAAATGAAGCCTTTAGCTCCCTTTCTCATTCTATATTGCTGCCAAGCCCCTGATGTGAATGCCTATCTTTTTATCCTTCCAACCTAACTTTCAGTTTCTTATATGCATTTTATTTTTGCCAGCATTTTGCCTTTGCACTCGCTGATTTAACATGCTTTTCACATGGTATCCTCAGCTTTCCTTACAAATACAGCTTTTGGAAATATTGCTATTTTACTAACCTCTCTTGATTCCACCACACCTATTTGTCCCCTATGTAAATTTGCCTTTTATTTCTTTTTGGTAGATCAGTTTTTAAGTCTCAGATGTTAAATGGGATGTCAGAATTTCTTTCAGTCTGTATATCAGTTGGTCACTATTTTTATAACATTAATGAATGATAGATCTATGGGTTTTGGATTCAAAGAGCTAAAATGTAAATTTTTTTTTTGTCAAATGGTTCTATTGTAATTCTAAACTGTCATGCAAACTTTTCATTGGTTTGCTCTGGGTGTATCATAAATTTAGGATTGCAGTGATGTTATACTTTGTTGCATAGTAGTACTATATTTGCTTGTATTTGAACTGAAATATGTAACATTCTAGCCTCATACATAGAATTACTCAATCCTCTTTTCTTCCTCCAATTGTATATAACTTATGATCACTTCTACATTTAAAAATTTTTATGGCCATTAGGAAACAATACTCTAACTTTGTCCCAAATATCTTGTAATGTTGTTGTTTGGGAAGAAATGTAGCTTATTTATAATCAGTCAGCTTTCAACATATTTGTTCATTGAAATTTTATTTTAAAAAATGCTTGTATATCTTTATCCTCAGATATTAGATCCAGATACAGTTTTGAATAACATTAGAGTTAAGAGTAGTAAGTCTCAGTTCATGCCTGGAACAGCAAAGCTGACAGAAAAATTGTGAGCCATTTCTAAATGTCTGTGCTCTCAAATGAATATCTGAAATACCAGCTCAAGAATGCTGTTGTGAATAATTAAGTGAAAAACTTTTTCTGCTATTTAAAATTATAGCATTTTACATATTTTCTATTAATTGTATTAGTTCTCAGCCAAACATGAACAAATTCTTAAAAATATACTTTGTTAAAATTTTATGCCTGGGACTTGCTATCTTTACAGTCATACCCTTAAAATAATATTTAATCACAACCCCAGAGTCACAAGTATAATAAAAAAAACCCTCCATTATATTTTATCATTAAGTCTAATTATTGTACACGGCACACGGTATCACCCAAGGACTTCTGATTCATCTCAGAACATAGCACGTGGGGTAGTAAAATGTTTCTCTTCTCAACATGCGACTGTGTTTTCTTTCTGCCAATTCATAAAGCCAGATTTCCTAATTGATAAAAATGAAAAGTGGCTTACACTGTGAACGATTACAAAGTATTCAGGAGGAAGTATTCTATTTACTAATGATTAAAATAAATTATTTCAAGATCAAGGCAGGAATTTGAAACTTATATAGAAGGAAATTATTTTAAAGTATGACTGGTCATTTTCAATTTGCAGGATCTTTCCAGAGGATGAATTTTGAAGAAGAGATATTTTTAAACTTTTTTTCCCCTAAAGTTCCCTTTAAAATTTTTTTTTCAGCCTTTATAGCAAACTAAAACATATAACTGGTGTATTTGTATCATATCAGAAACTTGATGATAAGCTGCTTTTAATCTTGAAGCACGTTTTTTTTTTTTTTGGTCAGTATAAGAAGGGGACCTAGGTGTTCAAATTGACCTTATAAGGTTCCTCAATGGCAAGCTTCCCTCCCCACCTCAAATAATGTGTTCCCTAAATCCATCTCTCCTAGAGCAATGGAAGCGTATGAGCTCACAGTAATGGAAGGCTAGTGAAGCTTTCTGTCCCTCAATTTCCATTTTAAGGTTAAATATCAAGTATTTCCTCTGTCAAAGATCTTGAATTTAAGCTTGCTTTACCTTGCTTTCTTTAGAAATATATCAAAATTAATCAGTCCAGAGGTGAGGTGAAGTCGCTCAGTCGTGTCCGACTCTTTGCGACCCCATAGACTGTAGCCTACCAGGCTCCTCCATCCATTGGATTTTCCAGGCAAGAATACTGGAGTGGGTTGCCATTTCTTTCTCCAGAGGATCTTCCCAACCCAGGGATCGAACCCGGGTCTCCCACATTGTAGGCAGACGCTTTAACGTCTGAGTCACCAGGGAAGCCTAATCAGTCCAGAGTAATACAGAGTAATACTATTTCCTAAAAGTATTTGCTAGTACTTTTAACCTTCTTTAATTCCTTACAGTTTGGCTTAGAAAACCAAACTGTAGAACCGGAATGATTTCCAAGTATCAGCACTACAGGTTAGATGGTGAAAAGTTTTATTAAATACTGCTAATTTTACATCTTGATGTGAAATAATGAATTTATTTTCATTTTCTCCAGTTCCAATCATACATTTTGACATAATTGAGTTTTTTATTTATTTTATAATTTGCTTAGTTAAAAACAAAACTGTGTATAATTTTATAAAAATTCCATTAGCCCTGACTACTGAGAAATAAAGTAGAAGCATTGGATATTGATTTTTCAATATATCTTCAACTTGACTGGCATGAGAAATTGTCTCATTAGCTTCTGTTGGTTAATATTAAGGTATGCAAAGCAATGTATCTTTTTAAATTGTTTTTAAATTAGAGGATAATTACTTTACAATATTGTGATGGTTTTTGCCAAACATCAAAGCATTAGGTATACATATATCTTCTTCCTTTTGAACCTCCCTCCCATCGCTGTTCCCATCCCACCCCTCTGGGTTGTCATAGAGTACTGGCTTTTGAGTTGCCTGTATCATATATCAAACTCACACTGATTATCTATTTTCCATGTGGTGATGTATATGTTTCAATGCAGTTCTTTCATATCATCTGACGCTGTCCTTCCCCCACTGTGTCCAAAATGTCTGTATCTCCTTTGCTGCCTTACAAGTAGAATCATCAGTACTGTCTTTCTAGGTTCAACATATATGTATGTGTATATGTTTATGTTAATATACAATATTTGTCTTTATCTTTCTTTAGTATATTTACTTCACTCTGTATAATAGGCTCTAGCTTCATCAACCTCATTAGAACTGACTCAAATGCATTCCTTTTTATAGCTAAGTAATATTCCATTGTGTATAAATACCACAACCTCCTTATACATTCACCCATTAAATGACATCTAGCCATTGTAAATAGTGCTACAATGAACACTGGGATATCTTTTTTCAATTCCGGTTTCCTCAGGGTATAAACCCAGTAGTGGGATTACTAGGTCATATGGTAGTTTTATCCCTAGTTTTTAAAGGAATCTCCACACTGTTCTCCATAGTGACTGTATAAATTTATATTCCTACCAACAGTAAATGAGGGTTCCCTTTTCCCCACACCCTCTCCAGCATTTATTGTTTGTAGACCTTTTGATGATGGCCATTCTGACTGGTGTGAATTGATACTTCATTATAGTTTAGATGCATTTCTTTTATAATGAGTGATGTTGAGCATCTTTTCATGTGTTTATTAGCCATCTGCATCTCTTCTTTGAAGAAATCTCTGTTTAGGCCTTCTGCCCACTTTTTGATTGGGTTGTTTGTTTTTCTGGTATTGAGCTGCATGAGCTGCTTGTATATTTTGGAGATTAATTCTTTGTCAGTTGTTTGGTTGTTATTAATTTCTTCCATTCTGAGGGTTGCCTTTTCATCTTGCTTATAGTTTCTTTCATTGTGCAAAAGCTTTTAAATTTAATTCAGTCACATTTGTTTATTTTTGTTTTTATTTCCATTATTCTAAGAAATGGGTCATAGAAGATCTTGCTGTGGTTATGTCAGAGAGTGTTCTGCCTATGTTTTCCTCTAAGAGTTTTATAGTTTCTGGTCCTATATTTAGGTCTTTAATCCATTTTGAGTCTATTTTTGTGTATGGTGTTAGGAGGCGTTCTAATTTCATTCTTCTGATCAATGATAGTAAAATTAAAGGATATAAAATTAATATACAGAAACCCCTTGCATTCCTATACACTAACAATAAAAAATCAAAAAGAGAAAATAAGGAAACAATCCCATTCACCATTACAACAAAAAGAATAAAATACTTAAGAATAAATTTACCTAAAGAGACGAAAGACCTGTATGCAGAAATCAAATCTTTGATGAAACAAACTGATGGAGAGAGATACCGTGTTCTTGGATTGGAAGAATCAATATAGTGAAAATGACTATACTACCCAAAGCAATCTAGAGATTCAATGCAATCCCTATCAAACTGACTATGGTATTTCCCCCAGAACTAGACCAAATAATTTCACAATTTGTATGGAATCACAGAAGACCCCAATTGCCAAAGCAATCTTGAGAAAGAAGAATGGAACTGAAGGAATATACCTTCCTGACTTCAGACGACACTACAAAGCTACAGTCATAAAGATTATATAGTATTGACACAAAAACAGAAATATAGATCAATGGAACAAGATAACCTGAAGATAAATTCACAACCTATGGTTGCCTTATCTTTGACAAAGGAGGCAAAAACATACAATGGAGAAAAGACTGTCTCTTCAACAAGTTGTGTTGGGAAAACTGGTCAACTATGTGTAAAGGAATGAAATTAGAATACCTCCTAACACCATCCACAAAAATAAACTCAAAATGCATTAAAGAACTAAATGTGTCTTTTTAAATAATTAATGAAAATAGTACCTTAAAAAAAAGATAAGAATAACTAGAGTCTAGGTTTCTCATAGTTTAAGTACATAAATTCAAACAATACAGGAAGCCACTATAGATAAATGGATAATTCAATTCAAAATTCAAATCGGTTATCTGCTATGTCTGAGAATATCACATTGTTTATTTTTTATTTTATTATTGATTGATTGATTGACATTTGTTAACATGACTCTTTTAGTATTTTCATTAGAACGTTATTTTGTCACAGTCTATAGGAAGATTTGGGAACTGCAGGAATCCACCCTTCCCTTCAGCTGCAGAACTGATCATTGTAAGGGCTGCTGGGTGGCACTTCAGCGCAGCTCTGGTGAAGTTAGGACTTCCCCATGTGCCTCAGTGGTAAAGAATCTGCCTGCCAATGCAGGAGCCCCAGGAGACTTGGGTTCAGTCCCTGGGTCAGGAAGATCCCCCAGAGGAGGAAATGGCAACCCACTTCAGTATTCTTCCGTGGGAAATCCCATGGGCAGAGGAACCTGGTGGGCTACAGTCCACAGTAGAAAAGAGTCAGACCTGACTCAGAATACATGTGGGTGGTTAAGACCACAAAGAAAGAATGAAACCCACCAAATTTTGAATTTGGGTTCAAAGTTTGCAAAAATGGGTTTGTGGAATCCTAGATGCTAGGGTTGTTTTCTAAAGTCCCTTAATCTCACTCCCCTTCAAGCCTTTATAGGGGAGGTATCCTCTAAACCCTAAATGATTTTGGATATAGGAGGCCCTTGGCCACCTGCCCAGGCATCTATCCAAAACGTGATATGCTCTAGGATTGGTTCATTTACTTACATAGTCACTGAATCATAAGAGGAGGTGGAAAGCTGGGGTACAAGTGCTTTAGACATGAAGGTGGAGTTGGGCACTGGAGACCTGACGGGGTAATAGCATTATGGCAGAAGGTGGAAGGGAGCACCTAACAAAGTCGACTGACTGGAAAACGTGGGACCCTGGTTTTCCAGTATGCATGGAATGACACCCACAGCAGAAAGGATGTTTTCCTTTGTTCAACATGCAACACAGAGAGTCAGTTTAACAGAGAAGAGAGAGCAGGATAGAGGGGCGCCAGAGAGTACCCTTGCCACAGAACCTATTTCCAAGCTCCTGCATAGATGAGAAGGCCAGCACAGCTACTGATGAGGGTGTAGTTCCTACACAAAGAGGAGAGTTGACCACCAGAGTCTGGGGGTGGAGGGATGGGAATTTTCCAGATGTGGATACGAATGGATAAGTGTAGGTATATTCTTGCTCTTGGAGGTTTTGGCTTGGGGCAGTTATTTTCTTGTTTTTGTTGGTTGTTTCATTGTGTTTTGAGTAGCAGTGCAGCCTAATGGCTAACAGCATGGGCCCTGGAATAGCCTGCTTGGGTTGAATCTGGGCTCTCAAGCCTGTTTATCATTACATCCTAAGAAGTTACCTACACTCTGTGTGCCTCAGTTTCCCTGCAGAAAAATGGAGATAATAATACCTCTTTCACAGACTTTTAGGAGAAATAAATGAGTTAATACATTTTAGAATAGTGCCCACACAAACCCTGGTTACTGGATTTTGATTTTGGATTTTGCCTATCTACACATAATTTTTGGAGAAGGCAATGGCACCCCACTCCAGTACTCTTGCCTGGAAAATCCCATGGACAAACGAGCCTGGAAGGCTACAGTCCATGTGGTCGCCGAGGGTCGGACACGACTCAGTGACTTCACTTTCACTTTTCACTTTCATGCATTGGAGAAGGAAATGGCAACCCACTCCAGTGTTCTTGCCTGGAGAATCCCAGAGACAGGGGAGCCTGGTGGGTTGCCATCTATGGGGTCGCACAGAGTCGGACACTACTGAAGTGACTTAGCAGCACACATAATTTTGCTTAATCCTGCTTATAATTGAGGCTCTTGAATCAGGCATGAAACATAAAGGGCAGGTGCCAAAGAGTCAGGAATTGAGATCAACAATATTTTATTGAAGTCATTTTTAAAATCAAAATTAATGCAGAAAAGCCTGTAATAAACAAAACTTCACATAAATGCAAAGATCCATCAGCTTATGAATATAGATATTTCCCACAGCCATGGATCGGGCCTGGGTAAGACTTGAGTAACAAAAACAGTATTCCTGAATAGATATGGACCATTGTGGCTAAGATTCACTAATGGGATAAGACATGCTTACTCATTCATTTTCAACTTAACTTTCTTACCATTTAGGCATTATTGCAACTGTAATTATATAGTTATGGGTATCTATACAAACACTTAACCTACTGTTCCTTCAGTCATGTCCAACTCTTTGTAACCCTATGGACTATAACCTGCCAGACTGCTCTGTCCATGGGAGTTCTCCAGGCAAGAATACTATAGTGGGCTGCCATGCCCTCCTCCAGGGGATCTTCCCACCCAGGAATTGAACCTGAGTTTCTTATGTCTCCTGCATTGGCAGGAGGGTTCTTTACCTAGTGCCACCTGGGAAGCCCACATATGTGTATAAGTATATATAACAGCAGTATATTGATAGGTTCAACTTTTGAAGTATAGCACATAAATACATTTTGCCAATTAATACTCATATACTGAGAAAGACTAGAAGATGATTCTATGACAAAGATCCCATAGACACGCCACATAGTTTTATTCATTCATCCTGTGCGTATATATTGACTGGCTCCTCCTTGCCAGACTCCAGATACAATCATGAAAGTTTCCATCTTTCTGTCTAGTGTTCTTCAGCTGTTTTCTCCTTATGTGGAACTCCAGGGTGCAAAACGGATAGATTTGGAGTTACTCTATGTGGATCAGAAACAGCGTGTCCTGCGGCCCCTGCCTTACTGTGAAATCTTCCACATACAGTCCTGCCCATAGACTTCAAGTTTGAAAAACACAGTTTCAAAACAAATGATTGTGTAATAAATTTCCTAAAATGAATACCAATGTAATCATCAAAAGACAAGAAATAATACACCTATCTCTATTTTTATATGAGATTTATATGATTTGTTTAGATGTAAATGTGTCTAGGTACCAAAGCCTAATCTACTCTCTGGGAGTTTGGTAATGAAACGGGCACCTGAGCATCTCTGAATAAGCTCTAATATCAGTGGTGGCAGCCTCTATCCTGCCTGTTGTTAGAGCATTTAGAATTTTTGTTTGGTGTCTTCATTTGGTTTCTGTAGAACTCTAGGATCTAACAAGGTAACAAAGGCATGCAGATGAATTCTGTGTTTATTAGCTGATGCTCTTCCACAAGAAAATGTGTGAAGAAAGGAACAAAGTTCCAGGGTTTTTTTATTGAGCGATTGCTTTTAATTGGCTGAAATGGTGAAAATCAGAAATTCCTAACCCTGTTCTTTTGCTCTTGGAAAACACTGGCGATGTCTATGGAATATTTTTGCCTCTGTGGCATATTTGAGATGTGAGACACATTAACAATGAGAGGGGTTTTAGGTCAGAATCACTCTGCATCAGAGATGCCATTATCTGCTGATTTAGCTGGGCTGAAAACTGCTGAAAAATAATCCTTTTTGTGCCCTTGTCTCTGGCTTCAGCCTAGAGTTACAGAAAATCGGCTCTACCTGAGTCAGATAATCATTACAAAATGAATTTTGTTCCTGACTCAATGGAAGTAATTGGGGGAACATATTTGATGGGTATGATGACAATTATCTTAAGTCAAAGCTTTCTAGTACATAAAAAAAAAGAGACTAAGTGCCACTAATAATCAAGCCAGTGGAGGCATTGGCAAATTATCCTTCACTCTGAATGTAGGTGATCACCTGAAATGTATTTCTGCCCCCAAAGCTTGATATTCTCCTTTTCCTGGGCTCTGGCATGGTGCACAGGTTTCATCCAGCTGAGGTCCCCCCTGCAGCCCACGAAGCTGATTACCCAGCAGGCGTGTGGTTCCAGCGGGGAAGGCAAGATGGTGCAGCCTGTTCCCTGGGGAGGGACATTCTGTGAAAACACCAAGGTTGAGAACTGTCATATTCACAGCAGTAGTTGCATTTTCCTCAGAAATTAATGGAGCAAGCTGGGCAAAAATGTTTTTAAGCTACATCTTCCCTAGAGTAAGATGCAAATTCAAAGCTCTTTTGAAGCCCTGGAATGAAAGTTAAAGATAAGACTTTTTAGTTTTTTGACATTGATAATATAGGCAACCCTAGCACAACGAATATTAAATTGAAATGCTAGATAAGTGGGCTGGATGTTATTCAGGCTGGCTCGGAGTGCAATCACAGCCCACTCTAGAGCCTGTTTTCCGGGGACACTTGGCGGTAAAGGATTATTGGGAATTTCCTGTATATTTCTTCTTCCCGTGAGCTGTAGACAAGCAATTGCGATCAAATTATGACTGGTAAATTTTAGGATGCGATAAATATATTCATTGAGTGACTTTGACCCTGAAAATAACATCTGGAAAAGAAATAGTCACAGCTTTTGGAAGTTCTCTGATCCCTGTTCTGCCAGGTTGAGGCCCTGGGGGGTGGAAAATTCTTACTTTCCCCCTGCACAGCAAATAATCTTAAAGTATGCATCCTATTCAAGAGAGGTAAGAGAGTATTATGTGCTAAACCTAAAAGAATGTGGAATTCATTTTAGAGAACTATCTGTTACACTTTCTCAAAGAATGTACCCGTAAATATTTTGAATGTGCTGGTGATGGTGATGGTCAAGGTTTCTGCCGCATCAAAATTACCTCTTCTCTTCATATAGTTAAGTAGAATAAAGCCCTTTCTATCTTAGATGTATGTGTCTCTGGCTGGGACTTTGATACTGATTTCCAAAAAAAAAAAAAAAAAACAATAATTATAAGAGCTTATATGTGTACAGTCATCATAATAGCTCATGTGTGTACAACACCTGAAAAGGCACACACATGGGATTCTTGCCTTATCACATTGATCTGAAGAGCTGCAGAGCCTTCTGTGTTATTTTCCTCATTTTACCAACCAGGAAACTGCGGCTGGCAGAGGTTTAGGTAATTTTCCCAAGAGAAAATACGAAGACCTAACTAATTTTGTAATTCATTCATTCATCCATTGAATTACTTAAATATTAGTTAAATTCTGTTTTATGTGTCATTATGTTTTCTTCCACCACTCACTAGTTCTGGACTGTCAACAAATCCCCAAATTCTTCAGTGATCTAGTTTCTTCAAGTAAGAACTTGATTAGAGGAAAAGGCCTGAAATTTGAGGATTTGAATAAGTGAACTTTTGAGATGCCTTTCTGTTTCGATATTTATACTTCCATTATTATTTTTCTTTTCTTTAAATTTTCTTCTTCTCACTGACTTACTAACAGACACTTGCAAGATCTGTTTCTATCTCACTTGTGTATTTTATACCTGAAAGTTCAGGAAACATTCAAAATAAACTGGGTGACTTTTTTGTGTATTTTTTATGATAAAATATTTGGGATACAAACAGACCCATATATATCATAGCTATCTAAAAAAATTTTATTGTCAAATATTCAAGGCCACCCAAAATATGACCTGAGATTTGTTCCCAGCTAAAGCCTTTGTTTTAAAAAGAGTTGTCTTCTATGTGTAAAATAATTTTCTTAGAGCTTGAAACCTTCAGTCACCAAATTGCTGGCAGCAACAACAAAAAATTCGGCTCCAACTAATTGGAAAGCATTGGAGCCTAAGTATCCGGGTGTGATTCATTGTCGCTAATGACGTTTCCAATTACTCAAATGTATTTATTCATTCTGAATCCTGTGAGTACACACAAGGAGGAAAACAGGAGTCCACAAGTTTGGTTTTACATATTTTGAGTGTCGGCTAAGGGATTTTTTTACCAGCCTAATCATTCCTCTGCCCTTTGCAGAAAAGAGGATAGTCTAAATCATTAATGATGGAAAAATATTTGCAGTTCGCTCTTGCACATGAGAAATGAACTGGATTATATTAAAAGTTGTCTTCAAACATTCCATAAAAATTATAATCATATCAATTAAATGCTAGTGGCAAATATTTCAATTATCCTTAATGGAACAGAGCTTATAAATGAGCATACTGGGAGACTATAGGGACTTTATTTGTAACCATTCTCTTCGAAAAGCAACAATTATAGTTTTGCTCATGAAAATCAGTCCATAAAATACAAATGTGCCACAAGCTTGGAGTTTATTCTAATGTAATATTATCATAGGATATGATAATACCCTTACTAGTTCCTTCTGAAAAAGCTATAAACAAAAATTTAAAGACATGTATTAGTATGGTCTCTCATTAAAATGTCATCTTTAAGTGGATTCAAAATTTCTTTTGTAATTGTACTACTTCTCTTTGCTGCGTAATAGATATACAACATGATTACACCCCTACTGTCACATGCTGTTTGGGCAACAAAAAAGACCCCAAATCCCCAAACTTCCATGCTGTCCACCCCCTATGCAAACTTCAGGTTCTAATAGTTTTTTTTTTTTTTTTAATTTAATCATTGCTTTCAAATATGTGCTAGCCATTTCCAGAAGACAGATGGGTTTATTCATTCTGGCTGTAAAAGAGCATCCTTTCTCTTCCACATACTTCCTTAAATATATCAAGAGATTTAAATTTAGATATCTGAAGCTCCCACTTGATGACACGTTATTAAAACATCTGCCTTTCCAGAAGCCATTCTGTTCCCTGCCATTCCACATGTCCTTTTCTACTTCACCAGACAAAATTGCCCAATCTAAATTTCAGCTCAAGTGTTTGATGGTTTTCACGCTGAGCTCAAACTGTTAATGCTTCCCTGAGAGAATAGAATTGAAACGGGATTTAATCTAAAATAACAAAATAGAATAAAGGTTTTACATATAAATAAGTAATGTCCTATACATCCTTATGCAAGTTTTTCTTTTCTGGATTTTGCATGTAGGAGAGGGAAATGACAAAATGGCAGGGATTCAGAATCTGACCCCAGGGCAGAGACCATTTTTAATAAATGAACACTGTGTTGTCTGCTATGCAATTAATGGGGTCAATTTTAAAATTGTTTTTAAAATCTACTCCTAATATTAACTTTTAATTTCATGTGGTTATTTTCAACAGTGACATTTTCAAATATCATGTGAGATAACCATTATGAACACCTTGCAAAATGCTAATTGGAAAAGTAGATAATTCCCTCCTTGGTAGAAGCATCACAGAAGGCTTAGACTTAATACTGAGCGTTTCTTGCAGAACCGAATGCTTCAGTGGACTTCACATCACAAAGCAAATAACAAATTACTTGTATGCTTTGGAGCTGGATTCTAGAGCAAAACCCTGTAGTCTTTGCCAGAAGGAATTAAAAAACCTTTCTTTCAACAAAATGAGTTTAGTACCAGAGCTGTCTGTCTGTCTACCCCTCCTGTCTTCCTTTCTCTTGTAAACATGGCCCTCTGTCCCACTCTCAGAAATGTCATCTCTCTCACTTATGAAACAGGAAGGCATTATGGTGCTGTGTGGAAAAATGTAATAGGACTCATTTAACATAAAATCATGATTATCCTACTTTGTTGACACTTAGTAGATATTTTCTGACCTGTTTTCTGTATATACTATACGCATTTTTTCCTTTTTCTGAACAGACTTAAAATGGTACAAAACATTGCCATTTCAGGGTATAAGTTCAGTTCCTTCAGCTCTAAACTGAGAATAATAAAACTTCTGTAACTGACCTCCTAGCATAGGTGTGAAGTTAAAGGAGAGAGAGAATATTTTGAAAGTCCTGTGTAAGATGTTAACCTCTGTACCATTGCACCCAGTTTCAACTATTACCTAGAAATCACAGTGAGCAATAATATTTATTTACATTTCACCAACATCATTTTGTATGATCACCTTGTGATCATACAAATAAAATTAAGTTGCAGCTAATTCCAGTATTCTTACAGGGCTAATTATTTATCCATGATTATCCTACACAGAAACCCAGATCAATTTTTAATAATTGAATTGCTAAGAAACCTAACGCATTTATTTAAACTGTTTTTGTTGCCCTCTCTAGTATCCATACAAAATAAAAACACATAGCATGTTTTGTTTATTCAGATTGGGACCTGGAAAAGCTGCTTGTGTAACAAGTCACAAAAAGTGTGAGGTTGGGAGCACAAGGCTCATATATGTATCTCTTTATCAATAATGGAAACAATGTGTGTTTAATAAACTCTATTTAACTTAGGGAAGATTAAAATCAACCATTAAATTGAGAGATAGATTCATATTTTATGGATACTTACTATCAATATTGAACATGAACCAAACATAAAATTCAGGGTTAATTTAAGTGTATAGGGACATTTTCATGCAGGCCATATCATTATAATATACATAAAAAGGACATTTTATTTGTGAATGAGTTGGTGATGTTATTCTAAAATAAATGTCCACTGTTAATGAGTTGGTTGTCTGACTTAGAGGGCCCCTACTTTTGTTTCTTTCTGCCAAAATTAATAAGTTCCCCAAATTTGGGGTTTAAAAGTTAAATGAGAGGTTTGTGCAAATATTAATGACCAAGATTGATAAGTGTCAGCAACATTATCTCAAGGATAAAAGATAAAGGAAATAAGGATTCAAAACTGAGAAAAAATATTTAGTACTGGAGTTTTTTTTTTTTTTTAAGCTATTTGTCATTAAACTAATGGAATAAAACCATCTCAACAATTCTCCATAAGAAATCAACATTAAATAGTTCAATGAAAGTATGGCTAGTTCAGGATAAAGTTGAAGAATTTTGCAGTTAAGAGTTTTATGAGAGAAAAATAAAAATCAAGACTATTTTTACCTTTTTCTTCATTTAAAACATAAAGCTACATTTATGCTTTAAATGTAAATAAATTGTTTTTATTTAACACATAAGCATTGCTTTATTTATGTTAAAGCATAAAGATGGCTTCTTTTTTTTTTTTAATTTATTTATTTATTTTTAATTTTTACTTTACAATTCTGTATTGGTTTTGGCATAGATTGACATGAATCCACCACAGGTGTACATGCGTTCCCAAACATGAACCCCCCTCCCACCCCCCTCCCCACAACATCTCTCTGGGTCATCCCTGCGCGTCAGCCCCAAGCGTGTCATATCCTGCATCAGACATAGACTGGCATTTCGATTCTTACATGATATTATACATGTTTCAATGCCATTCTCCCAAATCATCACACCCTCTCCCTCTCCCTCTGAGTCCAAAAGTCCGCTATACACATCTGTGTCTTTTTTGCTGTCCTGCACACAGGGTCATCATTGCCATCTTCCTAAATTCCATATATATGTGTTAGTATACTGTATTGGTGTTTTTCTTTCTGGCTCACTTCACTCTGTATAATCGGCTCCAGTTTCATCCATCTCAGCCGAACTGATTCAAATGTATTCTTTTTAATGGCTGAGTAATATTCCATTGTGTATATGTACCACAGCTTTCTTATCCATTCATCTACTGATGGACATCTAGGTTGTTTCCATGTCCTGGCTATTATAAACAGTGCTGCAATGATCATTGGGGTACATGTGTCTCTTTCAATTCTGGTTTCCTCTGTGTGTATGCCCAACAGTGGGATTGCTGGGTTGTAAGGCAGTTCTATTTGCAATTTTTTAAGGAATTTCCACACTGTTCTCCATAGTGGCTGTACTAGTTTGCATTCCCACCAACAGTGTAGGAGGGTTCCCTTCTCTCCAACATCCTCTCCAGCAAGCCCAGAGATAAATCCACATACATATGGACACCTTATCTTTGACAAAGGAGGCAAGAATATACAATGGAGTAAAGACAATCTCTTTAACAAGTGGTGCTGGGAAAACTGGTCAACCACTTGTAAAAGAATGAAACTAGATCACTTTCTAACACCGCACACAAAGATAAACT
This sequence comes from Oryx dammah, assembly GCF_014754425.2. Lineage (NCBI taxonomy): Eukaryota > Metazoa > Chordata > Mammalia > Artiodactyla > Bovidae > Oryx > Oryx dammah. The sequence continues at coordinate 11,384,722 of NW_024070191.1, forward strand.
CAAAATGGATTAAAGATCTAAATGTAAGACCAGAAACTATAAAACTCTTAGAGGAGAACATAGGCAAAACACTCTCTGACATAAACCACAGCAGGATCCTCTATGATCCACCTCCCAGAATTCTGGAAATAAAAGCAAAAATAAACAAATGGGATCTAATTAAAATTAAAAGCTTCTGCACAACAAAGGAAAACATAAGCAAAGTGAAAAGACAGCCTTCCGAATGGGAGAAAATAATAGCAAATGAAGCAACTGACAAACAACTAATCTCAAAAATATACAAGCAACTCCTGCAGCTCAATTCCAGAAAAATAAACGACCCAATCAAAAAATGGGCCAAAGAACTAAATAGACATTTCTCCAAAGAAGACATACGGATGGCCAACAAACACATGAAAAGATGCTCAACATCACTCATTATTAGAGAAATGCAAATCAAAACCACAATGAGGTACCACTTCACACCAGTCAGAATGTCTGTGATCTAAAGATGGCTTCTTAAATCATCTTTATTGCTTTAACATAAATATCAGCAGTAGCACAATCTACCTATAACATAGTAACACAATACAGAAATGTACCAAATAAAAAATCAAACTTCCCACCACCAGCATCTCCCCTCATCAGTTGATAACATCTATAAACAGCCAGTGCCCCTCCTCCAGGCTCTTTTTCCTAGAAATATATCGCTTAATGTGATAGTCCATATAAATTTCTCTTTTTTAAAGGTTTCATACTTTCCATTCATATGGACATCCACACTGGAGGGTATTTGAGTTGTTTATAATACCCTCTCCATCCCAGATATGTTTGGATAAATATATTTTATGCATTGAGGGAAGGAATTGGTGTGAATATTTGCTGTCACCTGTTCTTATCTTCAACAAGCCCATGGAGTGTTTATTATTATCTCAGCTTTTACAGAGATGAGACTAAAGGCACAGAGAGGTTAATTAACTTGAATTAAGTAACATAAGCAGAAAGCAGCAAATCCAGGCCATCTGGCTCTAGAATTTGCACTCATAGTGACTAATTTATTCCAGCAGCCTACACAGAACCCCAGCTGTACTCCCAACTCTCTGTGAGGTGTTGGGCACATTTCTCCTCTTTTAAACCTCAGTCTGTTCATGTACGAAAAGAGAGATCATCATTTTATATGTCTAGTACAGTAGAAGCGCTCAATAAAGGTTAGCGATCATCATTCTTATAATGAATTTGATCTTTATGTTCATACCTTCTTCCCGAAATGTCTAAAATACAGATCTCTAGAAGCCGTGCTGCCGGGTCACAGTGTTTCAGATTTGGTTCTTTATTAGGACGTTAGTTAGCAGTGAAAAGCTATCAGGCCTGCTCGGATAGAGTTGAACATCAAAGCAACTCGGAAGTATTGATTGATAATCAGTCCTCAGGAAAGTCAAGTTGACTGCCTTCTCATTAGAGGGAAAACTTGTAATGGATTCCTTTCAAAAAGCAAGCAAGTTCCTCCTTTCTACATCTAGCCCGAAAATTGTCTATGCTTGTTTCCTCCCTCCTGTCACTTAATTCGCCAGCATTAAGCACCGTTTGCTTTAACTTCCATATCCTGTATTTTGTCATTTATGCAAACTTGGTTTCTGCTGTTGTTTCACTGTGGTCCAAGTGCTTATTTTGTTCATCCTCATCATTAAACTCATAAAAAAATGAGTATGTATGGTTGCAGTTTCCAAATGCATAGGTATTGGCAATAGACTTGCTGGGAAGAAAGTGTGTTTGTTTCATATTGTACATTCCTAAGTGTGAGGCATTGGTCTGTTTTCTTTTTTTATATATATTCACTGAAGATGAAGCATCAAATAGATACTTTTTTGATGATTGCAGAAAAAGTTTCTTTCACCTTCCCAAAAAAAGGCTCCCTTACCAACATGAAAGATAGTCTCTTTGTTTTTTTTTTTTTTGTTACCTGAGCTTTTACCAAGTAGTTTCTGTAAGATCTGTTGGACGTTTTGTGTCTCTGTATTTTAACCAACCTTTTATTTTATGTCTGTAAAACTTACCATTCTTTAATTATATTCCCATCTATTGACTAAAATCTCAAAGAAGCAGACATAAATAAAATGGAAGAAAGGCAAAGGCCATTCAAAAGCAATGATTCTTCCTGACATATGATGTTCAAATACCTAGAATATAAACAATCCACTTTTTGTACCAAAGAGACAGAGTAATTTGGATGCTAAAAATAATTGTCACTATTTTGGGTGTATAAAATTGCCCTTTTCAGGCACAGAAACATAAGAATTTTATAAAAATACGACTGTGAGTGACTAAGTCTGAATTTCTTCTTTGACATAATATAAAGAGAATTTGGGGGCTTATACTGGAAAGACTTAATATGAACCGTCAGGTTGAGTCTGAACAAATATTCCCTGCTAATTTCAGAGTGAATGGTCCAGAAACTATATCTGTCTTGCCAGTTAATATTGCTTTGTGAAAGGTATTTTTTTTAATTACTATTTTTACAGCTTGAGACCGCTGTGACACTTATCTGCAGTGAGAAGTATAATTTTACCATTTGTTGTCACAAATAGGACTTCATTCACACTATGATGCTAATTGAGTGAACCTCATCAGAAAGGAAAGCAGAAACAATCATAATCACTCGTGGATTAAATCCTTAGCTGTAATAAGGTAGAACTCTTTCAAACCCACCTGCAGGTCTTAGAATTAATTCTGGGAGAAAGTCTTCCCAAAATAAATGTTAAGAATTAAAACAGAAGATGTGGAATATCCTGGGCTTTATCTCCACCACAGGTACTTTTTAAGAAGATTTTGATTTAAATTTTAATTGCAAGTGAATTGTTTTTCTGGTTATAGATTGTTTTTTCTTAAATTTTCTTAGATGTGGTTGTATGACATATGTCGTGTTGATGTTTTATATTTGACTGGCTTTTTTTTGCCAAGTCAAGAGAAAGGTTGGTACAAGTTGATCAGCACCAGTCTGGGCTGTGTGATTCATCTGATTACAAAAATCTTTCCAACTTTTCCTTTAAAAGGCTGTGCAGAAATTGTTAGGTGTTTCGAGCAGTTCTTTAGCAGCAAACGTACCCCCTCCTACCTCTGATCAGTACTGAGCTCTGCTTTCTGTGTTATCAAAGCTTGTTTTTGGTGCCTTGATTTTTTAGTTTATTTCTTGTGCATAGAATACTTATTTAAGGCAAAATGAAAGATTCAGAAACTTTCAACTGTTTTCTTTTTTTTTTTTCACTTAGAGCTTAGTGTCTATACATTTTTAGTTTTGTGTTTTATTTTTCTTTTTTGACTTTAAAGGATCTGACTTAGGCTTAGAACGTGGCTTGTTTTGTTACTTCCCAGGTCTTGTGTGCATTCCTGCGTGTGTGTATTTTATCCCAGCTAGTTATAACCTGATAACCTGATTTCATACTGTGCTTTAGCACAACAATACAGTCATCAAACTAAAGCAACACAGTAAGCGGTCACATTAACCATCATTTTGCTTGATCACTCGGGAGAGATTAAATTTATTCATTTTTACTATAGATAATCAAATATTAAAACATGTTAAAGGGAGGTAGAACTATTGAGCTGTGACATGCTCATTGCCAAAACAATATCCTATATGTGATGTGTAATGCTTCTTGGCAAGACGTTTGGAAGAAATTTCATCGTCTTTTTTTTTTTTTCTCATTTGCATTTGGTTTATCTAAAGTGAAATCCATTCAATTTTATTGAACTGTAATTCTAGTAATTTACAATATTTACATGCTGCGGTTAGATTGAAATCAGTCCTTAATTCAAATTCAATCTAAATTTACTGCATAGTAATTAGGGCTTTGTAACTGACACGAGGGGCCTATTGATTTAATGAAAAACTTAACCTTACAGTAAGTGTTTAATTAGTTGCTGCAGTAGATTCTGTTCTGTCCTAAATTGTGGACTTTAGAGAATCAGGTACTAATTTAAATTACACAACTATATAAAGATCAGAACTAATTTTTTTTTTACATGTAGCCTAACAGATGAATTAATTTCTTCCTCTTTGAAAGGAGAGGGGAAAGAGGCAGTAATGAAAGTAATTTCCTACCCTGCCTAATTTTATGTAAGGCCAGGCTAGCTATCCTGGAAATGATTACCTACCTCTGTTAAATATTGATACAAAGAGTTATGAAAATTAAAAGTCAATGAGATTTCTTCCAGGATTATTTTGTAAATGGAAAGCTGAAACAATATGCATACATACTGAGAGCAGAAAGACTCTTGATACAGAAAGAAAAATAAAAGATTACCCAAAATAACACTAAAGTTGTTTTTCTTTAGGTAATATGAATCGGCAGCCTCAAGCTTCCTTTTTAGCAGTTATATTACTTTATTTTCTAGATGAGAATTTAAAGGATAAGTTGAGATGGACTGTAGTGGTTTTAAATTGCAATCACTGATGATCTCCTTTGAAATAAACCTAAAGCAACACAAATTATTAATATTTTAATTGTAGTCATTAATTTTTCCTAATTTATTTTGAGAATTACAATAGAGTATTGAAAAAAAGGACACTTTTAAACTGAATTTTAACCTGTCTATAATCTGACAGGTCTATAATTCATTTCTCTTAGTACATATTTGTGTTCTTGAAGCTAGAAATAGCAATGCTTCTATCTAAAACTAAGAGATTAATGCCAAAGGAAAGAAGATTCCTGCTGGCACATTATTCATTACTTGTCTAATTTATATTAGATGTACTAAAGGTAGAGTGAAAGGAGACAAAAAAAAAATAAAAACCGTATTTCTTTGATTTTCTATTTTATGTGAAAAACTTAGAGCATTATTCGATGGCAAAAAATAATTTCTCAAGTGAAATCTTTAAGTATGTTAAAATATGTTTTCAAACAGTGAAGTTTTAAACATATCATGTAGAGACCATGAACAATGGACTTAATATATGAAACTGGAAAGGGTTGATGATACGGCTAATTCATTAATGCTACACGGCTGTGTAGTATCATAGTGGGTGAACAAAGCATTTCAGTTTCGATCAACAAGGAGTTAGTCTTAAAACACATGAGCTATAACTCTAAGTAATGTAAAATAAAACCAACTGATGCCTTAAATGATTGGAACACCTGTTTCAAATGAATTCATTAATACTGAAATTAAAAATATTGATTTCAAAGATATCTCATTTTAAACCCTTCAATTTTTATATAAAGTTATAAGTGAATAATATTAGTATAAAATGTAAAACTCCTAACATAAATAGTGAAACTAGAATGACACTCAAAAATTTGCTGGGGGAAGGTGGGGAACCTGTAATATGTTTGTGTGTCTAAGACTGTATTTGTGAAAGCACTTTGCAAAACTATCTTTCTTTTCTTGACAATGCATCAGATCTAGACTTCGCCACCTTGACAATACACCAGCTTTAGCCCTCACTCCCCCAGTGCGCCTCAGCGTGAAAGCAATACACACCAGGTACAGAAGGTCGAACACCACACATTCTTCCTCTCCTTTTAATGTGTGCTCTGATGAATGGCACACACACAAGCCATATTGCCCGTCTCTCAGAGTGGCCTTCGCTGCCAGCACAGCTGAAATCTGGAAGCTTGCCGCATTCACATTGTCAGCTTAAATACCCAGTAAGGACTCAAACTGGGAATAAGACAAAGTACCACTGCCTGTTCATCCACTTCACTGGCCCCACCAATTAGCTGTGAAGAATATGGCTCATTTAGAAGCGTGTATGATAAGGCTGAAGCATAACTGAAAATTAGAGATATAAAAAAGGAGGTCATTAGCTTGCACTTGTCTTATCTTCAGCTAAATGAATCGCAGATAAAATCAAATAGGGTAAGTTAAGTCTTCTTAAGCTTTTGAGCCCTTTCTTGTGTACTTACATTAGATGCATCTCGATAAAGTTTATAGCACTGCTATTTACAACACCACAGTTAATGTTGTGTTACAGTTTTCATTACCAACCTCTATTTTCTGAGGTGCAGAGCCTTAACATAAAAATGTGTTCCAGGTTAGAGAGAAAAGTAGTGTAGTAGATTACAACCAGAAAATAAACCTAAAGACAGTATCTATGCAATTTTCAAAGTATTAGAATGCTTAGATAGCTCACAATTACATTAGCACCTGTTATGAGTTAATGAATTCTTATAGATTAAAAATATAATCTTCTAATAGAAAATTAAATGCAATTTATCCAAAATATATACTCTAGAGACGTATTTGTTTGTGAGTGAGAAATTGAAATGTGACTCATTATTGATGGGATTTCGCTAAATAAAATAATGAAGTGTCTGAGACTGTTGAAAATCATAATTATAAGTTGCCTTCAGTTCATGGATTATGCACTTACCATTAAAACATTATTAGGAATATAAAAATGTGTAATGCTATGTCTTTCTCCAGGAAAATGATTCTAATTTTAGATGTAAGAATTAGTGCAAAACATTTTCAATGAGAAGAGAGTAGAAGAGCTGTAATGGGATTCCAATTTATAATCTTGGTTGGCAAGGGTCATAGATCAGCAGTATGGGTTTTGTTTTGTTACTGTTTAGTTTTTAATTCTTAATATTGATACCAATACAACCACATCTGACAGTTACCTGAAACATAACATCTGGAGATATCTCACCTTCTAGCAATCTAGAGCTCATCGGGAAAGGCCTAGGTCCAGAAGATCAAATCTGGGAGCCCTCTTTCAACATCTGTCTACCTCAGTTAGTTCTGGTCCCATTGAGTCCAGATCCTTCTAGATCCCTGAAGGATGTTAGAAAAAGGGTAATATGGTGTCTGAGCTTTGATGAACACCTCTTGCTGGCAAGACTTGCCTCTGGAGAATAATAGGGACATGAAAAAATTCCCCATTCTGATAGTCTGGCTCCTGAAATTCTAAAGATAATATTGACTCCTAAAAATCATGAAAATTTCTGGCTTCTGTCAAAGAGAATTGAACTGCATGCTGAAGCTGGTCTCCTTAAGATGATCACGGACAGTCATCGCAGAGTGTTTGGAGGCGAGGCTTAGAACAGACCTGAACTTTGCAGTCAGGCATCTAGGGGGAATTTTGGCTTCACCATTGAGCTTCTCCATGGCTATTCTAAAGTCTGTTTCTTCTAAAGGGAAAGATGATATTTAACTTGCATGGTGATTTGAGGGACTGAATCAAATTTTATACACACACCACATACTTAGTACTGTATAGGCAGACATGATGCTGGTTATCATTATGCTCACCATCTATACAACCAGCGAGTGTTGGACAGTAAGTCTTTATGTTTCCATTGGGTTTTCTTCTAGGTTCTTCATCTCTGAACCCCCTGAACGCTCACTCTGTGGGATTTTCAAGATTACTAGGTGGCAAAATCAGGATAAGCCACTGGGTAAATATCACCTCATTCTCTCTAAGAGTTTCATTTTTTCATTCAGCCAGCAAAATCAGAAATTTGATTTTAGATTGGAAAACAAAACTGTAAGAAATGTTTATGAATTAACCATGCTATAGGCTGAGCTCCAAACCTTTTCTTAACCTTTGTTGACATTTAACCATCTACGTAATCATGTAAAAATGACTGGGTTCTGGCAATCTTGAATATGTAAGAGGTTAAAATGGGTTTGTTACAAGTTTACTGGTACACTGACAGAAAGCTTTGGCTTGACCCTTGTCTTGTTAGTGTGTGTTTGTGGTTTTGTATAAATGCGTATTATGATAAATTTAAACAAATCGCCAAGTTCAGTGTCTTTAATCCTCAGATTGAGTGCACATAGTAGGCAGTGTTTGAGCCACCAGATCTCACTTAATTTTAAATTTGTCATGAGGAACCATTTGCGGAATTTCCAAAGGCAAGGGTGCTTGCCTCATCAGTAACCAGGCAGAGTTTCCAGTGTAGGATCACATACAATGTGAAGATCACCCAGCAGCGATGACTTCTTTCTGTAGCTGCTGTTGCCTAGATTGAGGTCGTCTAAGTCTTATAATAATCTCCTCTAAAGGACACTGGGAGATGGAATGGCGCGTCAACAGAGGGTACCCTCACAGCAAATTGCTGGAGTGCTAAGAAGCCCATTCATTCATTTGCAGGCAACAGCCTTGAGACTCTGAAAAGGACCCATGTTCCTTCCCAAGGCAGTCAGTGGCCAGAAATCTTGTCTTCTGCTCCATGGACAATATTGGGTGTTAGGCTTCCACTCTCTCCCGAGAAGAATCATAACTGTCTACTTCATGTTTCTGCTCTTAGCAAACCTATCCTTAGCAGTGGCTGTTAGAAAATTCCAGAAAAAGCTACCAAAGCAATTTCAAAAATAGCTGGAGAAATCAGAATGGGCTTAAAAAGTACTGCCATATGTGTGCCTCTGTGTGTGTATATGTGTGTGGACAGAGAGATGGATCGATTCAGATAAGGCTGAGATTAAATAGTTTAAATTATAATCACGTGAGATTGTTGTTGTTTTTGTATTTTACTTTCAGTAATTTATTTACAGTCATAATCCTAATTCAGGAATTTCAAAATTTGATCTAGGCTTTCTTTATATCATCCAGGAGGCTCACTGTTTATTTTTTAAAGTTATATAAAATATTTGATGACACATATAGAATTGTATAGCAGGCAAAACAATCTTTTATATATATGTGTGCTTGGAGGTGTGCATATAACTATAAATTCCAGATATAGGAAGCTATCATTTGCTAAGTTTCTCCAGATAACTATTTCTAGGCATCTAGTTCAATCCTGATTTTAAACAAAGTTCATGGAAAAGTTTAGTTTCAGCTCACCATAGTACACATTTGTAATTATCATCCAATTGTAAAGTATCCATCGGGGTATTCTTCTGGGTTCAGTAATGCCATTTGTAGTATTTCAGAAACAATTAATCTGAGATGAGGTTCAATAAAATTCTTTGTCTTAATTTAGCTATTTGCACTGTAGTATGCCTGCTCCAAGTTAAGATTGTAATTTATTTTCAGATAACCTCTTTTCTGTCTGTACTTTGATGTGGGAATATTTTTAGTGTGTATCTGGGGGTGAGTCAGCTCAGCAGATGGTAGGTTGCCATCCACAGGTTGCCCTTTGCCTGTTTTGCAAGTTTGTGACAGCCTGCAGGGACATGCTGAGTCACCCGTCTAGTCAATAATGTGTCTGGGACAGCATTAATGGAGCAAACATCTTGATGAGTTCAAACTCATCATTTGTCTGACTCTGATAAAATTGGTCAATACAGTAAGGCATGGCATTCCGTTCAGAAAGAAGGTACTGTATTAATTGCCCTCATCTGGGCAAGAGGAAAGAATTAATTGTAGTCATTTTTATGGAGTTTTCACATAGTACTACAGAAAATCTTCCTTTCTTTGTGCTGATACATAGAAGGAGTACAGAAAATCATTTTGGTAGAAACACCTTGCATATTGGTAAGCATTAGAATAACAACAATGGTGGCTATTGTTAGCAGCAGTGATCACCTCTGTTACTATCATCAGCCATGTTATTTTTGAAAATAAGAATCTATCGTGTGGCGTATGCTGTGTAGAACTTTCACCCTTTGATGAGTCTCTAGAGTCTTGTGCTATGGAGCAAATAATTTTCCATCTGTCCTCAGATTTTTCAAGTATCATGCTCTCTGATGACTTGAAACTGTCAAGGCATGCCTCCTCCCATCCTCCCCCACAATGTAATTTTACATTTTGCATATAAAACAAACCTGCCATGTAACACATTTTAAAATTAAAATTATTTGTTAATGTCTTGCAAATTAATTTTGATTCTCTCTGTAAGTTTCTTTAAAATGCCTTCCAAGATTTTATGGTTTAGGAATGCAATTTATGGTCTTTCTGACAAAAGTTGGATTTTTGAATTTTCTAATAAATCAGACACATATTTGTTCACTTCGTCAAGATGGAGTAGAATGGTACATGCCCAGATAAACAGGAAAGGGTATATTAAGATTCAAGTTTTCAGTTTTATTTGGTTATTGCTCTTAGGCTTTTCTTTTTTACAAAATTGAAATTAAAGTTGAATTCACTATTAAATAAAACAGAAAATTCATGTTCACATTATAAAGTATAAGTATAAAATCAGTGTAAAATAAATATATGTGGATTATTCCAAATAAAATAGGAATTTATTTTATCTTTTTTCTCATATACTTCTACATATTTTCTGTCTGCTTCACGTACCTCAATTCTCAGAAAAAACAAATAAAAGTTTTAAAAACCCTGAGAACAGATGATGATAGATGGGTTATTTCTCACATTTCGGAACTGTATTACATAAATATACATATATTTTAAGATTACGCCTTGATAAAGTAAGTAACAGGTAGAATTTCCCATTATGTGAGAGATGTATTTCAAGACTTCTTTAAAAAGTAGATACAGAGATAGTACTGCCAATTAATCATTTTTGAAGGCTGTTGAATGGTACTAAGTAATGATTCTCTTAAAACTCATTGTTGGAAGTTCACACAGATGAGTGCCATTAAAATATATTATTTTAGGTATGACTTTGCTTTTAAGTCAGAAAAGTGGACATTAATTTGTAGTTTTCTACATTAGTAATTTATCTACTTATGTAAATCAATTCATTCAATATATTCTGACAGTTTGGTCTTAACGAAGAAAAAGTGAATACCACTTCCTTAACATATTGTATGAATTTTTAAAAATTGAAAATCATATGATAATGTTTCTTTCATCATTTCTCCTTATCTAGTGAATGTCATTTTGGAAGCAAAAGCATATTTGGCTGAATAAACCTAGGTAATAGTTAGTCTTTCTCCTTTGTGATGCTAAAGTAACTTCCTTGTAGTTTTATTATTTGTCACTTACTATTACACAAACACAGCTGCATCTATAATGTTTGGACAGCCATTAATAATACCTTTTAAGTGCTTGTAGTCTGACAAACATGTGTGTCTCTGTGTAAGAAAATATGTCACAATTATTTAAAAAGATGTATTTAACTAGAGAGTTCTTTAAAGGTGGTAAAATTAAGCTTGTACACAATTTTGGGAAAAATATAAATACTGTTTCTACTTTTTCACAAAATACCATGTGTTTTAACAAATCCCAAAAGAACAGTTTGTAGAAATTCATTTCATCCCTTTTAAATAACAGAGACACTCTAAGAATGAAATGAGATAATATGTGTGGATGTATTGACAGTATAAAAAGAAACATAATATTGAGTTGGCCAAAAAGTTCATTCAGGTTTTTCCATAGGATGCTACCAAAAAGCTCGAACAAACTTTTTGGTAGCCCAATATATTGGTTGCCTTATTGATAAAGCTTTTATGAGTGTAAATAATGCTGGGTACTAGTGGGATCTAGTTCTGGCAAGTTTTTCTGTCTTATATTAGCATAGAAGTATCTTTTATTAAAATATTAGTGAACAAATTCAGCTGTGATAAAAATCATGACTTGCATAGTAAGTACTTTCAATGACACAGTTGGCATAGAGTCTATCTCTGTACTATAGCTTTTGTATTCTAGCTAAATTGTATTGTAAAACTCAGCGTGCAAACAAATTCTGTGTGATCATGCTGCTGCTGCTGCTAAGTCACTTCAGTCGTGTCCGACTCTGTGCGACCCCATAGACGGCAGCCCACCAGGCTCCCCCATCCCTGGGATTCTCCAGACAAGAACACTGGAGTGGGTTGCCACTTCCTTCTCCAATGCATGAAAGGGAAAAGAGAAGGGGAAGTCGCTCAGTCATGTCTGACTCTTCGTGACCTGATGGACTGCAGCCCACCAGGCTCCTCTGGCCATGGGACTTCCCAGGCAAGAGTACTGGAGTGGGTGGACATTGCCTTCTCCGTTGTGTGATCATAGGCACATCAAATAATCTTTCTGGGTCCACTGTTTGCATCTGTAATAAGAGAGGGCTAGATTAGACAATATTTTGTTCTCTTAAAACTATACATTTTCATGAAACTAAGCATTTCACATACCTATTTAATGCTACTTTATCTAGTCAGTTATGGAGATAATGCCTTTACTTCTTTTAACTGCATGTGTGTGTGTGTTAGACTGGGAGGGACAGAGATTAAATATATTGGCTATAATAACCAAAAAGAAATGGTTTGTATACATCTATTTGATGACTTCTAAGTCCCCCTCCAAAACATTCAAATATAAACAAAGGTAAGAATGCGTTTAGTGCATTGTCCATAAAATGTTGAATGTTTGAACTCTGAATAGTAAGGATAATGCTTAATGAAAAACAGACACCAGGGAGGTTTTGGTGTAAATGTGTAAAAAGTCTTTCCAAATCAGAACTCATACATCGTAGATGAGACCTGCTGTTGCAAGCATCCCAGAAGAGGAAGGTAACCAAGAGAAGATGATGTTATGGTTACTTGACATGTGGAGCTTTGCTATCCTGGGAGAGAAGGGCTGGGTTAGAAAGAGATGCATGTTTTGATCTATTCACCTCTAAACATTGACATTTACATATTTGTCAATACTACAAAATTTACATATCCACCCCAGATTTTTCTACAGAGCTCAGTATCTCTATAGAACACCAATAGTAATACCAACATCAGATAGTTATATAGAGCTTACTCTGTGCCAGGCAGTATTCAAGAGATTTTACCTACACAAGTGACGTATTTAACCCTCACAAAAGCCCTGTGAAGTAGATGCTATTATTTTTTGCATTTTGTGAATGAGACAGCTGAGACACAAAACAGTTAAGTAACTTGTTCAAGCTTACACACATCGTAAGTGGTGGAATCAGTGTTTGAACCCAACAGTCTGGTGTGCTACTTATGACTGTGTTATATTCCTTCTCAGCTATCCATAAGCTGTCTCCACTTAAATGCCATGAATACCACCTAGAAGGTCAACAATTGAAAATCCAAACCTGCCAAAGTCTGCTTCCATTTTTTTCATTGTTCTTACAATCGTGTTCTATTTGTGGTCTTGTACATAAAGGTATTTTCATCTGTTTTCTTTATCCTCAGTATTTAATGAGGCACTGAGTAGTTTCCTCTGCCAAAATTTCTTTATCTGTCTTGTCTTCTTTTTGTCTTGCCTTTTCATTAAAAGTTTCATAATTTTTCACCAAAACTGGTAAAATAGACTTTGATTTGTCATCAGACTGTTACTCATTACATTACAATCTATCTTCCAAGCCTGTGCTTAGAGGTGTCTTTATAAAATACACATATACTCATGTCATTTCTCTATTAAAGTGCTCTAATGGTTCTTCTTAATCTTCAAGATGCTGAAACTTCCCGCATCTTTACTGAATTAATTGATAAGCTCTAGTATTTTTATGGTAGCATCTTTAGGATTTTCTATATATAGTATCATGTCATCTGCAAATACTGACAATTTTTTCTTTTCTTTTCCAATTTGGATTCCTTTCATTTCTTTTTCTTCTCTTCTCTTCCAAATCTATGTTGAATAAAAGTGGCAAGAGTGAATAAAAATGGTGAGTGTGGACATCCTTGTCCCTGATCTTAAAGGAAATGATGAGAAACTCTCACTTGTCACACCACTGCCATCTTTCCAGATTATCCCCAACTCTCATCCCCTTCCTCAATGTCAACTTCACATACCTTCTTGTTCTAAACAATTTTCTTCTCTTCCCCCCCACCCTTGGATGTTCAACTCAAATGCCATCTCTATTTTATTCATCCATTGAAAATGACTTGTTGAGAATGTGTTAAGTGTTCAGGCACTGAGAAACCTATGTTAGAAACCCAAGTATTATCAACATGGATATAGTTTGTTTCTTCCCTGAGTTTATGGTTTAGTTAGCTATCAAGACAGACAAATCTTCAGAGAATAAGAACTACAAGACAGAGGAACTATGTTCTTTAAACATGGACTCGGGAGAAGAAATTGAAGACTTTCAGGAATAAGTTATGTCTAGGTTGCAAACTCAAGAAGTAATAGAAATTCATCACAGAGTCATAAATATGGTTGCTCTGGCACCAGTAACAGTGCCTATAATATCCTGGAGGTCTTTGGTATCTCAGAGGAGAAACAATATGTTAAAAAGTGAAATTTCTCTAGAATTCCCTTGCACTCCCGTTTTCCCTGCTTCAGTGAGGTCTCAAAGCATCCATCCCTGTTTCACTCCATCATGATACAGGATCACCAGATACAGTCATGGTTTATTTGCACACTAGACCCAAAGTCCCTTCATGGCAGGTCCTTTGCAAACATTTAGCATGTACTTCAGAGATATATGGACTGATTTTAAAAGATGCTGAGATCTCAGCACCATTGTATGATGATGAGGCTTTGTGCATAAAGTTGATGTAGAACAACAACAAAAAAACAGACTCTATAGATTTAAGGAGATTAAGGAGGTACAAGAGATTTTGTGTTTTCATGTAAAATGATAAAGGGGAAAGATCTGTGAAAAGGAGCAAGATCATCAGCAAAGAGAATTCTCATAAAAAACCAAGTGTAGTTGAGAGATTTTAAAAAATGAAATCCACGTAGCTATCACACAAGTCACGTGGAACTAGTATAAAGCTAGGAAATGTCCAGCAATGCACCAAGCGCTGTGGAAGGGTACTGCTGTGCATAGTTACTCAGTCGTGTCCAACTCTTTGCGACCCCATGGACTGCAGCCCACCAGGCTCCTCTGTCCATGGGATTCTCCAGGAAAAAATATTGGAGTGGGTTGCCATGCCCTCCTCCAGGGGATCTTCCCAACCCAGGGATCGAACCCAGGTCTCCTGAATTGCATGAGGATTCTTTACCATCTAAGCCACCAGGGAAGCATGGAAAGGTAGGACAAGACAAATAAATAAATAAATATGAAATGTTGCTCACCTAGTTTATTTGAGGCACTTACTATTTACTTTTGAAGATATGATATCCCCCCAATAAATGTAGTGACTAAAAATAAAATGTCAGCAAGCTGCCAGGGCAAATGACCAGAAAATGACCAAACCTGGATACTAAGTCCTGGGCATTAGCGAGTAGGAATTGGATTTTGTTTTATCACTTAGAGCTCTCACAAAAATGAACACCAAACCTCAAAGAAATCTGAACAGGATCAAGAGAAAAACATAACAGGGTAGAAGACTGTACACTTGGGAAAGAAAACAGACTGGTGTTGGCAGATGTGGTATCTGGGTTCTGGAGCCAACATTCAGTCTGTGAATATGCAGTATTTGAAAACTAATCAATACTCACACATCTCCTGTCAGTGTGGCCATGCTTATGTCTTTATGATTAAAATTCCTCACTATTCACGCATGTATTCATGTTATTTTTCCCCTGAATGTTCTGGTGTACACGTATCTACTTAAGTGTTCTTCAGAAACCACATGCCATTAAAGATTTAGTAAAGTATATCTTTAAGATGAGACAAAGTTATTTCACTGCTCTCCACGTACACTAATTCTTGCCATAGAAATACAATATCAATCTGTAGCTTTTCATTGTATGATTCTAAAGGCTCCTGGGTTGTTTTTTTTTTAATATAAAAAGTCACAGTTTTTCTGTTTTCAACACATTCGTTAGTACTGATTTACAATGGATCAAGTTAGAAAGTACGGATAATATGCACATGCCAAATGAATTCATTAAGACCCGTGTGATCACAGTGAATGTCAAATGAATTAATAATAATGGGACCTCTATGTGTTACCATTATTTTCACAGTGTGTTACTGTTTTTGTACATATGAGTCCTGAGGATAAATGACACATACCTATTACCCTTGTATGTTAATTGTTTCTTGGTAATCGGAGGTTGGTCTAATAATCTCATGGGCAGTAAAAGTTTCTACCCCCTATACGTGGAGAAATTACTATTATTTATATGTTTCATTGAAGAGTAATTCAATATTTTAGATTCCAATTAGAAATGGCATTTATATTAGACCTCCCACACATCTACTGAAATGTTACAGCCTTTTAGACATCTGTTTTCTGTGAGCAATATTTTAAGAGAATTTAAATTGCTCTAAACTTTTTCTAGGAGTTCGTATTTTATTTACTTGACAATTGACAGCTCATTGTACATATACATAAGCACATATATTCATGTTGATTCTCCATCCTGATAAACATATACAGAGGAACACAGAGGCATTTTGTCACATACTTGATCTTGGAATAATTTTATCTGGAACAGTGGTTCCCTTGTCAGCAAAATTATAAGGAAACTACCTATCATATAATTTTTAGTGAATTTTGAAACGTATGGCTTTTAGTATGCAGTGCCATTGAGCTTGATGACTCAGCAGTAAGGGATCCTGCCTGCAGTGCAGGAGATGCGGGTCTGATCCCTGGGTCAGGAAAATCCCCTGGAGAAGGAAATGGCAACCCACTCTGGTATTCTTGCCTGGGAAATCCCATGGAAGAGGAGCCTGGTGGGCTATATAGTCCACGGGGTCTCAAAAGAGTCAGACATGACTTTGCAACTAAACAACAACATATACAGTACATAATACTTCTCTTTCCTCCCATTCCTAACTCAGCTTTTTATTTTTCATTCTAGTTATGACTGGTTGGACTTGCAGGTGTTAGGATGGATGAAGAGGAAAGGGTTGAAATTTAAGGTTGTTGCAGCTGCAGCAAGAAGTAATGGATAAATCTTACTTCAATTCCTAAAGAAATCATGAGGTTCAGACCTTCATATACAAAGGAAGAAAAAAATGAAGGCAAGGTCTTCAAAATGTATAAGATAGAAACCTGGAAACTGTAGTACTCTCACTTTCTTTTGCCTTGAAGCATCAATATCTCATTTCTTCTATGCTTCAATAAATAGCAGACTTGCTTGCAAATTTTAGTGATCAGTCTTGGTAAATCTGCAAGTTCCCTCCTTACTTCTTCCTCTCTACTCATTACTCTTTTATACTTGTTTCTGACCAAAAAGAAGTCCAGTAAATGTTTCTATCTCAATGGTAGGTACTCTTTTAAAGAGAACTGAATGTTTTGGAAATCCATCATTTGGAATAGGTTTCCTAATAGAAAAAATATGAATTTCAAATAGTCAACTCACAAGCATTCTTTAGCAATACAGCATTTCAAAGATGGATACTCTCCTTTCTGGTCAAGATTTCAGTTATTTCCTTCAATGTCATGAATGATATGCATCTCAGGTTTTTAGATAATAGGGAACTGTGACAAGCAGTTTAAAAGAAGGCAGCATGTAGATTCAGAAAGATTTGCACAATCTTGAACAATAGGTATACACTTTAACAAGAATAGATGTAATCCTAAACCTCCATTCCTTCTCTCCACCAAAAATATTTAAGCACATTTCAGTGAAGCTTGGCAGAAAGAGCCATGCAAATTACATTTTAGTTGACTATAGATTTGATAATAGTCAACTGTATGTTAATATCATTTGGGGCCAGATTAATAGAGGTATAATATCAAAATCAAGGAGTTGATAAGTCCTAAATACCCTGGTTTGGCAGGTCAGACGTGAAGAACTGTACTCAACTCTAAATATCCTGGCTCAGGAAGACACTGCCATACTCGCTACTTCCAGACAAGGGGTATGATATACTTAAGAGGCTTTTATAAGATGCCGTAAGCGAAACTACTGAAGAAAATAGAACTAGCAAAACTCAGTGGGAAGATTATAGCACCATCAAATACGGAAAAAACAGACATGTGGAAGGGGCAAAAAATTAGTCTGTGGTACTCCAAAGATTAAAATCTCACCTAATCAGATACAGATTTTTGACTCACTGCAAGAAAGAAATGTAACAATTAGAGCTGAACATAGAATCACCTATTACATGAGTAGATAAATTTGTCATTGCTGGTAGGATTCAAGTGGATATTTAAAAACCATTCTATCAGGAGAAGGGAGGGGCATCACCCAGAGGGATGGACTTGGTCATGACTTTCAGTTTTTTTTTTTTTTTTAAGCTGTAACTCACAGTAAGTAAGACATTTTACACTGCGAGTATTCACACACATCAGTATGTATAACTTAAAGAATATATTCTCAGAGTAATACCCTTATTATACATAACTCACTCATACAGTCTTTCTGGTCTAGCTGGACCACTTTCATTTTTTTTTTAAATACAGTTGCATCTTGCTAGATTGACCTCATATCTCAATAATGGAACGTGGTCCAAAATTTGAAAAACACTGAACTAAATGACCGCTTTCAGATCCAAGAGTCTCTCATTCAGGTAGATGTGATGGAAAAGGCTGACCATCCCAATGGTCAGAAATAGATGCTCCCTCCAACAGTCAAAAGGAAATGGACAACATGATAATGAATTTCTTGGGATTCTCTCACAATTTTGACTTCATTTCCATTTAGAAATGCAGTAATAAAATAGTACTTTTGAGCACTTTATTAGGTACACATACAGAACCTATTTTGATTTCATTATAATGTTCAGCAACAGAACTTCACATCTAAAGAGAGAGGTGCAGCTGAGGTTCTTGCCTGCTTCTTGACAAATCCATGTAACTCTTCTTACCATTGTTGAGGAAAATGTGCCGTAGTGAGAGAATGTGGCTAGGGACATGAAGGGGCAGAGCTAGAAGAGGATTAGTGCCTATGAACACCGTATTACCAGAATGAGAGAGGAAATGGGGGAGAGAGAACTGGAAGGCAAGGCTTGAAAATCTACCTTTGACTGCTACTAGCTACCAACAGGGTTCTGTGAGTATATTTTATTCAATTATAACAGTCCTCCAAGGAATATTTTATACAAGTGGCTTAGTGAAGTAGAGGGACTTGCCCAGAACTTGGTATAATTTTTGTACCATTAAGAACATTATTTTTAAAAAAAGGAAAAAAAAAAGTAGTGGCTTGGTTGGATTCTTTAAGTGCCTCTTTTTTTTTTTTTCTTCCTTGGGATACAGAATAAGTCTTTTTTCAGATGGGAGATTTTTTCAGGTGAGATATGAAAAAAAAGAATTGCCAGAAGTGATGTGGTATTAAAAAAAAATCAGACCCATCTTATTACTTAAACACATCTTTCCAAATGCTTTCTGTATTGGGGATTAGTGATTTTGACTTATGTTTCTTTTAAGAGATCATTTTTCACTGAAACTTCTGAAGAAACAAAATCCCCTCCTTATAGGAAAAAATTATGCAGATTCTCTGAGGCAGATAGCTCTTAGAAAACAAACACACTCCCCAGTCACACTCCCAAACTCCCAGGTGGTTCGAGGGCATGGTTGAAAAGACTGCAAATCCGGACAGGTTGGTCTCTCTGTATCATCAATCAGATGTTCATACACTTGAGATGTTTATACCCCATAAATTTCAGTTGTTTCTCTTTTGTAAATCAAATGTTTATTGTGTATTACTGAGACGTCTATGTAGACAGGAAACATAAAATAGTCTTCCTTGCCGGTTCACTTTGTATCATCAAATTTGAATGCACAGAGATCTTATCTGTGGTATATACCCTCTGTTTGCCCTCACATGCATTTACCTTTATGTAGAATAGTCAAAGCTACTCTACTCCGAAGTGCAATATTTTTTTTTATTTTCTCAAAGAAGATTAGAACTCATTTGCCCTAGGAATCTTCCAGAGACTGCTGGTTTGTTCTGTTAAGCTCATACAACCCTGGCAGGACATGACCCTTCTTTAGTCATTGCAAGATTTATTTTCAGAGACAGACCTAAACAGGTAGGGCTGGCAGGACAGTCCGGACACAAGGAATCTCTATTCCACCTCTCAGTGACCCCTCATTTGTTGGCATTTGTTACTGGGGGCGCTTCCCAGCCCATGACCTGACTGTCTACCTGCCCCTGCCTGGCTCCTGGCCCACCTCACAGAGTCGCCACCTGCCCTCTCTGGGCCAATCAAAGGAAAGAAATGAGAAAAGTGGAGAATGACTTAGGGACTTGGCTGCAAGTGCAGACTTAAAGATTTGGCACCATGTCTGGGCCTTGCTGGTGGTGGCGGGTGGTAAGAGAAGGCAGCTGTGTCAGACCTCCCTCAGTGATGGCTTTGGGACACAGAGGCAGCCAAGATCTGGGAGATGTCCTAATCCTTTGATGTCAGTTTTCTTCCTGCGGCTCCAAGCCCTACAACATTCTCTCAGTGATGGTACAGGTATTAATTACCCTGTCTATACTTGGGACCACTCATGATCACGAGCACCTCAAACTATTTCCCTGAAAATTGTGAATTCCAAGGGGAAAACAGCAGTTTAATGAATTGATCAGACAATCCATTCAACTCAACATTAATATAAATTGAGCCTGTGATGCTGAGCTCCGCCACTGCAGGTCCGTGCTAGGGGATATGAAGACACAAATGCCGTACTCAGTTGTTTTAGGACCCCATGGACTGTAACCTGCCAGACTCCTCTGTCCTCGGGATTCTCCATGCAAGAATACTGGACTGGGTTGGTGTGCCCTCCTCCAGGAGGTCTTCCTGACCCAGGGATTGAACCCACCTCTCTTTCCATCTCCTGTATTGGCAGGTGGATTCTTTACCACTAGTGCCCCCTGGGAAGCCCAAATAAGTCAGAAGAGAAGAAACCAAGATGAGCTGCAGGTTCAGCTGCAGGACTAGTCCTGAATAATTGCAGGCATCCAGAGTAATAGACCTGCATATGTTTCAAGCTCAGAACATTAAGTGGAATTCAATATAGTAGGGTGTAGCAGGCAGGGTCTCAGGGCCAGTTGGGTCTCAGAGTAGGGGGCAACAGTATTGATATTCTGGGGGACTCAGCTTTTTCTTTCCTTTTTTTTAATTTTGAAGCTGTTTTTTATTTTAAAAAAATTTTTATTTTTACTTTATTTTACTTTACAATACTGTATTGCTTTTGCCATACATTGACATGAATCCACCACGGGTATACATGAGTTCCCAATCCTGAACCCCTCTCCCACCTCCCACCCCATATCATCTCTCTGGATCAACCCCGTGCACCAGCCCCAAGCATCCTGTGTCCTGTATCGAACATAGACTGGCGATTCGTTTCTTACATGATAGTATACATGTTTCAGTGCCATTCTCCCAAATCATCCCACCCTCTCCCTCTCCCTCAGAGTCCAAAAGTCCATTCTATACATCTGTGTCTCTTTTGCTATCTTGCATACAGGGTTATCATTACCACCTTTCTAAATTCCATATATATGTGTTCAGTTCAGTTCAGTCGCTCAGTCGTGTCCGACTCTTTGCGACCCCATGAATTGAAGCACGCCAGGCCTCCCTGTCCATCACCATCTCCTGGAGTTCACCCAGACTCATGTCCATCGAGTCCATGATGCCATCCAGCCATCCCATCCTTGGTCGTCCCCTTTTCCTCCTGCCCCCAATCCCTCCCAGCATCAGAGTCTTTTCCAATGAGTCAACTCTTCCATGCGGTGGCCAAAGTACTGGAGTTTCAGCTTTAGCATCATTCCTTCCAAAGAAATCCCAGCGTTGATCTCCTTCAGAATGGACTGGTTGGATCTCCTTGCAGTCCAAGGGACTCTCAAGAGTCTTCTCCAACATCACAGTTCAAAAGCATCAATTCTTCGGCACTCAGCCTTCTTCACAGTCCAACTCTCACATCCATACATGACCACAGGAAAAACCATAGCCTTGACTAGATGGACGTTAGTCGGCAAAGTAATGTCCCTGCTTTTGAATATGCTATCTAGGTTGGTCATAACTTTTCTTCCAAGAAGTAAGCGTCTTTTAATTTCATGGCTGCAGTCACCATCTGTGGTGATTTTGGAGCCCCAAAAATAAAGTCTGACACTGTTTCCACTGTTTCCCCATCTATTTGCCATGAAGTGATGGGACCAGATGCCATGATCTTCGTTTTCTGAATGTTGAGCTTTAAGCCAACTTTTTCACTCTCCTCTTTCACTTTCATCAAGAGGCTTTTGAGTTCCTCTTCACTTTCTGCCATAAGGGTGGTGTCATCTGCATATCTGAGGTTATTGATATTTCTCCTGGCAATCTTGATTCCATGTGTTAGTATACTGTATTGGTGTTTTTCTTTCCGGCTTACTTCACTCTGTATAATTGGCTCCAGTTTCATCCATCTCATTAGAACTGATTCAAATGTATTCTTTTTAATGGTTGAGTAATACTCCATTGTGTATATGTACCACAGCTTTCTTATCCATTCATCTGCTGATGGACATCTAGGTTGTTTCCATGTCCTGGCTATTAGAAACAGTGCTGTGATGAACATTGGGGTACATGTGTCTCTTTCTATTCTGGTTTCCTCGGTGTGTATGCCCAGCAGTGGGATTGCTGGGTCATATGGCTCTACTACAAAGCCATAGTCATCAAGACAGTATGGTACTGGCACAAAGACAGAAATATAGATCAATGGAACAAAATAGAAAGCGCAGAAATAAATCCACACACCTATGGACACCTTATCTTCGACAAAGGAGGCAAGAATATACAATGGAGTAAAGACAATCTCTTTAACAAGTGGTTCTGGGAAAACTGGTCAGCTTTTTCTTTAAATAATTTGTATTGGAGTATACTTACTTTACAATGCGCTAGTTTCTTGTTGTCATTCAGTTGCCCAGTCGTATCCTACTCTTCATGACCCCATGGACTGCAGCATGCCAGGCTTCCCTATCCTTCACCATCTCCGGGAGCTTGCTGAAACTCATATTCATTGAGTCGGTGATGCCATCCAACCATCTCGTCCTCTGACATCCCCTTCTCCTGCCTTCAACCTTTCCCAGCATCAGGGTCCTTTCTAACAAGATGGCCAAAGTATTGGAACTTCAGCATCAGTCCTTCCAATGAATATTCAGGATTGATTTCCTTTGAAAGTTCCTAAGAAAAAGTTTGAAAAGGATGCCCTTTTGTATGAAGAACATATGTAATAATTATCACTATTGATTTTCTGTTGAATAATCATATAATATTTTCATTATTCTTATTAAAAATTAAACAAAAAAACTCCATTAAAGATTAAACATAAACCTTTGTTAAAAAAAAAAAAAAAAGGATTGACTGGTTTGATCTGCTTGCTGTCCAAGGGCCTCTCAAGAGCCTTCTCAAATACCACAGTTCAAAACGATCAATTCTTTGATGCTCAACCTCTTTATAGTCCAACTCTCACATCCATACATGACTACTGGAAAAACCATAGCTTTGACTAGACACTTTGTTGGCAAAGTAATGTCTCTGTTTTTTATGTGCTGACTAGTCAGCTATAGCTTTTCTTCCAAGGATAAGCGTCTTTTAATTTCATGGCTACAGTTACCATATGCAGTGATTGTGGAGCCCATGAAAATAAAGTCTGTCACTGTTTCCATTGTTTTCTCATCTATTTGCCATGAAGTGATGGCACTGGATGCCATGATCTTTGTTTTTTGAATGTTAAGTTTTAAGCCAGCAATTTTGACTCTCCTCTTTCACTTTCATCAAGAGGCTCTTTAATTCCTCTTTGCTTTCTGCCATAAGGGTGGTGTCATCTGCATATCTGAGGTTATTGATGTTTCTCCCAGCAATCTTGATTCCAGCTTGTACTTTATCCAGCCTAGCATTTTGCATGATATACTCTGCATATAAGTTAAATATGCAGGGTGACGATATACAGCCTTGAAGTACTCTTTTCCCAATTTGGAACTAGTCTGTTGTTCAATGTCCAGTTCTAACTGTTGCTTCTGGACCTGCATACAGGCTTCTCAGGAGGCAGGTAAGGTGGACTATTATTCCCTTATCTTTAAGAATTTTCCATACTTTATTGTGATCCACACAGTGAAAGGCTTTAGTGTAGTTAATGAAACAGAAATAGATGTTTCTCTAGATTTCTCTTGCTTTTTCTGTGGTCCAATAGATGTTGATATTTTGATCTCTGGTTCCTCTGCCTTTTCTAAATGCAGGTTAAACATCTGGAAGTTGTTGATTCACATACCGTTGAACTCTTGCTTGAGAATTTTGAGCGTTACTTTGTTAGTGTTAGTTTCTACTGGACAGCAAAATGAATCAGCCATAACATATGCATATCTATCTTTTCTTTGGATTTCCTTCCCATTTAGGTCACCACAGAGCAGTGAGTAGAGTTCCCTGTGCTGTGCAGTAGGCTGTCCTTAGTGATCGGTTTCATACATAGTATCAGTAGTATACATACACACACACACTCACTCACAGTAAACATTAGAGTGCATGTGTTTTTTGAATTACGGTTTTCTCTGGGTAGATGCCCAGGAGTGGGATTTCTGGGTCATATGATTGTTCTATTTTTAGTTTCTTAGAGGACCTCCATACTTGTCTCCATAATGACTATATCAATTTACTTTTCCACCAACAGTACAAGAAGGGTTCCTCTTCTGCACACCCTCTCCAGCATCTACTGTTTGTAGATTTTTTGATGATATCCATTCCGACTGGTGTGAAGTAATACCTTATTGTAGTTTCTGTTTGCATTTCTCTCATACTTAATGATGCTGAGCATCTTTCATATGTTTTTGGTCATCTGTATTGGATAAATGTCAGTTTAGGTCTTCTGCCCATTATTTATTTATTTAGGGATTAGGTTGCTTGATTTTTTCTTTCTTTCTTTCTTTCTTTTTTTTTTTTTTTTTTTGAGCTTCATGCACTGTCTCAGGCACTCAGTTTGAAGCAAAACCTCATTTAGTAGGTGGAACACAGGGGATTTTTAGGGAGTGAAGCTATTCTGTTTGATACTAGAATGGTTGATACATGTCAGGATACATTTGTTAAAACTCATTGAATATATAAGAGGAAGTAAACCCTATGGACTCCGGTTGATGACAATGTGTCAGTGTTGGTTCATCCATTGTAATAGACCGCAGTGGTGCACGATGTGGATGGGGGAGAGGCTGTATGTGTGGGAAGTGGTATAGGAGAGCCCTCTATACTTTGTGCTTAGCTTAGTGACAGTCCTGAAACTGCTCTAAGCTATAAAGTATAATAATAATTTAAAAAGCTAAATTTCATCATCTAGGTCCAGGGACCAGACAGAAAGCTGTATGGGTCACAGTCAAGCTGTGCCCCTTCCCTAGTATAGGAAATTCTGAAGTAAAAGAAAAAAAGTCAAGAAAGTTAGATAACTAAAGGGAACAGATGTTTAGGTCCCCAAGGACTCTGGGAACACTGGATCAGAGGTTGTGCGGATTCCCCACAACTGTGTCCTAGTTTGTGGGCCAATGGCCAAGATGAGCCCAGCTTGGTTTGGTGGCAGAGACTGGGTTTCATTGATTGCTGTAAGCCTGACTCTAACTTAAGAATGCGTTGGGATTCAGGTTCAAGAAAACTCAGTTCTTTCAGAAACTCCTCCAGGGTAGAGTCAGGGGGTAACATCTCAGGCATGCTGCCCTGATAGAGGGGGCATCATTAGGGAACAGAGCCCCAGAGCTACTGATCTTCACAAAGCAGTGTGAGGAGTGTCTTCTTGGAGTCCACTATAATCAGTAGTGAACGTCTATTATATTTGTGGAATGAGGTCTGAGGCCACCTCTGGGTCTGGACCACTTGTGGGCTGTCACAACTTACAGCTTCCCTTCTCTGACCTCCAGTGACTTCTTTAAAATGTGAGGGCACTTTGGGGACTCTAACACCAAGATGAAACATGATCATTTATAGAATAAAATATATTTTACAGGTATACATTTTCTTTCTGCTTCTCTCTATTTTTATCTGCAAACAGCAAAAGGAAAGGACTCAAATTACCCTCAAAAAGAATTATCTGCCAAGATGAAAGGGATCAGGTACTGTCTTTAAAGTCGATCTGTGAGAGGCAGATAATCAACATGTTTTCTTTTCTTTTTCTTTTTTTTCAACAAATTCTTCTGGCCCAAAGGCAAAGTGGGCTTCCCTCCAGCTGAAGACAGGGCATCTGATATTGGGTTCCCCTTGTTTCATCCCGAACTTTGTCCATTCAGAATCCATGACCCCCAAATGATCTGTTTATCCCAGTGGGGACAGAAATGTCCTCCCTACCAGTTCTCAGCTGCTATTTTAGCATCTGAATCTTTCCACCCCTTCCATTCTGAGGGTAGCATTTGCTTCACAGCCCCTGCCTGAAAAATAGCTGTCAGGCTCCTTAGAAATCAACCCTTCCTTGGTTGAAAATGTTCTCAAATGGAGCAGTACACTGTGTATTTCCTCTTCTTCCTAAAGTGCCAGCAGCTTTCCCACTCATCCTGCTGTTTAATCCGCAGCTTTAGTGACAAGGCAGGCTCCAGTCCAGCACTGCGCCTTCAGCACGCTCTAGCTTACTTACCTGGTTCACTCTTGGGCTGCACTCGAGCGCGGATGGAACTTGTTAACTAGGCGTTTTCACTGTGTGACCTTGTGGCCTCCAGTGTCAAGTCCAGTGAAACCCAGGCAGCCATTCTGAGTGAAAGCAAGCCCTTGACTTGGAGGCACCCAAGTTTCAGATGAGCCTCATCTGGCCGCCATCGGCTCCCAGCTGTAGATGGTAGGAAGTCCCCTCATGTTCGTGTTCAGGCTTGATTCCCCTTTCTTCCTCCTTCTGCATATTCTCTCACCCTCTTTTGCTTTCTCCTCTCCTTCACATCTTCCTTATCTTCATCCTGTTCCACTCCTACTACATGACCATGTGACCACCACCACCACCCCCATTCTCAAGACCCAGAATTCAGGATAATTCTAGTAGTTGTAGAGTTCAGCCAGTGGAATAAATCAGCTTCTTGGGGAGAGACTAGGAATAAAGCCACCTTTTCTACACTTTAAATTCTAAACAACCCACTGAACATGTTAGGACCTCGACCCAGCCTTAAATAGGGGATAGTCTGTGTATATTTGGGACCTCCGGACTTGGAGTTAAGAAATCAAGATAATCCCCAAGTATGAAAGTCACAAATAGTTGTATATTTTGCTAAATCCTATTAATCCCAAATGACATCATAAATTTGTTTATTTAGCCCTGCCAGCCCAAGCAATGACATGCAATTGATCTTTGTCTGACAGGGCCTGAAACACTGGCTTAAGACAACACACTGATTCGACTCCGGAGAAAGCATTTGGGGTTAACTGCGCCAGGTGTGGGCCGGGCAGATGGCATAGCAGCGGTGCCTTGTGTTGTCATGCACGTAATCTGATTTTCTGAAATGACCTCGAGACACCAATTTGCTCTGCTCACTATCAGGTGTGCGGTAAGGGGCCCAGCCTCTGGGGACCGCCAGCACCACTTCTGAGCCCTTCTCATCTGTGCACTAATGGACAGCACTCTCATTGGAAATGGCGCTGCTTGCTCTTCGAACAGGAAGAAATTGTTAAAATGCTGGTAGCATTAGCAGGCAGCAGGTGTGGCAGTACATCCTGAATAGATAATTGAAGAGGTTTTTGTTTTGTTTTGTTTTTTGTAGTTGCAACTTTGGCACCCAACAGCCAATAAATAGTGCCGTTTGGAGTGCCTACAGTGTGCAGGGATTGAGCTTAATATTTACTCAAACTGTTGATACCCATCTTTCCTCCTCCTTTCATCCTCTCTTTTTTTCTGTTTTCTTTCTTTTCTTTCAAAAAAAAAAAAGCTGCTTATTTCTCACTGTTAAACCTTGAAAAAACTTAAGTTCATTTTGTAGAGATATGCCACACCATTATTATCTGATCAATGAATAATGATAATGATTACCTTTGTATTTATTTCTAGTGAATCTTCTGTGACTTCTAGTAGGATAGGTTATATGGGAAAGGTGTATGCTTTTCTTTTAGTCAGAAAATTGGAGGAACCAGAGGCTTGAGCTTTCTAAGTTTAATGACCCAATGACAATGTGTTTTGCAAAGTACCAGGCATTTACTTAGGAAACTCTTCTAACTTTCTCAAGTTGATTTTAGTACATTTATATATTTTGCTGAAAAAAACCAGATATTATCAGCCAAAATTACACTCTCATATACTAAACCTAACAAGTAGAGAACCTCATTTCTCTGCTTGTATGTATAAGATACGAAAATCACATTTTCTATTGGTTGTTAAGCACTTCTTTAATAAGTCAACCAATTATTTCCAATCTTGAGAACTGAATTGTTGATGGATTGGTAAAGATTTTTTTTTTTTTTCCTTTTTAATGACTTGGGTTGATAATATGAAGACAAGATTTTATCATCAGCAGAAAATTACAGTCTTAAAGACAAATATATTATGTACTCAATAGGATAAAAAATTTGATCAGCTTTTTCCATAAGATGTTATGGAAAACCTGAACCAACATTTTGGCCAACCCAATAAGTAATGACCTAACAACAATAGTTTTAAATTAATGGCAGGATCCATGGAGGGTCATAATTCTCCTGCTAACTTTGAGTTCTGAGCATGCCATAAATGGTTAGAAACTTCTGTGTACAAAACACTGTTTTGATTTATCGCAAAATTATTCTTATTTCCTATAACAGTCCATTTTCAATCTTTGACATTTTGTTATTACTTGATAACATGCACAGGGAAGCCCTGCTCTGCCCGTGAATTACAGTTCATTTCTGTCTCTTAATTTCTGTATCTTAGTTGGGAAATTGACACCCTTGGATGTATTGATGAAAAAGACTGGGGTCTTGAAAAAGCTGGGGAAAATATTATTATCTGAAGACTGCCTGCAGGAAGTAGGTATTCAGCATGGAGAATTCAAGGGGCTAGGGCAGCACAGACTTGCTTTCAGGACTGAAAGACCAGACAGGAAGATTCTTATCTCAGACTGGGACTCTGCAATTCACACTTCTCACCACAGATTAGAATGAAGAGAAAGGTAGTCTTTAATCTACTAAAGGAATGAAGTTTCTAATTCTTAGAACAATTGTAACTGGGTGTGTGCATCAGCATCCCATAGTCATGGTCACAGTTATAGGAATTTCTGAAGTAGCAACGGGAACCATTTGATGGTGTAGAAGCAGGTGAGAACTTGGACCCAATCACCTTGAAGTTCCCTTCCAAAAGGCTGAGTTCTGCTTTTCTAGGTGATCTATGCACATTCTTTCTCTCTGTGAAAAACACACTTTGGTCCCCACTCCTGATTAAGTGGCTTCTGGTCCAGCCTTACTTTCTTCCAAGATAGACTCGCTCTTTACTTTCTTCCAAGATAGACTCGCTCTTAAATCCTCTGCCTCCAAACTTGGTTCCACATGCTGGCTTATCTACGTCCCACAGAAGTATTTTTTCTCACATCTCTAAAGTTTGGGGAGAGAACAAGCTAAAGTCAAGAAGTGGCCCGGGTGAGCATTTTCCTTTTGCAAAACTGAGACAGCTATCAAGAGTAGAGAAGCTCACGTGTGTCGTCCACAATTACATCACAGCAGCCAACGGCACACTATTAAATGCATCTAAATTCCCTGCCTTCCTTTTCAGAATCTGTTTACAGAATTATTCCTAAACACAGATGGAGTCATTTCTGCCTGCACATATTAATTTGTGTTTTTATTTATGCACTTCTGATCTTTGTGACGTTTGGTCCTGTAGCCCAACACGAGTCATTTTTTATACATGTCCTGTGGAAAGGTGGTGCTTGCCCTGCAGTCAGCCTCACAAATCCCGGACACAAACACACACACATGCATTTTTTTATTGTTCTCACATGTTGCTTTACAGCCTGCGTGATTACTGCTTACAGCACAGCAGATGGGGTTCTTGCATAGCGGTGAAACAGATGAGATGCTCAAATCGATTGTTTTATCAACAATCAGTTGCAGATAAAAATCATTTTAATGAGAGAAATTAATGGTGTTTGCAAACATGATGTTAATTAAAGAACATTGCTTACGCGTTTTTTTTTTCCTCCTCTCCTTTTTTTTCTCTGCACACAATTTTTTGTTACCCCTGACATCTTTCATTATTGACTCATGCCCCAAAGAAAAGGCGATTAAAATCTGCTTTTGTTTGATGTAGCTTTTATTGAAGAAAGAAATAGATCTTTCTGAAGCTTCCTGGTGAGATGAAAGTCTAATTATCTCCACAAATGAAAGGAAAAGCTTTAATTAGGCCTGTGCTGAATCCGCGCGCTGCGAATTTGTGCATTGTGATGGATGGAGCCGGCATCTCCTCCCTGACTGCCTCTGAAATAATGAAGGAACAGCGCAGTAGCCTGCTCCCAGGATTCAGCTGGCAGAGTGGAGTCGGGGCACACCTGGGTTGCGAGCCGGCGCCCGGAGCAGCTGCCACGGGCCGTGTTTCAGTCCTGGGCGTTCGGCTGTTTTACAGCCTCCCTCTGAGCTTTGATCTCCTTTCAGACAGCAGGGGTCCTAACAAATCAAGCTTTTCATGTTTCACTCACTTTCCCTCTCTTTCGCTTCCCCATTCACACTCGAACTCCAAAGACGATGGGTAAAATATTGTCTTTTTCTGAAGCAATTAATGATCAGCAGCTGACATGATTGAAGTGGGTGTTATGCCTTACAAGCAGTATTTTAAGGCTGGCTGGCGGGAGGATGCCAGGGCAAGGGAGGAATTCTTGAGCTTTTTCATTGTTTGCTGTGATGTTCACGATGTGGCCAGTTTTGCTAATTGTGCAGAAGGCTTCATCTGCGTGTCCACTTTTGAAAAAAAAAATGCTGATACATCCATCCGAGGATGAAGGGTGACATTGCGAATTATTTTAAACCGCTAATTGTCCCACGAGAGAAAGCTGAAAACACCAAGGATGGCCCGATCCCTTAACTTGCCCCACTTTCCCCATGTTGGATGCGGTTTGATCTATTTTTGTGTCATCTGTCCCACTGATGCCAGGAAGGTCAAATTTGTCTGGCACTGTCATTACTGTTGCTAATCAACTCTTTTCAATGACTCCAAAAGCACTTCGGACATAGAGAGTGATGGTTGGGATTATTTCACTTCTTTTGGCCAGGCTTACAAAAGAAGTCAGGAAGGGAGAAATGATAACAAAAATTGAACAGCATCTGTAGAGACTCTAACCTCCCCCTGCCACTTGCCCTTCTTTGAGTAGCAATTTCCTGCCATGGAAGACTGTTACATTTGTTTCAAAGGTAATAAAAGCAATAATAGTAATAGTTAATTAACTGTCCACCCAGAAACGGGGGAGAGAAGAAATTTTGCACGGAACACAGAACTTTCACATACTCTTGAGTGAGGGGGTAAACTGAAAGGTGATTTTTATGATCTAAAGAAATCCTAGCTCTTGACAACCTTCTGTTGTATAGAGGTCAAGATCAGGCAATAAAGCCGCGCAGTGAGCGGAATACACTCGAATTAACTGAGACAGTTACTGAGGAGGGGTCTGACTTGTTCTGTGGGGTGGAAAATTTGAAATGAGTGCTTTCTTGAATGAAATTTGAAGTTTATGAAATTTAGTCTTTAGAGTTAAAGCATCATTCCTGTTTAAAAAAATAAAAAACATGTTTGGTAATTCTTAGATCTCTTGACAATGCTTTGGACCTCCCTCCCACTCTGTTCCCTTCTTGTCTCTAAATGTTTCCCTCGTTTAGAGAAAGCTTGCTTTACAGCCTGTGCATTTCATTTTAGGGCAGTATCACTGCCATTTACAGATTTCACCCACAGGACTGACCTTCTTGCAGGTGGCTGTCACCCAGCAGGAGAGTCTTACGAAGGTCACAGCACAAAATCAGAAGTTCTGAAATGGAACTTGACAGCTGCCCTGCTCTCAGTCCGTATGGAAATGATGTCAGTTTTGGCCAAAACAGTGCAGAGCAGGGGAAGGAATTTACCGAGGTGCTAAGGGTGAGTGATCTCTAGACAAAGTAGACACTAATTAGGAAAGAATGGGTGCAATCAAGTAGTTCATGTGACTTCTCAGGTCTAGTCCCTCTCCTGAAATCATGAGTATTGGGAAGGCTGAGGACTTTGGTAAGTCTATAATTTATTTCACTGGAGTAGATCATCAGAGTGAGGTGGGAAAATTAAACCAAATGCCAGAGAACAGTTGCCAGCATACCCCCCAATTAAGTGCTCACTTTCCTCCTTTCAAGCTTTATCGACGTCAACAGACAAGTTTACTCTTTGGAACTCAGCACCCTCTCCTCCATAGGCAAGTCCAGTGTTGCTGAAAGTCTTATGTGGGAGTGTATACAGTGCTTATTACAGGAAGTGGAAATAGTGACATGGAGGCGTCACTGTTTATTGGTAGTTAACTTTCACAGCTGAAAATATCTTAAATTATATTTTCTCTCCTTTTAAACATTGGTATGATATTTAAGGCCACTTTATGCCAAAGTCAAGGCTTAAAACCCTTTAAACACATAGGAGAAATAATCTGAGGTACAAACAGGAGGAGAAAAAGCCTTTGAGAGAGTCCCATACTGCCCCCAGAGCTTTGTACAACTTTCTGCTTCATCCACCCACCAGTTCTCCAGAGAAATGAAAGTATTTTGTGATGGTCACTTCAAAATATATAAACTTTTACCAAACAAGTAAAATCTATTAAAGATAGATAAATTACAATTACTTGGAAAATGTTATTATTTATTTATTTTTTAAGCATATGCCCAGAAGTGGTTTTATTTAAACAGCAGTTGTCTGAAATATGATTCTTCAGGGAATTTTCTCTCCATGACCCACACTCCATTTCCCTTGACCAAAATGTTATTTTTAAAAAATGTTATTTTTTAAATACTCATTGAGTATTCAAATGACTAATCAATAAATTAACATTTAAAGAAACAAGTACATAAATAAGTAAATATATGTATAAATAGCCTTCAGAATGCAAAAAATAAAAAATAAAATCTGAGTGAATAACCCAGAGTAAGATGCATATAACAGTCTGGAAGTGAGGGGAGAGAATTTCTGTTTTTAAAGAGCTCCTTAACCCCGTAAAAGGTATCTCAGATGAGAGGGTGAAGAGCAGATGTGAGGGAATGCATTCACCGTAGCTTCCAGTCTGTCAGTGACCACAGCCCTTCCGGGGCCAGGGAGGGTGTTAAGACCTCAGAGACCAGCGTGCCTGACCCTCATATGGGCCACTTCTTTATATCTTTATCGTCTAGGATGTGGGGGTTCCAAAACACCTCCCATCGTGGCTATTATTGTGATGCTTTAAAACCGTTAACCAGTTACAATGGTTAAGCGTAAGTTTCTTGATGACACTGATTATGATAGTTGTTGCTGTTATAACTGAAGTTGAGTTGGTGCCGTAGGACGGCCCCATCCCAGGAGCTCATCTCCTCGACAAAGGCGTTATTTTCGCTTTCAATCTGGGATGAGGGGTAATGAGTGAGTGCAAGCCATTTGCAGGGAATCAAATGCTGTGGGCAGGGGGGGAGTCAAGGGGTTCTGAAGTGGAGGACTTTGGGCAGACTACTGGTCAGAACATGAGGGGGTGGTGTCCAGCCATGGAGAGGAGTGCTGAGCAAGGCTAGGATGCTGCAGAGACAAAACTGGCCTCAAGTCCATTATTGCCCAGACCTGGCTGAGCAGTAACCCACTGCCTCTGGGATTCTGCTCTGGGTACCAAGGGGCCCGCCTGGGTTCATGGCCGTTAAGTGGACTCTCCACTGGCTTTGGGACAGAGCACTCGCCGTGCAGCCCAGCCCTATAACGTCCTGATGATGTACGGCTCACAGTCATCCTCTGAAGCCAATGTCCCCCAGCCACGACAACTCCTTTTGGTACATGGTGGCCCCTGCTGGGTTCTGTTGGGGAGGAAGACATTTTCACCCTTCCTTCTAGGTGCTTCTGTCCAGGTGAAGAATTAAACTGACAGGAGACAGATTAACAGGAGAAAAATCAAAAGGAAGTTGTGTGTGTAGGTGAGACCTAGGAAAACTGAGTAAGTCACCAAAACGGCATAAACTCTCACCTTAAAAACCACCCTCAGCTAAAGACAAAGGACGTTGAGGGTAGAGGTTTGGGACTTTGAAGCCGAGGAAGAGAGTGGACATAGAAAAGGAAAAGCAAATGTTGGGTAAACATGTGTTTGCTGGGCCGGGCAGAAACAGTGAGACCCAGAGAAAAATTTTAACAGGCTTTGAGGGGTTTCTACATGTTCACACACCCTGTTCCTACACGTGTTGAGTGATCCATAGTGATGACTTCCTTTCTGAACAGGTCCCCTGTTTACATTCTTTAAGCAGCTGGCGTGTGTGTGTACGGGCTAAGTCACTTCAGTTGTGTCCAACTCTCTGCAACCCCAAGGACTGTAGTCCGCCAGGCTCCTCTGTCTGTGGGATATTACAGGCAAGAATACTGGAGTGGGTTGCCACACCCGTCTCCATAGGCAGCTGGGGGAAAATTGAAGATTCTTCCAAGTCTTTGGGGCCTTGACTGTTTTCAGTTGGAAATAACCCACTTGGCAGAGATTTGGGGGTGGCAACTTTACTCCGCTATCTATACTTGGCTCCTTCAGGCGGTCAGCCCGAGTCACTCTCTCCCGACTCTTTCTACTGTAGCCTCTATTCTGTGTTGTTGTCCTCTGTTTGCCTAATGTTTCTCTTGGAGAAGAATCTCCCACGTTCCCCTAAGGCTAACGACTGTACTATTACCTCTGTGTCCCCTAGAGGAAGTATGCGCAGTAGTTGAGAAGTGCCAGCAGCGGAAACCGATGCCTTTTGCTTTTCTTAAGAAGCAAATGGCATGCAAGAGTGAAGGGAGGCGTGGAGTTGATGCATCTTTATAACATAAAGTGTGCATTTATGAATTTATTATGACTCAGACCTTTGTACTGTCTGGTGGTTCAGCCATAGTTTCCTCCCTTACATTTCAATATGAAAGTTTATTTCTTTATAGGAAAAGTTCAATGCTTATCAACATCTAAACTTGACTTTTTGGCTAAACGCTTTATCACACAGGCTCCTAGACTTCCACCTACATTTGCAACCAGGACGTATTTCTGCTTCAGAGTCTGTGAGCCTGCTTATCTATTGCACTTAAAAGTGTTTTCATAGGAAACAACCAAACATAAATAATAAATAGTGAAGTACATTTTATTCCTCCATCACAGTGTTAATTTGCCCTCTGGTTCCTATATAATGTATCAGGTGCCTGAGTCCAGACTCATTTAGATTAGAAATAGCCCAAAATGTGGGTGATACACATATTTATCATGTTGATTTATTAAGGAGCAGCTGTAGAATGATGCTAATTAAGTGACTATGCTTTCTTTTTGAGACTATAATTGTTTTTGGAACAGACAGAAATGGAAGGAAACAAGTACAAGGGGTGTTTGATTACATTAAATCTCTATTATAAAGGTAAAAAATTGTCCACTTATATTTTTTCCTGCAACTTACATATTTCAGGAGGACATTACCATGGTTTACAAAAAGTTGCATAGCATCAATATTCCTCTAAAACATCTCTGCAGCATTTTTAATCCCGGTTTGAATCACTTAGTCAGTTGTTGCTGGGTGTCTTCAGCGTGCTGAGCTGAGCTTGGTTTACAGGGTTCCTATGGCCATATTCTCAATCATACATCATTTTTTTTAATTGAGTGGGATAAAATTACATGCAAGGCAAATATAAGCATATAGTATAGGCCTTAAAAATATTATTATTCTTCAGAATTTCTGTAGAAACTACATATTTTACCTTAACTGTTGAGAAGCAGAGTAACTATAAGTAAATTTTAGACAAAACAAATAAAAATTAGCCAGAGCCCTCAGAGTTTAAAGTCAGTTTCTTTACTAACACAACCTAGAAAATTCAAATAAAAGCAA
Organism: Oryx dammah; assembly: GCF_014754425.2. Lineage (NCBI taxonomy): Eukaryota > Metazoa > Chordata > Mammalia > Artiodactyla > Bovidae > Oryx > Oryx dammah. Next base: position 11,420,190 of record NW_024070191.1, read on the forward strand.
ATGTTATCCCATTGGGTTGGTCATGATAAAAAATGTATCAGTGAAATAAAAGAAATAGTTTCAAGAAGTTTTCAGTGGGTAAATCTCATGAACCTAATAAGAATAGGAGAGCTTTTCATGGGAAACTCCTGGCCTAATAAAAGAAAAATACAATCAATAACCCGAAATCTCAGTTTCCACACTACCTACAAAATGAAATATCGGAAAAAAAAAAAAAAAAAGCTTACATACAAAGTAAAATTTCACATAAGTACAGAATAGACAAGTTTTAATAGAATGTTCTCCCTGCATATTATCCATATCATCACATTGCATACTTTCTTGTTTCTGTAATTGTTCCCACTTAAATTTCATCTTCTTTAAATATAAGTCCTACAACCTTCAAACTGGCCATGAGTGGGTATTTCAGAGCGTAGCATTAAACAAGTTTTCTTCCCCCTTTATTTTTAGAAAATTCTGCAAAAAAAAAAAAAAAAACCACAAAAAGACTTTTTAGTTTACTAGAAAATTATTTTCAGAATCAGCTAGGAGATTTATAGAAACTAAAAACAAGTGTAATCAAGAAAAACCACCAGTACACCAGCGGTAATCCTGTCAACCCTTAGTAAGTAATACACCCTTCAGCTGCAACATGAAACAAGAAATCAGATTTTGGAAAACGGTAAACACTCTTACTACTTTAAAAACTTGACCCAGATAAGGTTCTTGAAAATGAAGGTTTGACTCTCATTTTCAACTCAGACCATTTCTGGAGCAGTGGTGTATGTTCCTAGGAGGATATAGGATTCGTAATTCCATTTTTGAAATTGTAGTAGCAGAGTTTTTTTTAGAGCTCTGGTTCACTGACTTACTCTGTGCCTACCTTATTATCATCATATTAAAAGTTCCAGATTTGGAGGAAAGGTCGTACATTCAAAACTTTCACTTCTTTCTTTAGCTTAGTTGAATCTGTACTTTTGCTGTGAATTCTCTTACAGAAAAAAAATGAAACACACTTAGTTGCAAACAGTTATATTGTTCTCCTGAATTTAAAAAGAAAAAGAAAAAATTTGTATCTATGGAATAGGTTTGCATTAGATTATTTACTTTGCAGAAGTTTGTGATTAGACAATGGCTTTGAAGTTGCACAAAGTGTAATGTTAGACGGCAGTGAGTCATCTTGGGTGGCATGTGTACTTGTGTTGGGGGCAAGGTAGGGCTTCCAGCCAAATCTGTCTCCTCTGGATTGTCAGGCGTGACTGCCATTGATGGCTCAGTCCTGTTATTGTAACAAAATCTAAGAAAGCAATAAGATAGTCTATTTAGAAAGGCTAAAACACACTTCAGAGTATGAATTAAAGGGACTGAATATACATTCTCACATTTATTAATGCAAAGCCCATTGCCTGGTAGACACTATGGAGATAAGGATTTGATATTGAATAAAAGTTCCAGGCAACCTAATTTCCTATATATTATGACACTACTTGGAACAGACTGGGGAGACAGATCTTGGTTATTCCCATGTCATAGATCAGGTAAAGTTGCACTAGTGGTAAAGAACCCTCCTACCAATGCAGAAAGCATAAGAGATGCAGGTTTGATCCCAGGGTTGGGAAGATCCCCTGGAGGAGGAAATGGCAACCCACTCCAGTATTCTTGCCTGGAGAATCCCATGAACAGAGAAGCCTGGCAGGCTGTGGTCCATATGGTCACAAAGAGTGCACAAGACTTAGCACACGTGCACAACTGAGGCCAAGAGGTAAAGGGAACTCCGCAAGGACACAGACCATTAAGTGGTGGAGCCGAGGCTGAAACCCAAGTCAGCTTTGCATTAAAACCAGAACTTGTTTAATGGTCTGACCCTTTCATAAGCATGGCTGTATACAAGCAACTACATATAATATGTGGTGGGGCTGAGACATAAAGTCCCAGTGCATGAGAATTCTTAATTTTCATTTAACATTACAGTTGACTTACAATTTTTTTTTTTTTTAGTTTCAAGTGTACAGCAAAGTGATTCAGTTATACATACACACATATCCATTCTTTTTCAGACTCTTTTCCCTTATAGGTTATTACAGAATACTGAGCAGAGTTCCCTATGCTATACAGCAGGTACTTGCTGATTATCTATTTTATTTATAGAAATATGCATATATTAGTCTGAAACTCCTGATTTATACCCACCCCCCAAACCTTTCCCCTTTGGCAACCATAAGTTTGTTTTTGAAGTCTGTGAACCAGTTTCCCTTTTGTAAATAGTTCATTTCTATCAATTTTGTTTTTAGATTCCACATATAACTGATATCACAGAGTATTTGTCTTTCTCTAACTTACTTCTATGATAATGTCTAGGACCATCCATGTTGCTGCAGATGACATTATTTCATTCTTCCTTTTATGGCTGATTAATATTCTATTCTATATACGTACCACATCTTCTTTATCCATTCCTCTCTTGATGAACATTTAGGTTACTTCTATGTCTTAGATATTTATGTAGTGCTGCAGTAAACACCAGGGTGGATGTATCTTTTCTAATTATGGTTTTCTCTGAGTGTATGTTCAGGAGTGGGGTTGCTGGATCATATGGTTATCTGACAGTGATGAGGGAATTGCTTCTCTTCTCTCTGGCCGGTATTTTTATACTTGCCTGGCCAACATTCCTTTGTGGTTTTGTCTTTGTCCTTGCCATGGCAACTGGTTTGGGCTGGAATTTCCCTTCTTGCATTACAGTTTCTATCGATAACTGCACACCACTGTTTTTCTTATTTGCTCAATGCCACCCCCCTGGTAGCTCAGAGGGTAAAGCATTTGACTGTGATGCAGGAGACCCAGGTTCAATCCCTGGGTCGGGAAGATCCCCTGGAGAAGGAAATGGCAACTCATTTCCAGTATTCCTGCCCGGAGAATCCCATGGACAAAGGAGCCTGGTGGGCTACAGTCCACAAGGTTGCAAAGAGTCAGACATGACTCAGGGACTACACTTTATTTCACTTTCTTTTCTCTCCACACTTAAAGCAGGAAGTTCCTAGCAGTTGTACTTCTAGGGGTCTTCTCCAATAAGCTTTGGAAATATTTGCCACTAAGAAGCTAGGAATGACCCATCTGTTCTCTGTTTATTTTTCCTTATTTTCTGTTTTCTGCCTCTCATGTTCTGTCCCTACAGAAATGGTAAACAGGGACCATTTTCCTTAGATTTATTGAGACATGTAATTAACATATACAATATATTAGTTTCAGGTGTACATCATGATTTGATATGTTTATATTGAAAAATGATGACCACATAAGGTTAGTTAACACCCAACACCTAATGAAAAAATTTTATTTTCTTATGATGAGAACTTTTAAGATCTTCTACACAGTATTATGAACTTTAGTCACCCAGCTGTACATCACAGTCCCTTAACCTTTGTTTTATACCTGGAAGTTTGTACCTTTTGACTGTCTTCATCCATTTTGCCCGCCTTCTGATCTCCTAACTCTGGCAACCAGTGATCTGTATTCATGAGCTCAGTTTTTTAGATTCCACATGTAAGTGAGAATATAATGAATTTGGTATTTGTCTTTCTCCGTCTGGTTTGTATCATTTAGAATAATGCACCCACATTTCATCAATGTCTTTGCAAATGGCTGAATAATATTCCAGTATGGAGACATTTATATAATACTTTCTTTAATCCATTGAAGGACACTTAGGTTATTTCCACGTCTTGGCTGTCATAAACAGTGCTGCAACAAGCAAGGGAAGGCAGATCTAACTCTGAGATGATGATTTCATTTCTTTCAGATAAATACCCAGAAATAGAAATGCTGGCTCATACGATAGTTATATTTTTGATATTTTGAGAAACCTCCATTTTGTTTTCTGTAGTGGTTACACCAGTTTACATTTCCGCTAATAATGCACGAGGAGTCCCTTTTCTCCACACCCCCACCAGCACATGTTATCTCTTGTGATTTTGGTGATAGCCATTCTGACAGGAGTGAGATGATATCTCCTGGTGGTTTTAGATTTGCATTTCCCTAATGATGAGTGATACAGAGCATCTCTTCATATGCTTGTTGACAATCTCTTTCTTTTCTGGAAAAAAAAAATGTCTGTTCAGTTTCTCTGCCCCAAAAGAGACTTTAAAATGTACTCACAGATGGTGGTTGAGGTTGAAAATAGCTGTCTCCGATTACCATTTAAATACACAGGGCATGGTATTCCTTCTGTAGCACCGTCACCCCTTTCTCTGCAGTGAATCAGTGGATTTAGGTATCTCCATATCCTTATCATGGTCTGTTAGCATAAATTGTAATGAGAAATTTTTCTGAACCTTGTAAAGAAAGAGTTAAGTTTAAGGCAATTGTTACACAGTTACAAAGAGCCTTTCCAGCTCTTTGTCTACACTGTTGAAGGCTCCATCTGTCCTAGGTCAATGCTCACAGACCTTAAGGAGATCTGAAACTCTGAAAGTAGATCAATTCTACAGTATTCTGAGGACAATTTATCAGGTCCTAGGGCAAACAAGGCAGGCTGGGCACCAGGCAACAGGCACCTTGGGGTCTCTGCTTATAGCTTAGAGACATCTTGCTTGCTCCTTGGTGCCAAGTATAACCAACCATCCTTAAACTGGATATGCCATACCCCCTGCTGTCTCTGAGTGTGTGCAGCCTCTCCAGGCTTCTTCGGGGCTTCTCAGATTGCACTAGTGGTAAAGAATTCACCTGTGAAGCAGGAGATGCAGGTTAGATCCCTGGGTGAGGAAGATCCCCTGGAGAAGGAAATGACAACCCACTCCAGTATTCTTGCTTGGGAAGTCCTGTGGACAGAGGAGACTGATGGGCTGCAGTCCATGGGGTCTCAAAAGAGTCACACATGACTAAGCATGTGTGCACACATGCACAAACACACACACACACACACACAGGTTTCTTCAAGCTCATAAAACTCTCTTAAAAGCATATGCTTGGGGCCTCCACATGTGCTTTTAAGAATTAGAGAGTGAAGCAAGTAAGCGTTCATTTCAGGCACAAAATTTAAGAGGCACCGCACCAAGTTATCAAACTATATATTAAAATAGTGTTGTTGTTCTTTTATTCAAAATTAATGCCCCAAATGCCTAGTAAATAGAACTCAAAGATTTTAAGCACAAAATCAGTATTACTGATTTTTTCCTAAGGAGGACTGTAGCACAGCGCTGCTCCAAATCAACGCAGGCCTGGAATCCAATCTCACCTGGGAACAAGGACTTTGGCTGGACAGGTAGTTGATCAGTCCCATAAAAATTAATATGATTTATGAGGCTCTAACTATGGTCCACTATATGTGGATTATTTAAAGAGGATCATTTCCTTATCTTCAAAACAGAGATAACATAAGACCCAGAGATAACATAAGACAGAGACCCACTTAATAAGTGACAGAGTAGGGATTCCAATCCCACACCTGAGGTCCTGCACTCAACCACCTGTTTTGTACTGAGTCCCCAGTCATTTTAAGCATCCTTAAAATCCGGGGCATATCCTCTGCTTTGTATGCTCCAATGTATTCAGCAGCCACAGAGCTATAATTATATTCTTAACAAGTGTAACTGGATGGAAACTAGGAAATTGGAGAGAACTAGAAAATAAAATTGTCATAGGGTCAGTACAAGATAGAGGGGAAGATTGTTCCCAAACCAGATGATGAGGCATTTCAACTCGTGACCCACTTTCGAGTTGAGGAATTTGTATTCTCTTACTTAGTTTTAAGCACCTGGAATTGTAGATACACTATCTATGTATTTCTGAGTCATTAATCTTTTCTAACGTCAAAGAAAACTCCTATCATGGAAGGAGATGCCCCCAGAGGATGGAGAATAGGTACCCATCTACGCACATCTATGGTAGGCACACAGAGATTGTGTCAGGCATGAAAGGAGAGCATAAATGTTAGCATCGGCCCTGCAGAGCAAGGCTGCCTCTCTGCAAAATGCTTTTGTTACCTATTATCACAGAAATGCTACTGGACCCAGGATATTAACCAAAAAGGCTTTCTTTGCACACATATATCTCTGGTAGGGTTTCGCCCCCTAGTATCTTCCCACTGTCTTACAATCAGCTTGTTCATTTGTTTTCTGGTAACCAGAATGCTTTTTTCCACTTCACAACTATTTCCTAATAACGCTGATGTTTGAACCATAGGGAGAACGCTGAATGGTTTACATACACTATCCTGGGTACATTTTCTACCTCATGAGCTTTGCAAGTGCTATAGAATAATTCCCCGTTTTTATAAAACACGCCCTTTCGTTTTGATTTTTTTTTTGGTCCAGTTTGAGTATTATTTTGGTGTAGATTTCATACGTTACCTAAGGAACAGGCATTGACGATTTTGCTGATTTTAATTAAGCCCTTTTCAGCACGCTCAGGTGCTCTCATTCAAAGCTATCCATCACATCCAAGTGAATCACAGGCAAGCTTAACATGTGTTGAGTAGTGATCTTATATTTGTGTTCATCTGCTCATCAAGGAGAAAAAAAATTCAATTTAAAGCAACAAGGGAGTGGTGATCTTTGTCTTTAAGGCAACAGTTGTATAATTGACCTCTTTTAGCATTTAATTTCTCAAGCCTCTAGGAAGCTTAATTTTGAACATCAAAGAGGTACCTGTGGAAAAAAATACTGTTCCAGGCTAGTGAGTAAACAAATTACAGTTAATAGGGTCGTTAGCTTTCATGGTAAAAATTTAGACTGGGTATTCCTTACTAACAGATATGGAAACTGTCAGGATGTGGGGTTTTTTGAAGCCTCTAAAAAATAAAATTAGACGAGAATTTGACAAAACATTCTATATTCTTTGCTGATGGCATTTCCTAGGTTTAGACAGGGCTCAAGTTTTATAATGCTGATGTGTTTTTGAAAATCCCTTCCTAGTCACAGATAATCCATGCTGATAAATGTATTCCTGTACATCCATGAATTATAGTGCTCTGTGGTTCTTGCCACACAGTAGTATCTCTCTCTCCCATCCAGGGTGCCAGCTGTGTAACAAAGTGCCGGGCTTCTAATTGCCCACAGCACAGTGTCCACAGCAATCTGCTTAAACACATGGAGTAATTCATGAAGATACAATGTGGGGGGTGGCAGGGAGAATTAATAAAAGAGTTTGTTTTGCATTAAACCTCAAGACGGGGTGAGCAAAAATGATGTTTAACATGGAGGAAAAGCAAATATTTGCTAGCATTGACAAAAGAGATTTGCGGCAGCGATTTAGACTTGAAATCTGCAGCTGGTCAAGCACATCAGTGGTAAACCACCTTCTGACTGTGAGAGCTTATTGTACCAGCAGGATGCAGGAAGAGAGAACAACAATGAAAGCAGAAGCTCAAAGTCAAAACTGAGTGAGAACTGACTGTTCGGGTTTTTAAAATGTGTGCTTGCTTGCAGGGGTTGGGGTGGCGGGGGGAGCGCTGCACCTTGTAACTTAATTATGAATGCATTTTTAAATGCATACTTAGTCTTTCTTCTCTGAAAATGAAGCATATTAAGGTGCCATTGCAGCTTTGCTTATAATTGGTACCCATCAGTTTTACACTAGCATTAGTCTCCTTCAATCCCTTTGTTCATCTTGTTGCCTCTAGTAGAAGCAAAATGTCTTATTTCCATCTTATTGCTTGCTCCAAAACAAAGGACACAAATATATGTAAAAATAAAGCTTCAATAATTACTATTTAAACTTTTTACAGAGATGTAATTATCGCACTAGGTTAGATCAGCAGTTCTCTTTCATGACTTTATCCCTACAGGTGATTGTGTCACATCACTTTTCTTCAGGGCTTGACTGTTTTTGTACTCATGGAAATTAAGATCATCAAGTAATATTAACATATATTAATATAGTAATAGCTTTCCTGAATAATTTGAATAGCTTTGCTTTGTTTCTGCAAAGAGGAGGAAATATTAGCCATTGAACTCCCTGGATCCATACCTCTTTGTCATCATGGTATAAAAACTAGAAATATCACAAGGCACAGAGGCTGCTGGAACACAAACCTTGGTGAGAGGAGTTGAGCAAAACTTCCAGGATTCAAACCCAGACAGCACCCACCTGACTCATTTGGCACATGGAGGCAATCAGAATTACTCAGGTCAGAATGTATGTCTTAGTTCCTAATACACGTGGTAATAAATACTCACCTGGAACTCGGGCCCATGAGGCTGCCTGATTTCTGAAGTTCTTTGTAAGTCTGGGTCAGCAAATGAAACTTTAAGCTCTTCTACAATACGCTGGCAAAACCCTCAACCTCCATTCTCTTCAAGCTCTGCCATCCTTAGGGAGATACACTCTGGGGAACCATAAGTGCCTTAAATTTGCCACTTGTAAACAGCCTTATCATTGACTGGTACTGACACGCCACTTCTGCACAATAAAGCAAGGACTAGCGTCTGGAGATGCTGTGCTGTGTTGGCAAAAGGGAGAAAGTGCTGATGTGCCTCCTGCTGCTGGATTTATGGCCTGGATTTTTGAATATTTCTGCCCACCCAATCCTGCTGTCACTTTTTTCACTTTTACCACTGTCAAAGGGTACTTGCTTATGTGATATCTCAAGAGTTGTGAGAAAGATTATTTTGTGATAGCAGCAAATACCTATATGTAAACACAAAAAAGCCATACTTCTCTAAGAAAACCAAAAGTGGTAGTTGCTTAAGTAGCTTTGTCCAAGAAAGCAGCAAAGACTTTCAGCGAAGAGTGGCAGAGATTTAAAAATAAAGACGGAAAAGTATTTTTCTAATGGATGGAACTTTCTCTTTCAATATTCACCCAGTGAAACTTACTTTATGGATAATATCGCCCCTACCCTCCCCATGCAGGTGGAGACTTCCGGCGGTCCACGTTGAACGCTAAACAATTTCACGACCCCAGAAGTTTCAAGCATCTGTGTGCTTTACCTGAATTAATGGTGGGGCTTGAATTAAAAGTAAATCATCAATCATCATTAATTATCCCTTCCACTGATGACTGCCCTTTCTTACACTTTAATCTTCATTAATGTGGAGGAAACGGAAAAATCCCAGAGGGCGTGCCCCATGTGTTTCTGCGCTGCAAGTCTGTCTCTCCAGCACACTCAGCTGCTTCGGAAAAAGAGCGCTGAGAAATGGGAAGCCGATACCACCAGGGCTTTTTCTCTGAATGCTTCAGATGAAATCAAAGGGCTCCACCCGTGCAGCCCGGGGCCCAAAGCAACGTTCAGCGCTTTATGTCTGAGACCCTGGTGCTCTGTCACTGGAACATCTCGGGCTGCACTTGAACTTGTCCCGTAAGACGCGTGCCTCCTGGATGGAGCTGCACGTAAGCGTCTCCATGCCAGACGTGTCTCTCTCACGCTTTGTTATGAGCTGTTCTGAGCAAAAATAACTCTTAAGAATGCCATGAGCTTCTTGCCGGTCTCGGTAAATATATAAGCTATGTAAGTGCTGTCTGGTGTATAAAATTTGCTTGCAGTTAGGTTACCTGAAATAGTTTTCCTCGCACAGGGAAAGAGAAAACGTGAAGCTCTCTTGATGAGCCCTGCAATGAACAGTGGATTTGGTGCGGAAGCTTCCCACAGTGCCTTGTGTGATATTCCCTCTACTACAGGATGCAGGTGTTTGGCACGTGTGATCCTAACTCAATAGCAAATGATTTTACTGTATACAGCACCATCCTTAAACACTGGAGACACTTGGACTCAGCCTGTCCCGGTGGCGAGAAGAATCTCCAGCTAAATGGGAAGCAGCGCTGTCCGTTTCTCAACATCTGACGGATTCACTTGCTGTTTTCCTCTGCTTATTCCCCCACCAGCTATTACCAAGCAAGTATGAAAGGGTCCATCCGACCCCATGTGTGCTGAAAATAACGTAAGTAATGAATGTGAGGAGAGTATAGTGCGTGGCTTGGTGTTATTTCCAAGGGGAAAAAAAATACATCATTATACTTAACATAGCAGTGTGCCACGGTGGACATGCTCTTACCTCACTGAGAGAGTCTTGCAAAAATCTAATAGTATTCCTTAAAGCCTGAAGACCTTCTGTGCTTCTGCACATAGCCCAAGAAGGAGATTACTTTTATTATCCATTCTTGAGCTTTTTAAATGTTCTGATGTGATTAGAGTAATCTGAGGAAAATTATTCTGTTGCACCCTGATTAGTGGAGCTAATCTTCCAGAAAGAGCCTCCAACCTTTTCGCTCAACATCTTTCTTTTAAAAAATGGTAATTATTAGGAGAACAGTTTCAGTTTATCTTTCATTAGTAACAGAAAGGAGGAGAACCAATCTCTCAGAACACTGAGCTTATGTATAAAAAAACCCCGTACCTTTGAAGACATGGATAAACAAGCTCGGTGTCTGTTCTTCTGTCCAGTCTGTGGTCATCTCAGACTACAGTGGAGGGGGTGGTTTTCAGAACTGTCTTCCAGAAGAAAGAGAGAGAGAGAGAGGGAACGGACCGGAAATCAGAAGTGTCTCTGATGCAGTCGTCAGTGCTCTCCTAGCGATAAATAATCCGGCTTCCCTGGGAGATGGGATTGTACATTATCTGCACATTCTTCTTCGGTTAATTCTAGAACTTGGTTCATGTGCTTCCAAATGTCCTGGCCCCGCCATGTCTATGATCAATGGATAAATTGGCATCCAGCGTGTGTCTGTAAAGCAGGCTCTAACTGAGAGGAGAGTATGGTGCTCTTCTCCCAAGGATCGGGTGTCTTCACAGACATCCCTTGAGCACCACAAAGTGGTTTCAACCTTCAAAAGTATCAGATGCTTTGGTGTACTTAGAGCAAAGCCACACGGAGTCACATCCTACAGGATTCAAACGGTGACAGACAAGAGCCCAGTCATCTCTGAAGAGCTTTCATTTGACAAAAGGGGAAAGGAAACAGGTCTTTGTTGGTGTCCCTCTTTTTTTCTTTAAGAAACAAAAGAAGGTTCGATTTTTCTCTTTCTTTTTTCCTCTCCATTCTACACTCCCAGAATTCCACGTGGTTTGACCGCCGCGGAAGACAAAGACTGCTCGGTCCCTTGCCACTCACAACATAGGCCTTCTTAACACCATGAACACTTTTCTTTGTAAAGATTCACCTGGGACAGTGTGAGGGGACAGTACGGGAAGGCATTTCCACAGTGTTATTGGTTTTAAGAGTATGGAATTTTTTCATTCCTAACTTTACAAATAGGGATCTCAGTGGGTCAGTGAGTCACCAGTTTATCACAGGACAAGTAGAAAAGATGTCAAATCGGTGACTCATTTCCTATTGTGTTTGCTAGGAAACACTTCCATACCAAGCACACCTGTTTAACAAATACATAAGTTATTGGAAAGATGTAAAAGGAGCAAAAATAAACTCACAATTCCTTTGCTCTTCTTTGGGACGAAACCACAGGTTTGCAGGCAGCTGTAGTCTATGCCTTGCTTTAACTAGGAGTGCAAAGAGGCTATTTGATTAATCAGTTCCTAGCAGGTTTTATGCATTAAATTTACTTTTACAAATCCAAAAGTTATTCTTATCCATATCTCTCAGTTTGACTGATTAATTATCTATGGTTCCCCAGCACATACCATGATCACAGTAATGTTCTTTGGAGATATAATCATCAAAGAGCATCCTTTGGTTAGTGTGGTACATGAGAAGGGCATAAATAATGAAACAGAACAGGGGCCATTAATTCGTTCTGTTTTGTTTTCAGTGCTTGGAGTTTGGTTTATCAGGTAGGGGGTATGGAGCAGTTGGGGAGTGGATGGGAGGAGGCAGGCAATGGAACTGTGTATCAGGATTTTGCACTGTTCCCTTCAGCCAGCCCTGCTTCTTGGACTAGGAGCCCTGAAGCTCTGGCAAGCCTGGAGGGCTTAGAAGTTCTCATTTTGACTTGCCAAGCTTTGGGTATTCCCGGAGCATAGAACTCTCATTTGGAACTGACTACGTGTTTCTCCAACATCAGATAACTGGAAGAAACTGCTTGCCTGTGACTTAGATGGTTTACATTTTAACCCATTGTTTAAGGCCGATCTTTAGGCAGTTTTCCTTTTAATTGAAAAGTTTGACATGTTGGATTGCTAATCAAGAATGCAGAAAAACAGGGCACAGAGCAAAGCTTGCAAAACCTCTGTGCATGCCCCCGACTTTTGTCGAGGTTGGAGAGTTACTAGCTGAGTTTACAGGGCCTACTTCTGTTGTGTCTCATTCTTGGGAAGCCCTCACTCACATTCTGTCACATTTCTGTCAAGAAATTGACAGGTTGAGTCTTTGTAACATCCCTCTGCCTGTTTACCTGTTTCTATTTTTTCCAAGACTTGAGTATTTCCATTGTAGAGACATTATAGAACCAAATTACTGTTGACCAGTTTGTTGAATAGGGGTCTCCTTGTCTCCGAAGGCTGGGGCCTGGCAGGTCGTTTCTGCCATGTACTTGCAGGAGCAGGCTGGAGCAGGCTGGAGCAGCTGGGTTAGGCCCTCAGGCAGAGCTGAACTGTGCACAGGCCCTCTCCTCACATCTCCCAGTGGGTAATTAAGTGTTACACTGCTCCAGCCTGCTAAGGAAATGTCAGCCCTACTCCTGGGTTGATTATTATTTCTTTTTTCTCTAGTGGAAGAGAGAATAGCACAACAGGTCTTAACCAAACAATGTTAAGTCCTGGGCACTTGAGAGCAAGCCTGTTTTCCAGGATCTCTGAATTTAGCCTTCCCAAACAGTCCTAAACCAAAATCCTCGAAGGGAACATTACTATAACAAGCTCAAGGAAACCCAGGTCAGAGAGTGGAGTGACTGTCATTTACCTTTGGCATAGTCTTGAATTTACAGGATTGGTTCCTTTCCCTGGTTGCAGGAAATCACTCTTTTTAACCTTCGGAGAAAATGATTTCTGTGGAATCTAATCCATTTGGCTTGATAATTTTAAAGCCACCCAAAAGCAAGGAGGAAAAGAAAGAAATCGCTTAAACAAGAAACCGAATAGAAAATTGGTGAATCCGTCTTAAAGCCCCATAGGGCTCCCCATATGAGATGTGCCAGTTCTGCATTTTTTTGACCCTGTCACAGTTTTATTCCACAGGTAAAGCAACATGCCTTTTTTTTTTCCTTCAGGTGTAAATTCCACTTCATTAGATGTGCTCAACCTGTAGCCTGAAGAGGTTAGGAAGTTTTACAGTGTGATTCAGAAGTAAAGCTCAGGCCAGGTTTAGTCTGATCGCCATGTATTTAAAGGGCTTTTCTTACCTATCCATTGCATGCCATCTTAGTGGCCACACAGCTGCTGCTTTCTCTGTGCAAGGACTTCTAACCTACAGCATTTTGAGACTCTCTGTGTTGTTAAGGTGGTGGTGTGTAGCTGTTCTTTGTATTGTTACAGTAGGGGTGGTGTGTAGTTGTAAAGTCCCAGTGACAAAGGATTAGTTGCAAGGGACTGAACGAGTATAGTGGAGAAAGTTCTTTGAGTTTAAGTCATTTTCCTCCTGTTTCCTTTGGATGTTCTTTCTCACCTTCTCTCCCACGTGTTTCTCTCAGGTTCAGAGTCAGTTTGTTTTTCTCTGTCTTTCCAGTAGTAGTAAAAGCATACCACTCTGATGACAGTCTGGTTCTGAAAGAAGCACCAAAATTAAGTCCTTGGCCAACTGCTGCTTCCGTTGTGGTCCCAGGACCCTCCCCCTTGGTCATCCTGGTTCGGGGACAGAGTCCCTGGATTCCCTTTCCGAGAATACCTTTGCCAAAACATATCCCCTTGACCCCTTTCTACCACCAGCACTCCTGTGTTTGCAGAGGAAGCTTTAGTGTTTGGGAAATGTTAAATGTGATTTTCCAAGTGAAAATTTTAGAAGTATCTGACCAACTGCTGATGGCTTACTGTGAATGAATTCCCAAGTAAGCACTTTATCTGTCTCAACATGTAATGGGCTAAAATGTTGAGATACAGTTTTAAAATTCAGAAAAAAAAAAAAACTGCTGTAAAATAACAAATTGAGAAGTTGGAAAACATATATGTTTGTTTATACATATTCAGAACAAAATAAAAACATTCAAAATTCTACCATCAGGGATATTACATTTTATATGGTATGTGACGTGTGAAGTCACTCTGTTGTGTCCAACTCTTTGTGACCCCATAGACTGTAGCCCACCAGGCTCCTCTGTCCATGGGATTCTCCAGGCAAGAACTGGAGTGGGTTGATATATTTGCTTGCAATATTTTTAATGTGATATATGTACATACACTTGATATTTTCAACTATAAAGTAATTTGTAGATTACCTTACTTTTTATTTAGCCTTATATTAAGCCTTATATTTCTGAGTTATGTTCTTCAAAAATATGATTTTAAAAGCTGAATAATATTCGATTAACTGTACTATAATGTATTGAAAAAATTATTTTTGTGTAGCGAGGTAGGTTTAAAATGAAGAACCTAATACTTAATCTTTATAGATATTTTTTAAAGAAAAAAAATAGTTATAGGAATAAGATAAATATTAGGAATAATTATTAGGAAAAAAATTAAAATAGAATTCTGTCAGATGAAAACAACCTGTGATTTCAAATATAATTTCACAGTATAGGTATGGAACATATGCTCTGTCATGTCAAACTTTCCTTTTTCGATATATATCTTGCCTAGTACGGTAATTAAAAATAAAGTCACTTAATTTCTACAAAGTACAGCATTTTTTAACAATAGAATCTCATTTACATTTATTGAATTTAGAAGAAAATATGGGAGAATATAAAGCAAACTGCTAATAATTATTAGGGTAATGAGGTAACTATGAACTTTCATTTTCTATTTTATGCAGTCTATATTATTTGAGTTTTATTGGGATAAGCTTTACCAATTAAAAAAGATAGTTTTACTTTGAACAATAAAATTTGTAAGCCTACTTCCTCTTGAAATATTTACTTTTTTTAATTTTGGAAGTTATATATAAATACATACTTTGTGTTAAAATTTCAAAAAATATGGACAAAGTTTTTCTTCTTAACCAACCCAAGATAACCACTGCTATGAGCTGATAAGTTTACCTGCAGGCTTATTTCCAGGCATTTATCCTCATTTACAAAGGATTTATTATAATAAACAACTGTCAGTCCAAGTATGTTTTAAAATCATTTGTCTTAATCCTGAAGAAATAACAGTCTTGTCTTTATTAAAAATAAGTGCTACTTTGATAACTAGAAAAGGTAACCTCTAGCATAGTGCTAGACTTTTGACAAACAAAATTTAAAATATTTACAGGAGGGAGTCATGACTTTTTTGTATAAATGTGGCTCACAAAGCACAGGAAAGCCTAAACACCTGGATTTTTCACTGTGTAACAACACTAATTACAGCTAATATTTATTGAATTCTTATGAGTATCAGGCACTGTTTGAAGTGTTGTGAATGTATTAAGCCATCAAATCCTCATAATCCGATGAGGAAGATTAAATTACTGAGCCCATTTTGCAAATAAGGAAGGTGGGGCTCAGGGAGGTTAAGTAACTTTCACAAGGACACCCAACAATGTTTGAAGGAGTGGTTTTCAACCCCAGAAAGTCTAGGTTCACAGCCTGTGCTTTTAACAATACACAGAGTTGCACCCCAGTGTAAGAGTGTGTGAGTGTGTGTGTGTGTGTGATGAATGTTCATAGGATCAGAGGCTGCTCCTTCTGAAAGATGTGAAAGGGTCTTATATTTCATAATATATGTAGCCAAACACACATGCAAACACATCTATATAGGTATGTGTGTATATAATGTACATATCATTATGTATATGTAATATAGGTATACATTTAATTACGTGTAAGTAGTATAAACATATAAGAACTATTTCACATCTATAATCATTCCATTTGATATGTTTAAGGAGTTTTACTTACATTACCCCATCTATGGGGAAGGCACAGTAGAGAGTATTGAACCCATTGTACAGGTGAGAAAAACAAGCTCATGGAGAGTAAACTACCTTACCCAGCACCTGAGAGCTGGGGAGGCAGAGTGGGAATTAGAGCCCACATCTTCTGACTTTAAATCCATAGCTGCTTCTACCCATCTCTTCTAAAGTATCCAAAGACATGACTAGAACTAATGAGCAGCAGTAAGGGGAAAGGATCTGCCTCTGTTTAGATCTAGACATTTTTAGAAAAGCGGAGGGAAGGGCAGAAATGTTTTTCTGAAGATGAACAGAAAACACAGGAAGAAGAACTCACTTCAAGTTTTGCTTGATTCTCTCCCCTAAGAAGGCTTAACTTCACACAAAAAAACTGAGAGAAAATTGAAGTGGGAAGGTAAATACCGAAGTCTGAAGTCCTTTTGAGAAACAAGAGAACTTACAGCTGACAGCCTAAGATAAATATAGTCACATTTGGTGGTGATGGGGTAATTGTGATTAATCACAGTATAATATAAATTATTTCTAATGACACTAGATAAACAGATGCTCTGATAATACCTCACCTGGAAATGAAGATACTGCTTACTAATCAGATAACATAAGGCTGTAGTGGTAACCACTGGTTACACTGAGTGGTTCCTTGGGGCATTTACCCACCCCTGTGGCCAGAGGCAAACATTGATAAGCCCAACACTTGGGACCAGAGCTCAGCTGTCACAGTGCTGTGGACATAGTAGGAAAAATGTCTGCTGAATTAAGTTTAATTGGACTGAAACTTTCATGAGGTTATCCATGCACAGACGTTCTCTTCCTCCAAAATGCAACCTTTCTACACAGCCTTTAGACCAAAGTTAACACAAATTTGTCTTGAAACAAAAAACAAATAACAATTAGAAATAGGACGCACACACAAAAACATATTTATACCATAAACATGTGCTCTTCTCTTAATACTGTGATCTTCATAAACTAGAAGAGCAACTGTGTACAATTACATTTTAATTTATGCTGCAAATGAAAAAGTACTTTTTTAAAAGTAGCATTTTATGTGTCAGAGGAAAGGCATATTAAACTATTATTTCTTTCTCGATGATCATAAAAACCTGCATTCTGAAATCAGGACAGCTAGATGCTTAAAAGTCCTACATATAGGGTAATAAATAAGATAAATGAATAACTGAAATTTTGCATTATGCAGAACCAATAGATTAATTTTTGCAAGGGAACTTATTTCCAGTAATGATCTTAGGAAGTGATCCCTCATTAGTAGCTGTCAGTAAAGAAAGGTGGCCAGCCTTTACCACGTACATAAAGTGGCAAAGCTGAATTCTCACTAATTTCTCCTAAGACTTTTTTACAGATAATTCATCCACTTTAACAAACCAAGCTGATTCTAAGGTTGATCTTGCTGACAGCACATAAAAAGCCTTTTTTTTCCCCTCATTGCTACTAAGCATAGAAGTTATTGATTCAAACAACTGATAATGAGTTTTAAGGAGACACTTAATGTGTAATATGGAAAATAATGCATCATTTTTGTCAAATTCTGTGAAAAGTTTAATCTACTAAACAGACATAACCATTAAAGCAAAACTGATCATTAATGGATGCTGATTTAACAACAAAGTTATTGCCTATTCACATGCTATATCCTTTGGAGGGGTGACTGTGTGTGTGTCCCCATATGCGTGTGCTACACATTTATAAAAATTCAACTAGTCTCAAAAGTTATTTCTCCTAAGGCCTATAGTCACCATGCTAGTTCTGTGTTTCACAAATTAGTAGTTTTTAGAAGTAGCTTTTGCTACCTTTTTTTTTTTCTTTTTTTAATGGTAGGTCTATTGTTCAGGTCTTATGCAGATACCATCCCAATGACTTTTAGAGTGTATCATGTCTTTTTATCCGTAATGAATGACTATTAGCATCAATTTTTATTACATTCAAAATAACCATCAATTTCTCCTTCAATTACATGTTTAAATGTCATGTGGTTATGTACTGCCTCATGAATTAGATAGCAATCAGAACCAGAGTGACTTTAAATTGAACTGACCCATACAAGATAAGTGGTCTGAATTACAGAGAAAAGAAAGGAGGGGGACAGATTTAAGGGACCATCTGAGAAGAGAAAGAAAGGGTGGGTACAGGAGGAACTTCCAAAGACAAGTGCCAGGGGAAATTTCTGCCTTCCTCATTTTTGGGCTTAGCCTTGGTGCTAATACATGTCAAGATATGCACACATACACATCCCCAAGTCCACCTCTGCCCACGTGGTTGGCTCTCTGCTCTTTCTGTTGCACACACAATGTCTCTTAGAGGGAGCACATGAAAGGCCCCCTGTGACATTACATTTTAAACCGCAAGTTTACACAAAGGGTGTGAACTTTAGCCAGTTATTTACTGAGCACCCACCAGTTCCAGATATTGTCGTCAGCTCTGGGAATCCAGCAAACAAGACATCTGGGATTCTGACTTTATGGGGCTTTCAGTATAATGGGGAAGAAAGGCATTAAACAAATAATTGTGGATGTTAAGTGCTATAGACACGAAGCCAGGCTGCTGTGGAGAAGTGAAACAGACAGGTGAGCATGAAAGGGACTGGGGAGAAAGCTTCTCCAGGCACTGCCACTGAGGCAGAAACCTGAAGGATGAAGCACAGTTCTGGGTAATGGCTCCACCGCTATTTAGCTCTCAACTCCAAAAGGTGCCATTAACTTAAACCATGATACAAATACATGGATCCCCAGCTGCAATTGCACCCTGACTGCCCACTATTGCCTCTGAGGATGAGTAGGAGTTAGTTAACTGATTAGCAGAAGAGATGGGGAGAAAATTGTTACATAAAGAAGAGCATTACATCCCTGGGGTAAGAAGCAGCAGAGTGGCTGCAAAAGAAAGTAGGAAATCCAAAGGCTGAGTTTTGCATACGATGTTAGAGAGGCATCTTTTTCTTCGAAAATAAATTGAAAGTCCATTTGCATGAAGTACATTGAAAAGGTTACTTAGAATTAAGATCTAACTTCAGGAGGACAAAATTGGATGTGGAGGCTAAGGTTTAGACGCTTCTAGCAGTAATGCTGAGAACTGGTTGTTGACCAGGATTATTACCATAACGAAATTCTAGGCAAATCTAGAATGTACACTACTTGGGTATGGGAAGTAATAAATAGCAATGAATCAAGAATGACGCTGAACACCTATAGTCAATTAATCTCTGACAAGAGAGGCCAGAATATATAAAATGAAGGAAACACAGTACCTTCGGCAAGTTATGTTGGGAAAGCAGGATAACCAAATGTACATCAAAAGAGTTAGAACACACCCTCATACCCTACACAAAAATAAATTTGAAATGGCATAAAAGCTTAAATATAAGACATAAAACTCCTAGAAGAGAACATAGGCAAAATATTATCTGGCATAAATTGTACCAGTGTTTTCTAAGGTCAGTCTATCAGGCAATAAAGATAAAAGCAAAAATAAACACATGAGACTTAAACTAATAAGCTTTTTCACAGCAAAGGAAACCATACACAAAACAAAAAGACAGTCTGCAGAACAAGAGAAGATATTTGTGAATGATGTAACCAACAAAGGTTTAACCTCCAAAATATACAAATGGGGGCTTTCCTGGTGGTCTAGCAGTTAAGACTTTGCCTTTCAATTCAGGGAGTGTGTCTGACCCCTGGTTGGGGAGCTAAGATCCTATGTGCCTTGTAACCAAAAACCCAAAACACAAAACAGAAACTATACTGTAACAAGAAAATGGTAAACAAAATCTCTTAAATATATATGTATTTATTAACATCTCATAAATGCTAATAAAAAAGAACAGGCAGAATACCTAAATAGATATTTCTCAAGAGACAACATACAGATGACCAATAGATGAATGAAAAGATGTATTTCTGACAATAATTAGCTAATTAATGATGTTGGACAAGTCAAAGCTACAGTGAGGTACCACTTCACACTAGTCAGAAAGGCCATCAAGTGAAAGTCTACAAACAGCAAATACTGGAGAGCGTGTAGAGAAAAGGAAACCTTCCTATACTGTTGGTGGGAATATAAATTGATGCAGTCACTATGAAAAATGGTACGGAGGTTCCTCAGAAAACTAAAAATAGTGTTTCCATATGATACAGCAATCCCACTTCTGGGAGTATACTTGGAGAAAATTCTAATTTGAAAAGATGCATGCATCCCTACATTCAAAGCACACTATTTACAATAGCCAAAACATGGTAGCAGTCTACGTGTCCTTCAATAGATGAAAAGATAAAGAAGGTGTATGTATAATATACACATTCTATGGTGTATCTCATATATACATATGTAGAATATTAGCCATAAAGAATGAAATGAAGTCATTTGCAAAAACATGAATAGACCTAGAGATTATCATACTAAGGGATGTGAGTCAAGAATACAAAGAGCAATGTCATGAGATCATTTATATGTGGAATCTACAATATAAACTTATCTACATAATAGAAATAAACTCATGCATAGAGACAGACTTTAGTTGTCAAGGAAGAGGGAGATAAAGGGAAGGATGGAATGGGGATTTGGGACTAGCAGATGTGAACTATTATATATAGAATGGATAAACATCAAGGTTTTATTGTCTAGCACAGGAAACTATGTTCCATATCCTGTAAAAATCATACTAGGATAAATACATAAATAAATGTGGAGATTCCTGTCTTGAAAGCGAATGATTGTACTGTATCTGAAATAAAGCATAATGGTGGTCAGTTTTTAATACATACAGTTATAGTTGTGGATGGATTGTACAAATTGAAATATTAAATAGGAAGTGATATGTGGTTTTGGAGGGAAGAAGTGGAATTGTTGTTGGAGATATAAACTTTGGAATAAAATACCCTATTTCAGCATATTTAAATCAACTTATTTGCAAAAGTAGAGATTACAAATCAATACTCTAAAATACTTTATGAAACCACCTTAGTCAACAAGAAACTTTTATTTTATATTCAGGTAGCCTTTTCCCCCCGCAGATAGCTATGAATAGCTATAAAGTTTCTTGAATGCTACAATTTTTAAATCTAATATGCTATCATTTAATTCATAGCATATACTTTGTTTTCATATTGAAAATACTGTATACCAATCTCTGAATTTTGATTATTTCTATTATATTATTTTTAGGCATTAGAAGCATTTGTTAAAGACTTGTGTATATTTCCAAAGTTCTCTCCATAGCTACTAGCTGAAAGTACCAATGACATTTTGCAATCAGCTGAAGCAAAGACTTTTTAGCCCAGGATATTAGAGGAGAGGAACTGTGACCAGTTTTTAGACTGGAGATCATTTCTACTTGTAAAGTTCCTGAAGAACTCACAGTGATCAGAGTAGTATCCCAGGGAAAAGAAGCAAGGCTGTGGCTACTCGAAACCTGTTCTGGGTTCAAAAGGAACAGAATGAATGGGGCGCTTGAGGTTTAATGCAGAGCACTGGGTCGGAGAGAGTGCTGGACTGGCTAAAATGTTTGTTGAGGTTTTCCATAAGATGCTATAGAAAAGCCAGAATATTTTGGCCAACCCATATCCCAGTATTCAAATGCCAGGAAACCTGCTCAGGATTAAAGAATATTCATGCCCTTGGTCTATTTGGTAGCGGTACTCCTCACCCCTGCACCTCCCAAATATACTATAGACACAAGACTCTGATTTCTAAAAAATACGTATCACAAACAATACACAGCATTCGCTCACTCATGCACAGATGCTTTTTCATGGGCACAATGGGAATCAGTCCTCTCTGGGGCAAGACAGGTGGATAGAAGTTTCCTTCTCCCTCATGTTCTCAATATCAACACTGGTCTCCAACCCTACATTGGCCCTTTAAAGATTCTCTGGTTTTCTAGCTAATAGACCCCAAGAAGAGAAGGAACTGCCCCCTCAGCACTCATTGTCTGGTATAAAATTTCTCTGAAGGGTCCCCTCCATCCTCATATCTTTTATCTCTTCTCCAAGTAGCCCCTTAACATTAAGCACTCATTCAGTTCAGTTCAGTCACTCAGTCGTGTCCGACTCTTTGTGACCCCATGGACTGCAGCCTGCCAGGCCTCCCTGCCCATCAGCAACTCCCAGAGTTCACTCAAACTCATGTCCATCGAGTCGGTGATGCCATCCAGCCATCTCATCCTCTGTCATCCCCTTCTCCTCCCACCTTCAATCTTTCCCAGCACCAGGGTTTTTCCAATGGGTCAGTTCTTCACATCAGGTGGCCAAAAGTATTAGACTTTCAGCTTCCACATCAGTCCTTCTAATGAATATTCAGGACTGATCTGCTTTAGGATGGACTGGTTTGCTCTCCTTGTAGTCCCAAGGGACTCTCAGGAGTCTTCTCCAACACCACAGTTCAAAAGCATCAACTCTTCGGCGCTCAGCTTTCTTTACAGTCCAACTCTCACATCCATACATGACTACTGGAAATACCATAGCTTTGACTAGACCGATCTTTGTTGGCAAAGTAATGTCTCACAGCCTTAAACCACTGCCAAACCTGCAGTGCCATCTCTGAAATATTGTCCAAACATATTAATATCAATCTTTCTGCAATTAATGTTTTTAAAATCTTCTCTAAATTTCCTGGGGATAGGCAGACCTTTATTCAAGCACATTCTTTCTTGTTTCTTACCTACACACTTTCCTGTTGCACTCACTGGCAGAAACTCCCATCTTAAGTTCACCATCGCCACTAACAACTTTTCGACAGAAGTAAAACCAGTGTTAAATCCAAAATATAACCTAGACCCCTGGAACATAATTCAGCTAGATCAAAGTGGATTTAGTAAATACTCTAAATCATGCTGAGATTCATGCCAATATAGAGAACTAAAATGTTAACTTAGAAACAGCATTATATACATGCAACAGTTTTCAAGGGTTGTGTTCTTCTTAAAGAAGAAGCTCTTTGAAATAGTATAAAAATACTAAACAAGGAGTCTTGAACTTCTTGTGTAAAGAGGTCAAAATATTTACCAGCCTCAATTTAAGCCCTAAGAGGAAAAGGACTTAAAAAAAAAAATTTAACACTAACCCTCTTCATTTTCATTTAACTTTCTAAAAATCACAGTGGCTAAGATTTTACTTGAAAATTAAACATATCATATAAGAAACGAATCGCCAGTCCAGGTTCGATGCAGGATACAGGATGCTTGGGGCTGGTGCACTGGGATGACCCAGAGGGATGGTATGGGGAGGGAGGTAGGAGGGGGGCTCAGGATGGGGAACATGTGTATACCTGTGGCGGATTCATGTTGATGTATGGCAAAACGAATACAATATTGTAAAATAATTAGCCTCCAATTAAAATAAATAAATTTAAATTTAAAAAATAAATAAACATATATTTGAAGAGTGAACTGATACCAAGTCAGGTTATAGCACATTAGAGGGTGAAAAGCACAATTTAGTTCTTGTAAGACAGGCTCCAACTTAAGCTAAAACAGAAGAGGGGATCCCAATGTCAAAACATACCTTGGCTTCTACTCCAAAACCATCAGGAATCAGGAGGGGGGCTTTTTGAAAATTATAAACAAATTCAACTTTTTACTTCTTAAAACAAAGATAAATCTTCTCGTGGTTTTCGAGGCTTAGACATGTGAAATCAAGGTGTTGACAGGGCCCTGCTCCCTTGGAAGACTGACCTTGTCCCGCTTCTGCTGGTTGCTGACAGTCCTCAGTGTTCTTGGATTGCAGCTGCATCGCTCTGGCCTCTTCCTCCCTCATCTCATGGCCTCCTTCACTCCAGTGTGTCTATGTGAACCCAAATCTCTCTCTCCTCATAAGGATACCAGTCACTGGAGTTAGTGCCCAGCTAATCCAGTATGACCTCATCTAAATATAGTTATGTAGCAAAGACCATATTTCCACAAGGTCACATTCATAGGTATTGGGGGATTAGGACTTAAGTACATTGTGGAGACAAAATTCAACTCACAGCTTTGGAAATTTATATGGGTCAGAAACTCTGGTCCATATAAAGAAAAGGAGAGATTTGATAAGGAATAAATGAAATACACCAGGAGCCACACTCACACAGAAGATGCGGAGGACCACAAGGCCAAAGTCACCTGCCAATCGGAGCTCTGTGAATGCAGGTCACACTGCCACAGTGTTTTCTGGACCTGCTCAACCTCAAAATCTTCATCAGAAGTAGAAAAAAAAAAAAAAAGGAAATTGACTAAAGAGAGGAGAGCCCTTTCAGTTACCCTTAAATAACTAAAAATGTCGATCCCTTTGGCTACTTAGACTAAATCTCACAATGATTAAACCTCCATGTAATAAGGATAGTAGCAATGCCATGCATCCACTTCTATCTTGCAATTATTGCAATTAAGATGAAGGTATCCTAACCCTCTTCCCCAAAAGAGAAGATGGAAAATCCTATCTGGGAGATATTAATTCCCCTTCCAGTTTAGCCACAATGCTACCTGAATATTTTCTAACCTAATGATTAAATTGCAAAACTAACAATACCAACAAAACTGACAGACGTGTAGCTAAACTGACCAATAAAGAGAGAGAGAGTTAGAAAGGAGGGAGGAAGTAAAAGAGATGACAACTACCCACGTTCCGTATATGAGATAGGAAAATAAGAAAGAAGGAAGATGACTTTTTAAAGTAAGATTATTTAAAGCGTTACTTAGAATTAAGATCTAATTTCAGAAGAGCAAAACTGGATGTTGGAACGAAGGTTTAGACTTTTCTAGCAGTAATGCTGAAGACTGGTTGTTGGCCAAGATTATGACTGTAGCAAAATTCTAGCCAGAAGTAGAATGCACACTACTTCGGTGGGGGTAATAAGAAAGACCAGTGAATCAAGAATGACCAGGAACACTTATGGCTAACTGATCTTTGACAAGGAAAGCAAGAATATATAAGACAAGGAAGACAGTCCCTTCAGCAGGTAGTGTTGGAAAAGATGGCTAGCTACATGGACATCGATAAAGCTAGAACACACCCTCACCATACACAAAAATAAACTCAAAATAGCTTAAAGACTTCAGTATAAGACATGACACCATGAAACTCACAGAAGAGAACATGGGCAAAACATTCTCTGACATGTAACTTATCATTGTTTTCTAAGGTCAGTCCACCAAGTCAGTAGAAATAGAAAAAATGTACAAACAAGACCTGATCAAACTAATAAAATTTTGCACAGCTAATGAAAACATAAATAAACCACAGAGACAATCTACACAATGAAAGAAAGTTTTTGCAAACTGTGAGACCAACAAGGGCTTATTATCCAAAATATGTAACTGGCTTCTACGAATCAGTAACAACAACAACAATAACAAACAGCCCTATCAAAAACAGCTAGAATACCTAAATAGACTTTGTTTCAAAGAGGACGTACAGATGGCCATTAAGCACATGAAAAGATGTTCAACATGTCTAATTTTCAGAGACATGCAAGTAAAAACTAAAATGAGGTACCACCTCACACTAATCAGAATGGCCATCATTAAAAACTCTATAAATAACACATGCTGGAGAGGGTTTGGAGTAAAGAAAACCCTCCGAAACTGTGGGTGGGAATGTAAATTGGTGTATACCCTATACAAAATAAAATGGAGTTTCCTCAAAAAACTAAAAACAGACATGCCATATGATCCAGCAATCCCATACCTGGGCATATATCCAGAGAAAACTCTAATTTAAAAAACTCTAATTCATCCATAAGGATGTCAGTTCCCTTGTTTGAGACCTCATCTTACATATCACTTTATCTGGCTGTTTATATGTATCTTTTGATAGCCTTTTATATATAATAAATTGGTAAACTAGGAAAGAAAAAAGATGAAAAACATACCAAAAAATTTCAAAAAGACTCATGCACCCCTGTGTTCATAGCAGCACTATTTCAATAGCCAAGACATGAAACAACCTAAATATCCATTAAGAGATGAATGCATAAAGATACACACAATAAAGAAAGAATAGAAGAGTGCCGTTTGCAGCAATCAGATGGATCTATAGATATACTAAGTGAAGTATGTCAGAAATAGAAAATATCATAATATCACTTATATGTGTAATCTAAAATATGACACAAATGAACTTAGCTACTAACATAAAAAAAACAGACATAGAGAACAGACTTGTGATTGTCAAGGGGGAGGGAAAAGAGAGGAGGGATGGATTAGGAATTTGGGCCTAGCAGATGTGAAGTATCATACTATTATATACTAGTAGCTCAGTCAAGTCTGACTATTTGTGACCTCATGAACTGTAGCCCATCAGACTCCTCTGTCCATGGGATTCTCTCGGCAAGAATACTGGAGTGGGTTGCCATTTCCTTCCCCAAGAAATCTTCCCAATCCAGGGACCAAATCCATGTCTCCTGCATTGCAGGAGGACTCTTTATACTCTGAGACATCAGGGATATAGAATGGATAAACAACAAGGTCCTGTTTTATAGCACAGGAAACTATATTAAGTATTCTTCAACATATCACTAGGAACAATAAATAAGACCATAAATGAAGAAAGAATAAATAAATTGAGATTCCTGTCTTGAAAGTGAAGGATTATACTATCTTGAAGGATAATTGTGGTCAGTTTTTAAATTGCACGTTAGATGTGGATGTAACATAGCAACTGAAATATTGAATAGGAAGTTGCATGTGGTTTTGAAGGGAAGAAGAAAGTTCATGTGTAAATTTTGGAGTAAAATAACCAATTTGAGTATATTTAAGTCTACATATTAGCAAAGGTAAAGGGATTAGACAGCAATAATATTAAAATACTTCAGTGGTTTATGAAGTCATCTACATGATGAAGAAACCTCTATTTTACATTTTAGTAGTTTCCCAACCCCCCCACAAAAATGACTATGTATAACTATAGTTTCCTAAGTGCTGCAATTTTGATATCTATATGCTGTCATTTAATTTAGAGCAGATACTTTGTTTTCATTTTGAAAATGTGTATAAATCTCTACATCTTTGATTTTCTCTATTAAATTATTTTGTTATAAGTATTTGATAAAGACTTATATATGTAATTCCAAAGCTCTCTCCATAACTACTTTACTGACCAAAACTACCAGTGGCATTTCACAAACACATGCAGCAAATACTTTCCAGCCCAAGATTTCAGAGAAGACCACTCATGACAGATGTTTTAGATGAGGAGTCACCTCTGCTTATAAAGTTCCTTTGTTCCTGGAGAATTCACAATGATCAGACTAGAAGCACAGGAATAAGGAACGAGGACATGGCCACTCAAAACCTGTTTGGGCTTCTAAAGGGATAAAATGAATGTGTTACTTCAGGTTTAGTCCAGAACACTGAGTCAGAAAAGAATTGACCAAAAGTTCCTTTGAGGTTTTTCATAAAATTCTGCAGCAAGCATGAATAAACTTATCGGCCAA
The DNA here is from genome assembly GCF_014754425.2 of Oryx dammah. Lineage (NCBI taxonomy): Eukaryota > Metazoa > Chordata > Mammalia > Artiodactyla > Bovidae > Oryx > Oryx dammah. The sequence goes on from NW_024070191.1 coordinate 11,447,456, forward strand.
CCCATATCTTAAGGCCAGGAACCCTGCTCAGGACTGAAGAATGTTTGTGGCTCTGGCTTATTTTGTGACAGTACCAAGCCTTCCTCCACCTCCCAGCTGTGCTGTGGACACAGGATTCTGATTTTACAAAAACACATCACAAAATATACAAAGGACACTCACCCATGCACAGATGCTTTCTCATGGGCAGAATGGGTGATCAGTCCCCTCCGGGGAAAGACAGGTGGACAGAAAGCTCACATTCTCCCTCATGTCCTCAATACTGACACTTGATTCCAACCTTGCCTTGATCCCTAAAGACTGTCTGGTATTCTAGCTAACAGGCCCCCAGAATAGAGGTGCTGACCCAGCATTCATTCTCTGGTATACCGTTCCTCTGGAGCCCTCTCTGTCCTCATATCCTTTCTCTCTCCTCCAAGCAGCCCCTAGACAGCAGGATAAGACAACCTTAAAATACTGCCAAGTCTGCAGTGTTCTCTTAGAAAAATTGCAAAACATTAACTTTAATCCTTCTGCATTTACCCTTTTTACAAACTTGCCTTTGTTTTCCTGGGATAGGCAGACCTTTCTTCAGACCCATTCTTTCTCATTGTTCGCCTACACGCTCTTAACCTGTTGGACACATGGGTGTCAACCCCCATCTTAAGTTCACCACCAGCACTGATAAGCTTGCCTACCAATGGCACAGGTAAAACTAGGGTTAAATTGTAAACGTAACCCAGAAGCCTGGAACACAATCCTACTGGATCAAAGTGGATTTAGTAAATACTACAAGTCATTTTGAGAGTTATGCATATATAGGGAAAGAAAGAGAGAAAGTGAAGTCACAGCCATCTCCGACTCTTTGTGATTCCATGGACTGTAGCCCACCAGGCTCCTCTGTCCATGGGATTTTCCAGGCAAGAGTACTGGAGTGGGGTGCCATTTCCTTCTCCAGGAGATCTTCCAACCCAGGGACTGAACCTGGGTCTCCCGCATTGTAGGCAGACACTTTACCATCTAAGCCACCAGGGAAGTCCCCTATATAGGGAACTAGGTGGTTAATTTTAGCTTAGAAACCACAGTATACATATATGTAAGAGACTTTTTAAAAAGGAGCATCTTGAAGGTTTTTGGAGCTATAAGGAAGATTTACTCAGAATAGCTGAAAAGTTTAAATAAGGAGGTTGAAATTCTTGTCTGAAATGGTCAAATATATTTACCAGCCAACTGTGAAGCCTGATAATGAAGATGACTCCTTTTTTAAATTCTTGAATATCTTAGTCTTTTTATTTAAATTTATAAACACCACATGAGATACACATTTATTTGAAATATGAAGCACATATTTGATGAGTGATCTGATTATAGCATGTTAGGGGGTAAAAAGCACAATTCACTTCCTATAAAACAGACTCAATGCTAAACCAGATAAAGGGATCCAAATGTCTGAGTACAATCTAACTTCTACTCCAAAACTATTTGGGGATCAGGAGGGGAAAGTCTTAAAAATTATAAAGTAAATTCAACTTTTATTATCCCAAGGCAGAGATTATGTCTTTCCATAGGTTTTAGGGCTATAAATGTAAAATCAAGGTGTTGACAGGAACATGCTCTATCTCTGCCTTTGTCATCTCATGGCCTCCTTCACTCTGGTGTGTCTATGTGCCTTCAAATCTCTCTCTCCTTATAAGCACACCGGTCATTGGAGTCCGTGTCCACCTAATCCAATCTGACTTCACCTAAATTTGGTTATATGTGCAAAAACCACCCCTTTCTTTTTTTAAAATTTATTTATTTTAATTGCAGGTTAATTACTGTACAATATTGTATTGGTTTTGCCATACATCAACATGAATCTGCCACAGGTATACACAAGTTCCCCTTCCTGAACCCCCCTCCCTCCTCCCTCCCCGTACCATCCCTCTGGGTCGTCCCAGTGCACCAGCCCCAAGCATCCAGTATCGTGCATCAAACCTGGACTGGCGATTCATTTCATATATGATATTATACATGTTTCAATGCCATTCTCCCAAATCATCCAATAACGTGACATTCCTGTGTATTGGGAGATTAGAACTTAAGTACATCTTTTGTGGGGACATAATTCAACTCACACATTTGGAAAATTACATAGAGCAAAATCTCAGGTCTATATAAGAAAGGAAGAGTTTAGACAAGGAATAAATGCAATAAGTCAGGAACCACAGTTGCACAGAAGATGCAAGAGACCATGAACCCAAAGTTACCTGCTAATCAGAGCTCCATGATGGCAGGACAAACTTTGCCACATTTGCTAAAAGGGCCTGCCCAATGGCAACCCACTGCAGTACTCTTGCCTGGAAAATCTCATGGACAGAGTAGCCTGGAAGGCTGCAGTCCATGGGGTTGTTGAGCGTCGGACACGACTTAGCGACTTCACATTCACTTTTCACTTTCCTGCATTGGAGAAGGAAATGGCAACCCACTCCAGTGTTCTTGCCTGGAGAATCCCAGGGACGGGGGAGCCTAGTGGGCTGCCATCTATGGGGTCGTACGGAATCGGACATGACTGAAGTGACTTAGCAGCAACAGGAGAAGCTCCATCAGAAGCAGGAAGTTTAAAAAAAATAGAAGAAATGTATTCTCCTTTCTTTAGTCAAGTTCCTCCCATAAATAACAAAAATAGTCTACCCCTTTAGCTACTTAGCACCATTCTCACCATGATTAAGAAAATAACTTTCATATGATAAGAATAGTAACAACATCATGCATCATCTCCAGCATCAACTGTTGTGGATAAGAGGAAGATATCCTCACCCTCTTCCCCAAAACAGAAGGTGCAAATTCCTACCCATTACCACATCCTTATCTGAGATTATTAATTCCTCTTCTAGTTCAGCCACAATCTGACCTAATTATTTTGGAATCTAGAGATTAAATTGAAATGTTAACAATTGCCAAGAAAATTGACAGATGTGTAACTAGATTGGTCAATAAAAGGAGCATCAGACAAAGAGGGAGGAATCAACCATCCACCAATATTCCTTACATAAAATTAGAAGGAAAAAGCAGGAAGATGACTTTTAAAGTAAAATTATTGAATATGTTGCATAGAATTCAGATCTAATTTCACAAGGACAAAACTGGATTCAGAGACTAGGGTTTAGACTTTTCTAGCAGAAATGATGAGAACAGGTGTTGGCCAAGCTTATGATCATAGCAAAATTCTATCCAAAAGTAGAATGTGTACGGCTTAAGTGTAGAAAGTAAGAAATACCAAGGAATCAAGAATCACCCTGAAAACCTAATGGTCAATTAATCTTTGATAAGTGAAGCCAGAATATATAAAACAGGAAAACACAGTCTCTTTAGCAAGTGGTGTTGGGAAAGCTGGACAGCCACATGGAAATCAATGAAGTTAGATTGATTTCCAGCACACCATACACAAAAATAAACTCAAACTGGCATAAAGGCTTAAATATAAGAAACAACACAACGAAATTCTGAGAAGTGAATGTAGGCAAAGAATTCTTTGACATAAGTCGTACCAATGTTTTCTAAGGTCAGTTGATCAAGGCAATAGAAATGAAAGTAAAAATAAACAAATGTGACACTTGCTGAAAATAATAAGCTCCTGTATAGCAAAGGAGAGCATAAGCAAAATGAAAAGACAATCTTCAGAATGAAAGCAAATATTTGCAAACCCTGCGACCAACAAGGACTTAAAATCCAAAATATACAACCAGCTTATACGGATCAATCACAGACACACTATCAAAAATAGGTAGAATACCTAAGTAGACCTTTCTTCAAAGAAGACTTACTGCTGACCATTAGACATATGAGAAGATGCTCAACGTCACTAATTGTTAGGGCCATGCAAGTCAAAAGTACAATGAGGTACCACCTCGCACTAGTCAGAATGGCTATCATTTAAAACTACAAATAGCAAATGCTGGAGAGGGTTTGGAGTAAAGAAAACTCTCTTATACTGTTGATGGGAATATAAATTGGTGTAGCCACTATACAAATAGTATGGAAGGTCCTCCAAAAACTAAAAATAGACTTGCCATATGATCTGTTAATCCCACTCCTAGGCAAATATCTGGGGAAATTTTACATCAAAAAAGATCTATGAGGACATCTGATCCTTAGTTTGAGATCTTGTCCTAGGTATCTCTTTATCTAGTTGTTGATTTATATCCTTTGATAGTCTTTTATATATAATAAATTGGTAAGCTAACAGAAAAAAACAATACAAACCCCCAAAGATACACATACCCCTATGTTCAAGGAGCACTATTTACAATGGCCAAGACATCAGTTCAGTTCAGTTCAGTCTCTCAGTCGTGTCCAACTCTTTGCTACCGCATGAATCGCATCACACCAAGCCTCCCTGTCCATCACCAACTCCTGGAGTTCACTTAAATACATGTCCATTGAGTCCGTGATGCCATCCAGCCATCTCATCCTCGGTCGTCCCCTTCTCCTCCTGCCCCCAATCCCTCCCAGCATCAGAGTCTTTTCCAATGAGTCAGCTCTTTGCATGAGGTGGCCAAAGTGCTGGAGTTTCAGCTTTAGCATCATTCGTTCCAAAGAAATCCCAGGGCTGATCTCCTTCAGAATGGACTGGTTGCATCTCCTTGCAGACCAAGGGACTCTCAAGAGTCTTCTCCAACACCACAGTTCAAAAGCATCAATTCTTCGGCGCTCAGCCTTCTTCACAGTCCACCTCTCACATCCATACATGACCACTGGAAAAACCATAGCCTTGACTAGACGGACCTTAGTCAGCAAGGTAATGTCTCTGCTTTTGAATATGCTATCTAGGTTGGTCATAACTTTTCTTTCTTTTTTTTTTTTTTTTTTGAATTTTTATTTTTTTTAATTTATTTTTTATTTTACTTTACAATTCTGTATTGGTTTTGCCATACATTGACATGAATCCACCACGGGTGTAGATACGTTCCCAAACATGAACCCCCCTCCCACCCCCCTCCCCACAACATCTCTCTGGGTCATCCCTGTGTACCAGCCCCAAGCGTGCCGTATCCTGCATCGGACATAGACTGGCAATTCGATTCTTACATGATATTATAGATGTTTCAATGCCATTCTCCCAAATCATCTCACCCTCTCCCTCTCCCTCTGAGTCCAAAACTCCGCTATACACATCTGTGTCTTTTTTGCTGTCTTGCATACAGGGTCATCATTGCCATCTTTCTAAATTCCATGTATATGTGTTAGTATACTGTATTGGTGTTTTTCTTTCTGGCTTACTTCACTCTGTATAATCGGCTCCAGTTTCATCCATCTCATCAGAACTGATTCAAATGTATTCTTTTTACGGTCATAACTTTTCTTCCAAGGAGTAAGCGTCTTTTAATTTCATGGCTGCACAACCTAAGTGTCAATAGCAGATGAATGCATAAAGATGTGTACACACACACAACAGACTATTATTTAGCAATTAAAAAAATAATGAAATAATGCCATTAGCAGAATATGGATCAACCTAGAGATGTATCATACTAAGCAAAGTAATTCAGAAATAGAAAGACAAATATCATATATCAGTTATAGGTGGTATCTAAAACACGACACAAATGAACTTATCTATGAAACAGAAACAAACTCACATGCCTAGGGTTCAGACTTGTGGTGGTGAAGGGAGAAGGAGGCATGGAGGATGGATTGGGAATTTAGGACTAGAGATGTGGACTATTACAGAATGGGTAAACAACAACATCGTATTGTGTAGCATAGGTAACTATATTCAGTACCCTGTGATAAGTCATGGTGAATGAAAGTCACTCAGTCATGTCTGACTCTGCAACTCCATGGATTATAGCCCACCAGGTTCCTGTGTCCATAGAATTCTCCAGGCGAGAATACTAGAGTGGGTAGCCATTCCCTTTTCCAGGGGACCTTCCCAACCCAGGGATCAAACATAGGTCTTCCACATTGCAAGCAGATTCTTTACCATCTGAACCAGCAGGGGAGTGGAGTGGGTAACTTATCCCTTCTTCAGGGAATCCTCCTGATCCAGGATTCAAACCAGGGTCTCCTGCATTGCAGGCAGATTCTTTACCAGCTGAGCTACTAGGGAAGCCCTACTAAGGAAGAAATAAAAAATAAAGATGTTGAGATTCTGTCTGGGAAAATCAATGATTGTATCTTGAAATAAATCAATTTTTAACAACTGAGTTTTTAGGTATAGGTGGAAAATACAAATTGAACTATTAAATAGGAAGTGATATATGGTTTTGGAGGGTAGAATCAGCATCATGGTTGGAGATATAAATTTTGGAATTATAAAAAAAAACCTTTTTGAGTGTATATAAATCTACATATTAGGAAATGTAAAGGAATTAGACATAAATACTATTGGAATACTTAGTTTTCCTATGCAGCTACCTAAGTGAAGTGGAAACTTCCTTTTTGTATTCTGGTAGCTTTTTTCCCCCCCACAAGAATGACTATGAATAGTGTATAGTTCCCTCGCTGCTATAACTTTTAAATCTAATATGCTATCACTTAATTTATAGTGTATAAACTGTTCTCATTTTGAAAACAAAATAGATAAATCTCTACATCTTTGATTATTTCCATTACATTTTTCTTAGGTGTTAAAACAATTTGTTAAGACTTGGGTATATTTCCAAAGTTCCCTTGGTAACTCCTTTACTAACTGAAAATATCAATGGCATTTCAAAAACACACAAAGCAAAGACTTATCATCCCTGGATTTTAGAGGAGACAACAGTAACCACTGTCTTTCAACTAGAGGGCATCTCTGTAATGTTCCTTTGTTCTTGGAGAATTCCCAGTGATCAGAGTAGGACCCCTGAGAGAAGAAGCGAGGATGTAACCTCAAAACCTGTTCTGGGTTCTAAAGGGATGGAATAAATATGTCCCCTGAGGTTTACTCCAGAACGATGGGTAAGAGAAAGAGTATTGGGCTGGTCAAAAACTTTGTTTGGGGTTTTCTGTAAGATGCTATAGAAAAACTAGAAACAACTTTTTAGCCCACCCATATCCTAGTATTTAAAGGCCAGGAAACCTACTCACACTTGAAGAATATTCATGCGATTGGTTGATTTTGTAGCAGTACTCTTTACCCCTAAATCTCCCAACTATTGTATGGACCCAAGACTTGGATTTGGGGGGAAAAAAAACCTATAACCAACAGTAGTACATAAAGGTCACCTACTTCTTCACAGCTGCTGTCTCAGGGGCATAATGTGTGATCGGTCCCCTCATGGGAAAGACAGGTGGAAACAGGTTCACATTCTCCCTCAGTTCTCAGCACCAACACTTGTTCCAACCTTTTCTTGGTCCCTTAGAGACTGTCTGGTTTTCTAGTTACTAGGAGCCTAGAAGAGACAGAACTACTCATTGTCTGGCATAAAATTCCTCTGGGGTCTCACTCCCTTCTCATATCCTTTCTCTCTTTTCCAAGTAGCCCCTCAACAGTAGGCACCAGGCAGACGTAAACCAGTGCTGATTCCGCAGTGTCCTCTCTGAAATCTTGTCCAAACCTTTAATGTTAACCCTTAGCATTTATCCTTTTTAAAGCCTTCCCTTAATTTTCCTGGGATAGGCAGACCTATCTTCAGACCCATTCGTTCTCATTTTTCACCTACACACTCTTTCTTGTCAGAGGCACTGGAATAAACTTCCGTCTTAAGTTCACTATCATCACTGATAACTTTAACCACCATTATCAAGATTGCCAGGAAAAATACCAATAACCTCAGATATGCAGATGACATCACCCTTATGGCAGAAAATGAAGAGGAACTAAAGAGCCTCTCAATGAGGGCAAAAGAAGCTAGTGGAAAAGCTGGCTTAAAACTCAGCATTCAAAAAACTAAGATCATGGCATCTGGTACCATCATTTCATGGCAAATTGATGTGTAACCACGGAAACAGCGACAGACTTCATTTTCTTGCCTCCAAAATCACTGAAGATGGTGACTGCAGCCATGACATTTAAAAGATGCTTGCCCCTTGGAAGAAAAGCTATGACCAACCTAGACAGCATATTAAAAAGCAGAGACATTACCGACAAAGGTCCATCTAATCAAAGCTATGGTTTTTCCAGTAGTCATGAATGGATGTAAGAGTTGGACTATAGAGAAAGCTGAGTGCCAAAGAACTGATGCTTTTGAACTATGGTATTGGAGAAGGCTCTTGAGCGTCCCTTGAACTGCAAGAAAATCCAACCAGTCCATCCTATAGGAAATCAGTCCTGAATATTCACTGGAAGGACTGATGCTGAAGCTGAAACTCTAATACTTTGGCCACCTGATGTGAAGAGCTGACTCATTTGAAAAAACCCTGACTGGGAAAGATTGAGGGTGGGAGGAGAAGGGGACGCCAGAGGATGAGATGGTTGGATGCATCACCAACTCAATGGACATGAGTTTGAGTAATCTCCAGGAGTTGTTGATGGACAGAGAGGCCTGGTGTGCTGCAGTCCATGGGGTTGCAAAGAGTCAGACACAACAGAGCAACTGAACTGAACCAATGTATGGATGTGAGAGTTGGACCATAAAGCAAGCTGAGCGCTGAAGAATTGGTGCTTTTGAGCTGTGGTGTTGGACTGATGCTGAAGCTCTAATACTTTAGCCACCTGATGGTGAGAGCTGACTCACAAGAAAAGACACTGATGCTGGGAAAGATTGAAGGCAGGAGGAGAAGAGAATGACGGAAGATGAGATGGCTGGATGGCATCACTACTTGATGGACATGAGTTTGAGCAAGCTCTGGGAGACGTGAACAGGGCAGCTTGGTGTGCAGAGTCCATGGGGTCACAAAGAGTGGGACATGACTGAGTGACTGAACGACAACTATTGACAAAGATAAAATCTATCTTAACCTATACAAAATCCAGTTGGATCAAAGTGGATTTAGTGAGTATTCAAAAATCATTCTGAGATTCATGCAAATACAGAGAATTAAGAGATTAACTTAGAAACAACATTATATTTATGCCACAGATTTTTTTAAAGGGTTGTGTTCAGAGTGTTTGGAGTCATAAGGAAGATGCTCTGAATTGGTTCATATCTTAAACAAGGAAACTTGCATTTTGGGTCCAAAGAGATCAATATATTTACCAAGCAGTTAAGCCCTATGATAAAGATGCCTTAAAAAATTTTTTTTCTCAAAACTGTTTTAATCTTTACATTTAAATTTCTAAACATCACCATGGCTAAGCATTTATTTGAACAATAAACATATTTAAAGAGTGAAGTGATACCAAGCCAGATTACACTAGGTTAGAGGGTGAAAAGCACAATTTAGTTCTTGTAACACAGGTTCCAACTAAGTTCAACCATGTAATGGGATCCAAATATGTAAGTATATCCTGGCTTCCACTACAAAACTGCTTGGGGGTCAGGGAAAGGGCTTTTTAAAAATTATAAAGAAAAAAAAATAAAAATTATAAAGAAAAATTCAACTATTTTTTCATAAGATATATACATAATCTTTCTGTAATGTTCAAAGGCTAGACATTTGCAATCAAGATGTTAGGATCATGATCTCTTTGAAGGCCCTTATCTTGTGCAACTTCTGTTGGTTGTCTGACAGTCCTCAGCTTTCCTTGACTAGTAGCATCATCACTTCTGTCTCTGCCTTTGTCCTCTCATGGCCTCCTTCATTCTGGTGTGTCTATGTGTCTCCAGATTTCTCTCTCCTTATAAGGACACAAGTCCTTGGGGTTATGCCTGCCTAATCCAGTAAGACCTCATCTAAATTAGGTTACATCTGCAAAGAAGATATTTCCAAATAAGGTCACATTCCTAGGTACTGGGAGATTAGGACTTAAGTACATCTTTTAGAGAGAAACAGTTCAAGTCACAACATTGGAAAACTATAGAAGCCAGGAACTCAGATCTCTATGAAGAAAGGAAGAGATTAGAGAAGGAATAAATGAATACAGCCAGGAGTCACACTCACACAGAATATGCAAGAGACCACAAGCCTAGTCACCTGTCAATCAGCTCCAGGAACACAGGACACGCTCTGCCACAGCAGTTCCACAGTGGTGGAAAACATCACCATGGAAAAAAAAATCTACTTCGCTTTACTCAATTTACTACCAGGTTTTCCTATAAATAGCCAAAATAATCTCCCCCTTTGGCCATTTCGTAGCATTCTCAGCATCATTAAATGTCCATATAATAAAAATACCAACAACATCATGCAACCACCTCTAGCATGCAACTATTGCAGTTAACAGGAAGATATCCTCACCTTCATCCCCAAAAAGGAAGGTGCAAAACCCTATCCATCCCCACATCCATATCTGAGAGATATTGATTCTGCTTCTAGTTCAGCCACAATCCCATCTGGCTATTTTGTAATCTAAAGATTAAATTGTAAAGTTAACAGTTGCCAACAAAACTGACAGGCATGTAACTATACTAACCAATAATGGCAGTGGTGGAAGAGTGGGGAAGGGCAACTCAGCCACCCACTCACATTCCTTATAGAAAATAGAAGGAGAAAGCAGGAAGATGACTTTTAAAGATTATTGAAAATGTTTCTTAGAATTAAGATCTAATTTCAAAAAGGCAATACTCAATGTTGGGAGCAGGATTTAAACTTTTCTAACCATAATGCCAAGAACTGGTTGTTGGCCAGGATTAGCTAAAATTAGAATGAACATTACTTGGGTGTGGGAAGGAAGAAATCAAGAACAACACTGAACACCTGTGGAGGGAGGCCAGACTATGAAACGAGAAAAACACAGTCTCTTCAGCAAGTGCAGTTGGGAAAGCTGAATAGTCACATGCAAATCAGTAAATTAGATCACACCCTCACACCACACACAAAAATCAACTCATGAAGGCTTAAAGACGTCAATATAAGACATCATACCACTAAAACTCCTAGAAGAGAACACAAGCAAAACATTCTATGACGTAAATCACGCCAGTGTTTTCTACGGTCACTCTTCCAAGACTATAGAAATAAAAGCAGTAATAACGAAAGACATATAATGAAATTAATAAGAATTTGCACAAGAAAGGAAACCATAAACAAAGCAAAAAGCCAGTATACAGAATGAGACAATATTTGCAAACCATGCATCCAGCTAAGGTTTAATATGCACAGTATATAAACAGGGACTTCCCTGTTGATCCAGTGGTCAAGACTTCACCTTCCAACACAGAGGTTGTATGTTTGATTCCTGGTTGGGAGCTAAGATCCCACATGCCTTGCAGCCAAAAACCTAAACCAGAAATAATATTGTAGCAAATTCAATAAAGAATTTAAGGGAAATAGCACACATACAAAATCTTATGTGACTCATACAATTCTATAATGAAAATAAAAAATCAAAAAATAGGCAGAATACCTAAATAGACATTTCTCCAAAAATGACTTGAATATAGCCAATATGCACATGAAAAATGCATTTCTCTAATAATTAGCTAATTAGTGATGTTGAGCAAGTCAAAACTACAGTGAGGTGCCACTTCATATGGTCAGAATGTTCTTAGTTGATCAGTCATGTCCGTCTCTTTGTGACCCTTTGGACTGTAGCCTGCCAGGCTCCTCTGTCCATGAGATTTTCCAAGCAAAATTACTGGAGTAGGTTGCCATTCCCTTCTCCAGGGGATCTTCCCAACCCAGGTCTACACATTGCGGGCTGAGTGTTTACCATCTGAGCCACCAGACTTGTCAGAACAGCCAACATTGAAAAGTCTACATGTAACAAATACTGGATAAGTTGTAAAGGAAAGGCAACCTTCCTATACTGTTGGGAATATAAATTGGTGCAATCACTAATATGAACACCTATTGTCAATTAATCTTTGACAAGTGAGGCCAGAATATATAAAAAGAGGAAAACACAGTCTCTTTAGAAATATAGTATGGAGATTCCTTAAAGAACTAAAACTTGAGTTGCCATATGATATAGCAACCCCACTTCTGTGTGTATATCTGGAGAAAACTCTAATTCAAAAAGATACATGAAAAAAAAAAAAAAAGATACATGCACTCCTATGTTCAAAGCACCCTATTTACAACAGCCCAGGCATAGAAGCAACCTAAGTGTCCATCAACAAATGAAAGGATAAAGGTGTTTGTATATACATTATATTATGTATTTATTAATAAATACACACATAATAGACTATTATTCTGCCGTAAAGAGAATGAAATAGTGTCACTTGCAACAACATGGATAGACATAGAGATTATCATACTAAGGTAAGTAAGTCAGAAATAGACAAATATCATATGATATCACTTATATGTGGAATGTAAAATATGTCACAAATGAACTTATCAACAAAACAGAAATACACTTATAAGCATAGAGAACAGGCTTGTAGTTGACAAGGGAGAGGGGGAGAAGGCAAGGGATGAAATGGGAATTTGAGATTAGATGTGAACTATTACATGTAGAATGGACAAACTTCAAAGTCCTATTCTATAGCATAGGCAACTATATTCCATATCCTGCAATAAATCATACTAAGACAAATAAATAAATATTGAGATTCTGGTCTTAAAAGTGAATGATTGTACTGTATCTTGAAATAAAGCATAAATGTTGGTCTGTTTTTAACACATAAAGTTTCAGATGTGGACGGAACATACAAATTGAAATATTAAATTGGGTTGATATGCAGTTTTGAAGGAAAGAAATAGAATTACAGTTGGAGATATAAATTTTGGAATAAAATTCCTATTTGAGTATATTTAAATCAACATATTTATAAAAGTAAAGGTATTACAAATCAATACTATTAAAATACTGTCACTAAAGTGAAAAAGAAACATTTATTTTATATTCTAGTAGCTCTTTTCCCCCAACACAGATGACTATGAATAGCTATGTAGTTTCCTGAGTGCTATAATTTCCAAATCTAACATGCTATTATTTAATGCATATTATATACTTTGTTTTCATTTTGAAAATGCAGTATATTAATTCCTGCATCTTTGATTTTTTACATCAATTTTTAAGTGTTATAAGCATTTGTTGGAGGCTGAAACTCTAATACTTTGGCCACCTGATGAGAAGAACTGACTCTTTTGAAAAGACTGTGATTCTGGGAAAGATTGAAGGCGGGAGGAGAAGGGGACAACAGAGGATGAGATGGTTGGATGGCATCACCGACTCAATGGACATGAGTTTGAGTAAACTCTGGGAATTGGTGATGGACAGGGAGGCCTGGCATGCTGCAGTCCATGGAGTTGCAAAAAGTCAGACATGACTGAGTGACTGAACTGAACTGAAGCATTTGTTAAAGACTTATAACTACAAAGTTCTCTCAATAACTTTTAATAACTAAAACTACCATTGGCATTTACAAATGAAGCATAGATTTCCAACCCAGAATTTTAGAGAAGAGGTCTTATGACCACTGTCTTTATACTAGAGATTGCATCTGCTTCTAAAGTTCCTTTGTTATTGCAGAACTCACAATGATCAGAGTAGGACCTCAGGGAGAGGAAGCGAGGATGTGGCCACTCAAAACCTGCTCTGGGTTCTAAAGGGACAGAATGAAGGGCCCTTGAGGTTTAGTCCAGAACACTAGGTCAGAAAGAGTACTGGGTTGGCCAAAATATTTATTCAGTGTTTTCCGTAAGATGCTATAGAAAAACAAGAGCAAACTTTTTGGCCAACCCATACATCAGTATTTCAAGGCCAGGAAACCTGCTCAGGATTAAAGAATATTCATGTCATTGCCTTACTCTGTAACAATCCTCCACCTCCCAACTAATACTATGGACACAAGACTCTGATTTTGAAAAAATGCATATCAAAAACAACACACAAAATTCACTCACTCATGCATGGATACTTTCTCATGGGCCAAATGGGAGATCAGTCACTTCTGGGGAAAGAAAGGTGGACAAAAGTTTCACTTTCTCCCCTATGTTCTCAATAACCCCATTTCTTTCCAACCTTCTCTTGATCCCTTTAAGACTGTCTGGGTGTCTAATTTACAGATCCCCACAAATAGAGGGAGCTGCCTCAATACTCTTTATTGGGCATAAAAATTCCTCGGGGGCCCCCTCCCTCTTCATATCTTTTTGCTCTTCTTCAAGTAGCCCCTCAACAGCAAGCACAAGACAGCCTGAAACCACTGTCAAAATCGACAGTGTTATCTCTGAAATATTGTCATACCATATTAATGTTAATTCTTCTGCAATTAACCTTTTTATAATTTTCCCTTAATTTTCTAGGGAGAGACAGATCTTTTTTCAGACCCATTCTTTCTCATTTCTCATTTTTCACCTTTCTCTTTCTTATTAGATCCACTGGTATATCCTCCCACCTAAGCTTCACTATTACCATGGACAACTATAACAACTATTACCATCAATAGAGATAAAACTTGTGCTAAGTCTAAAACATAACCCAGATCACTGGAACACAATCCAATTGGATCAAGGTGGACTTAGTGAATATTCCAAGTAATTCTGAGATTCAGGCACATATAGAGAACTAAATGGTTAACTTCAAACCAACGTGATACACATGCAACAGACTTGTTTTCAAAGGGCTGTGTTCAGAGTGTTTGGAGTCATAAGAAAGGTGCTCTCTGAATTGTTACAAAATTTTATACAGTGAGACTTGAACTTCTTGTCTAAAGAGGTGAAATATATTCACCAGTCTCGCCTTAAGCCCCATGAAGAAGATGACTTTTTAAACTCTTAACCCTCTTCATCTTTTCATTTAAATTTCTAAACACCACAGTGGTTAAGCATTTACTTTAAATTAAACATGCCTTTGAAGAGTGAACTGATACCAAGTCAGGCTACAGCTCATTAGAGGGTGAAGAAAACAATTCAGTTCTTGTAAAACATGCTCCAACTTAAGCTAAACCAGATAGGGGGTCCAATATGTCCAAGTACATCCTGGCTTCTACTACAAAACCACTTGGTGATCAGGTGGGAGAGTTTTTAAAATATATATATACAAAATTCAACTTTTTACTTCTGAGGAAAAAAAATATTTCCATGGTTTTCAAAGGCTAGAAATCTGAAATCAAAGTGTTGGTAGGGCCATGTCTCTTTGAAGACTCTTCTCTTGTCCAACTTCTGCTGGTTAATCGACGATCGTCAGCCTTCCTTGGCTCATAGATGCATCACTTCTCTCTGCTTTTGTGGGCACGCGGGCCCCTCACTCTAGAATTGTCCATATGTTTCAAATCCCTCTCTACTTACACAGACAGCAGTCCTTGGAGTTAGTGCCCACCTAATCCAGTATGATCATCTATTTTGGTTACATGTGCAAAGACCATATTTCTAAATATGGCTCCATTCGAAGATATTCTGAGATTAGGACTGAATACATCTTTTGCAGGGACACAGTTCAACTCACAACATTTGAAATTTACATGGATCAGACACTTGGGTCTATATAAAAAAGGAAGAGATCTGGGAAGGAATAAATGAAGCCAAGAGCCACACTCACACAGAAGATGCCGGAGACAATGAGACCAAAGTCACCTGCCATGCAGAGCTCTGTGAGTGCAGGACACACTCTGCCACAGCATTTCCTGGACCTGCTCAGCCTCAAAATCTCCATCAGAAGCAGAAAAAATAGGAAACTGAGGAAAGAGGAGAAGCCTTTCAGTTACCCATAATTAACTAAATTAGTCTACCCCTCTGGCTACTTAGCACAGTTCTCTATTCCATATAATAGGAATAGTAGCAACGTCGTGCATCTGCTTCCATTGTGAAATTATTCCAATTAAAATGAAGATATCTTAACCCTCTTTCCAAAAGCGAAGGTATAGAATCCTGTCAATTACTACATCCATACCTTGGTGATACTAATTCCTCTTCTAGTTTGGCCACAATCCCACCGGGATATTTTGCAGTCTACAGATTACAGATTAAATTCTAAATCTAACAATTATAACACTAACAAAACTGACTATAACACTAACAACACTAACATGTAGCTAGGCTGACCAATAAAGAGAGATAAAGGAGGCAGGGAGCAAGAGAAATGACTAACAACCACCGATATCCCTTATATAAAATAGGAGACTAAGAAAGGAAGAAAATGACTTTTTAAAGTAAGATTATTGAAAATTTTACTTAGAATTAAGGTCTAATTTCAAGAAGACAAAATTGGATGTGGAGACTAGGTTTATACTTTTCTAGCAATAATGCTGAGAACTAGTTGTTGGCCAAGATTACGACCATAGCAAAATTCTAGCCAAATTAGAATGTACACTACTTGGGTGAAAGGAGGAAAAAATAGCAGTGAATCAAGAAAGACCCTGAATATCTATGGTTAACTGATTTTTTACAATTGAGACCATCATATATAAAATGAGCTATACACTGTTCCTTCAGCAAGTGGTTCAGAAAGCTGGACATCCATATGTATATCAATAAAGTTAGAACACAACCTTGTACCACACACAAAAATAAACTCATGATGGCTTAAGGCTTCAATGTAGCACATGATACCATGAAACTCCTAGAAGAGTACATAGGCAAAACATTCTCTGATATATAACCTACCAATGCCTTCTAAGGTCAGTGTACCAAGTCAATACATATAAAGGCAAAATATGCAAATGAGACCTAATCAAACTAATAAGTTTTTGCACAACAAGGAAACCGTAAGTAAAACAAAGAAACAATCTACTGAATAGAAAAAATATTTGCAAGCCATGGAAACAACAAGAGCTTAATATCCAAAATATTCAACCAGTTTATACAAATCAATAGCAGCAACAACAACAAACCCCTAATAAGCCTATCAAAAATAGGTAGACTACCTAAGTAGACTTTTGTCCAAAGAGGGCATACAGATGGCAAAATGGCTCATGAAAAGATCACTAATTATTAGAGAACTGTAAGTCAAAACTAGTGACATATCACCTCACACTGGGCAGAATCCATCATTAAAAACTCTACACATAAATGCTGGAGAGTCTGAGGAAAGAGAACTCTCCTCCACAGTCAGTGGAAATGTTAATTGGTATCACCACTATAAAAATTAATATGGAGGTTCCTCAAAAAAAAAAAACAACTAACAATAGACTTGCTATATGATCCTGCAATCCCACTCCTGATCATATCTAGAGAAAACACTAACTCAAAAAGATCCATGAGGGCATCAGATTCCTTGTTTGGAATTCATCCTATACATCTCCTCATCTGGTTGATGATTTGTATCCTTTCGTAACATTTCATATATAACAAATAGGTATGCTAGCATGAGAAAAGCCAAAAGACTCAAAAAGGTTCATGCACCCCTACATTCATAGCAGCATTATTTCAATAGCCAAGACATGGAAACAAAGTGCCCATTGACAGATGAATGCATAAATATATATATGTATATATATACACAAAAAATCAGAATATTACTCAGCATAAAAAGAATGTAATACTGCCAATTGCAGCACTATAGATGGAGCTAGAGATTATCATAGTAAGCAAAGTATAGCAGAAGTAGACAAATATGATATATCATTTACATGTGAAATCTAAAATATGACACAGATGAATTTAGCTACAAACAGAAAAAAACTCACATATTTGTTCTCTATAGAACAAATATGTGGTTGTCAAGGGGGAGGGATGGTAGAGGAGATATTGATTGGGAATTTGGGACTAGCAGGTATGAACTATTATACTATTATATGTAGAATGGGTAAACAATGAGGTCCCATTGTATAGCACAAGAAACTATGTTAAATATTCTGCAATAAATCATTCTAGGAAAAATAGATAAATAAAAGACACTAAGAATCTTGTCTTGAAAGAGAATGATTTTACCGTTATCTTAAAGCATAATGGTGGTCAGTTTTTAAATATTGAGTCTTAGGAGTAGATATAACAAACCAATTGAAATATTAAATAGGAAGTGATATGTGGTTTTGAAGGGATAAAGAAGGACCATGGTTGGAAATATAAACGTCAGAATAAAAATACCTTATTGGAGTATGTTTGAGTCTATATATTAGCAAAAGTAAAGAGATTCAAAATCAATACTATTAAAATACTTCAATGCTTTATTAAGCCACCTAAGTGAAGAGGAAACATTTATTTTATATTCCAGTAGTTTTTTATTCCCACAACAAAGACTATGTATAGCTATAAAGAGTTGTGAGTCCTGCGATTTTGACATCTAATATGCTGTCATTTAATATACAGCATATAATTTGTTTGCATTTTGAAAATGCAGTATGTATTTTAATATTTCCATTGTTATTTTAAGTGTTATATGCATTTGTTAAAGACTTGGATGTATTTCCAAAGTTCTCTCCATAACTAATTCACTGGCTGAAAGTACCAATGACATTTCACAATCACATGAAGCAAAGACTTTCCAGCCCAAAATTTCAGAAGAGAGCACCTGTCACCAATGTCTTTCGTCTACAGATCGCCTCTCCTTGTAAAGATCCTTTGTTCCTGGAGAACTCACAGTGATCAGAGTAGGACTCCAGGGAGAAGAAATGAGCGTGTGGCTACTCAAAACCTATTCTGACTTTGAAGGGGTGGAATGAATGCACACTTGATGTTTCATCCAGAACGCTGGGTGAGACAAAAGTGGCCAAAAACTTCCTGTGAGGTTTTCCGTAAGATGCTGCAACAAACCCAAATGAACTCTTTGGCCAATCCATGTCTCAGTATTTCAAGGCCAGGAATCCTGTTCAGAATTAAATAATTTCCATGCCTCTGGCTTATTTTATAATAGTACCCCTCCTTCCTCCACTTCTCAGCCATATTGTGGACACAGGACTCTGATTTTACAAAAATGCACATCACAAACTGTAATACACAGAGTTTACTCACTCGCGCACAGATGCTTTCTCATGGGCACGATGGGAGATCAGTCACCTCTGGGGAAGGAGAAGTGGACAGAAGATTCCATTCTCCCTCATGTTCTCAATACCAACACCTGTTTCCAACCTTGTCTTGGTCCCTGAAGACTATCTGGTTTTCTAGTTAATAGGGCCCCAGAAGAGAGGGAGCTGCCCCACATTCATTCTCTGGCAGAAAAATTTCTTTGGAATCCCCTGCCTCGTCATATAGCTTCTGTCTTCCCCAAGTAGCCCCGCAACAGTAGGCACAAGACAGCCTTAAACCACTACGAGTTCCACAGTGTTATCTCTGAAATATTGTCCAAGCATACTAATGTTAATCCTTCTGCATTTAATCCTTTCTGAAATCTTCCCTGAATTTTCCTGGAAGAGGCAGTCCTTTTCAGACTCATTCTTTCTCATTTTCCATGTACATACTCTTTCTTGTTGGATGCACTGGTATAAACTCCTTTCTTAAGGTCACCATTACCACTGACAGGGGCTTCCCTGGTGGCTCATTGCTAAAGAAGACGCCTGCAATATAGGAACTGCAGGAGATGCGGTTTTATCCCTGGGTTGGGAAGATCCCTTGGAGGTGGGCAAAGCAACCCACTCAAGTATTCTTGCCTGGAGAATCCCATGGACAGCGGAGCCTGGTGGGCTACAGTTCATAGGGTCACAAAGAGTTGGGCATGACTGAACTGACTTAGCAAGCACACATGCACCATTGACACATGTAAAATCTGTGTTAAATTGAAAACTTAACCCAGTCTTCTGGAACACAATCCAGCTGGATCAAAGTAGATTTAGTGAAATAATTCTGAGATTCATGCAAATATAGAAAACTAGATGGTTACTTTTAACTTAGAAACAACATTATATACATGCAATATATTTTTTAAGGGGTATCTTCAAAGTTTATAAGGAAGATGCTCTCTGAATTGGTGCAAATCTTAAGGAAACGTGAACTTCTTGTCTGAAGTGGTCAAATATATGTATTAGCCAATTGTTGAACCCTATAATGAAGATCCCTTTTTAAAAAATTTTGACTACCTTAATCTTTTTTTTTTTTAAACTTTCTAAACATCACAGTGGCTTGGAGATTAAACACATATTTGAAGAGTAAACTTCAAGTCAGATTATAACATATTTGAGGATAAAAAGCACAATTCAGTTCTTGATAAGACAGGCTCCAACTTTAGCTGAACCAGGTAATGGGATCCAAATGACCAACTACATCTTGGCTTCTACTGCAAAATCATCTGGGGATTAGGAGGGGGGCTGTTTTTGCATTATAAACAAAATCAACTTTTTACTTCTTAGACATTTAATCTTTTCATAGTGTTTTAAGGCTAGAAATGTGATATCAAAGTGTTGACAGGGCCGAGCTTTCATCGAAGGCAATTGTCTTGTCCAGTTGCTCCTGGTTACCTGCAGCCCTCGGCTTTCCTTGGCTTACAGGTGCATCGCTCTTGTCTCTTCCTTTGTCATCACATGGCCTCCTTCAGTCTGGTGTGTCCAAACTCTCTCCTTATAAGGACACCAGACATTGGAGTTAGTGCCTGCCTATTCAGTTTGACCTCATCTCAATTTAGTTACATCTGCATAGATCATATTTCCAAATATGGTCACGTTCACTGGTGATGGGATTTTATGATTTACATACATCTTTGTGGGGACACAATTCAACTCACAACACTTGGAAAATTATATAGGTCAGAACTCAGGTGTATCTAAAGAAAGGGAGAGCATCAGGGAAGGAATAAATGAAGTAAGCCAGGAACCACACTCGCCCAGAAAATGCAGGAGACCCATCAGCCCAAAGTCACCTGCCAATCTGAGTTCCATGAATGCAGGACACACTCTGCCACAGCACTTGTTGGGCCTGCCCTGCCTCAGAAGCTCTATCAGAAGCAGGAAAAAAAAAAAAAAGAAAGGCTTTTCATCTCTTAGTCAATTTTCTATCTGTTCCCCATAAACAATCAAAACAGTATACCGTTTGACTACTTAGCACTATTCTCACATTTAATCATATGGTTAAATTTCCATATAATAACAGTAGCAACATCATGCATCTGCCTCAAGTGTGCAGCTACTGCAGTTAACATGAAGATACTCTCACCTTCTTCCCCAAAAGAGAAGGTGTAAAATTCTCTCCGTTGCTACTTCCATATCTGGGGGGTATTCATTTCCCTTGCAGTATTCATTTCCCTTGCAGTTTAGCCACAAACTGACTTCAATATTTTGGATTCTAAAGATTAAATTGCAAATTTAACAACTGCCCAGAAAACTGACAGACATAACTAGATTGACCAATAAAAGGAGTACCAGAAAAAGAGAGAGATTATTGAAAATGTTACATAAAATTCATGAGGACAAAATTGGGTATGGGGACTATGGTTTAGACTTTTCTAGCAGTAATGTTGAGAAATAGTTATTGACCAAGATTATGACTGTAGGAAAATTCTAACCAGAAATGGAATGTATACTATTTGGATGTGTTAAGTAAGAAACAGCAAGGAGTCAAGATTGATAGTGAAAACCTACGGATAATGAATCTTTGACTAGAGAGGTCAAAATACATAAAACGAGGAAAGCATATTGTCTTGAGCAAGTGGTATTGGGAAAGCTGGACAGCCACATATAAATCAGTATATCAGTGGAATATACCCTCACACCATATACAAAAAATAATCTCAAAATGTCCTTAAGACTTAAATACCAGATAGCATAAATCTCCTAGGAAAGAACACAGGAAAAACAGTCTTTGACATATAACATACCAACATTTTCTAAGATCAGTCCACCAAGGCAATAGAAATAAAAGCAAAAATATACAAATGAGACCTAATCAAACTAATACGCTTTTGCAAAACAAAGGAAAGCATAAATAAAACAAAGAGAAAATCTACAGAATGAGAGAAAATATTTGCAAATGATATGATCAACAAAGACTTACTATTTAAAATATATAATCAGCTCAATAACAAAAACAAACAAACAACCCAATTAAAAAAAATAGGTAGAATACCAAAATAGACATTTCTCCAAAGATACATACAGATGGCCATTAGGTACATAAAAAGATATTCAACATCACAAATTATTACAGAAATGCAAGTCAAAACTACGATGAGGTAACACTTCACATTGGTCAGAATGGCCACCATTAAAGTCTACAGATGAATGCTTGAGAGGGTGTGAATGAAAGAGAACCCTCCTACGACGTTGTTGGGAAAGTAATTTGGTGCTGCCACTATGAAAAACAGTATGGGAGTTTCTTCAAACATGTAAAATGGAGTTCTCATATAATACAGTAATCCCAATCTTGGGTATATATCCAAAGAAACTTCTGATTCAAAAAGGGACATCTGATTCCTTGTTTGAGACCTTGTCCTACATGTCTCTTCATCTGGATGTTGATTTGTACCCTTAATAACCTTGTATATGTAATAAGTTGGTAAGCAAGCACATGAAAAAAACAAAAAACAAACAAAACGACCCAAAGATACATGCACCTCTATGTGAATAGTAGCTCCATTTACAGTAGCCAAGATATGGAAACAACCAAAGTGTCCATGGACAGATGAATGCCTAAAGAGTTAAACACACACTCACATACACATGAAGAACATTACTCAGCCATAAAAAGAATGAAATAATGCAATTTTCAGCAACATGGATGGTCCTAGAGATTATCATTTTAAGCAAAACAGAAAGACAAATATTACATGTTATCGCTTATATGTGGAATCTAAAATACAACGCACATGAACTTGTATGAAACAGAAACAAACTCACATACATAGAGAACACACTCGTGGTTGTCAAAGGGGAGGGAGGGAGGGGGAGGGATATAATGGGAATATGGTACTACCAAATGTGAAGTATTATTATGTAGACTGGAAAAACAACAAGATCCTATTGTACAGTACAGGAAACTACATTCAAGATCCTGTGATAAATCATACTAGGAAAAAGTTAATAAATATGTTGAGATTCCTGTTTTGAAAGTGAATGAATGTACTGTATCTTCAAATAAAACACAATAGTGGTCAGTGTTTAACACTTTGAGTTCTGGGTGTGGATTGAACATCCAAATTGAAATGTTAAATAGGAAGTGATATATGGTTTTGGAGGGAAAACAGTTTGTGGTTGGAGATAAGAATTTTGGAGAACAAAATACCTATTTTAGTATACTTAAATCTATGTATTAGCAAAAGTAAAGGGATTATACACCAATACTATTAAAATACTTCAGCGCTCTATGAAGCCACCTAAATAAAGAGAAAACCCCTATTTTATATTCTAGTAACTTTCCTTCCCCCACAAGAATGATAGTGAATAACTATATAGTTCCCTAGATGCTAGAATTTTTAAATCTAATATGCTGCCATTTCATTTATAGCAAATAACTTGTTTTCCTTTTGAAAACACAGCATAAAAATTTCTGCATCTTTGATTATTTCCATTAAGTTATTTTTAGGTGTTACAAGCATTAGGTAAAGTGCTCATAGGCTCAGTTGTGTCCAACCTCTTTATGACCCCATGGAAATTAGCCCACCAAGCTCCCCTGTCCGTGGGGTTTCCCAAGCAAGAATACCAGATCAGGTTGCCATTTCCTGTTCCAGATTTGTTAATGACTTCGATATAATTCCAAAATTCTCTCTGTAGCTACTTTACTAACTGAAACTACCAATGGCATTTCACAAACACATGAAGCAAAGACTTTTCAGCCTAGGATTTTAGAGGACAGGACCTCTGACCATCACCTTTAGACTAGCGGTCCTCTCTGCCTGTAAAGTTCTTTGTTCCTAGAGAACTCAGTGATCAGGAACTCAGGGAGAGCGAGGGAGCATGTGGCTACTCAAAACCTGTTCTGGGTTCTAATGGGATGGAATACATATGTCTCTTAAGGTCTAATGAGTGAAGAGTATTGGGCCACAGAGGTCATTTGGCATTTTCCATAAGATGTTACAGAGAATATGAATGAACATTTTGGCCAACACATATGCCATTATTTCAAGGCCATGATCCCTGCTCAGGATTAAAGAATTTTCATGCCTCTGGCTTACTTTGGAACAGTATCCCTTGCCCCTCCACCTCCCAAATGAACTATAGACACAAGACTCTAATGTTGCAAAAATGCATATTACAAACTAAATCACAAAGTTCACTCACTCGTGTACAGATAATTTCTCATGGGCATAATGATTGATGTAGTTCACATTCTCCCTCGGTTCTCAATACCAACACTTTTTCTCAAATATTTTTTGGTTCCTTAAAGACTGGTTTTCTAGTTACTAGGCCCCCACAAGAGAGGGAACTGTCCTCAACACTCATCCTCTGGCACACAAATTCCTTTGAGGTCCCCCTCCCACCTCATATCCTTTCTCTCTTCTCCAAGTAGCCCCTCGACAGTAGGCACAAGACAGCCTTAAACCACTGCCAAATCCACAGTGCTATCTCTGAAATATTGTCCAAACATATTAATGTTAATGCTTCTGCTTTATCCTTTGTAAAACCTTCCCTTTATTTTCTGTGGATAGTAGACCTTTCTTCAGACCCATTCCTTCCCATTTTTCTCCTACACACACTTTCCTGTCAGATGCTCTGGTATAAAAATCCCATCCTAATTTCACCATCACCACTGACAACTTTAACCACAATTACCACTGACAGAGGCAAAACCCATCTTAGACTATACAAAGACTAGTTGGATCATAGTGGATTTAGTGAGTATTCCAAATCATTCTGAGATTCATGCAAACTCAGAGAACTAAATGGTGACTTTAGAAACAACATTACATACATACCACAGATTTATTTAGAAGGGTTGTGTTCAGAGTGTTTGGAGTCATAAGGAAGATACTCTCTGAATTGGTACAAATCTTAAACAAGGAGACTTGAACTTCTTGCCTAAAGAAGTGAAACATATTTACTCGACATTTGTTAAGCCCTGTGATGTAATGACTTTTTAATAACAAGTAATCTTAATCTTTTCATCTAAATTGCTATACATCACAGTGGTTAAGTCTTTATTTCAAAATTAAACATATCTTTGAAGAGTGAACTGATGCCAAGTCAGGTTACAGCTCATTAGAGTGTGAAAAACACAGTTCAGTTCTTGTAAAATAGGCTCCAACTTAAACCAGACAAGGGGATCTATATGTCCAAGCATATCCTGGCTTTTATTACAAAATCACTTGGTGATCAGGTGGGGGATTTTTAAAAATTATAAACAAATTAAGCTTTTTATTTCTCAAGACAAAACCAAAATCTTTTCATGGTTTTCGAAGCCTAGAAATCTGAAACCAAGGTGCTGGCAGGGCCATGCTCTCTTGGAAGGCTCTTGTCTCATCCAGCTTCTGCTGGTTACTAGAATCCTCAGTTTTCCTTGGCTTGTAGCTGCCTTTGTTGTCACATGACCCCTCACTCTAGATTTGTCTGTATGTCTCCAAATCTCTCTCTACTTACACAGAAAACAGTCATTGGAGTTAATGCCCACTTAATCCAGTAAGACCATCTACATTTGGTTATATGTGCAAATACCATATTTCCACATAAGGTTCCATGCAAAGATATTCAGAGATTAGGACTTTGCATCTTTTGTGGGGACATAGTTCAGCTCACAACACTGGAAAGATATATGGGTCAGAAACTCAGGTCTATATAAAAAAGGAAGAGATTTGAAGGAATAAATGAAGCCAAGAACCACACTCACAGAGAAGATGCCAGAGACAATGAGGCCAAAGTCACCTGCCATGCAGAGCTCTGTGAGTGCAGGACACACTCTCCCACAGCATTTCCTGGACCTGCTCAGCCTCAAAATCTCCATCAGAAGCAGAAAAAAAGGAAATTGACTAACAAGAGGAGAAGTCTTTCAGTTACCCACACATAACTAAACTAGCCTACCCCTTTGGCTATTTAGTGCTATTTTCACAATGATTAAACTTCCATATAAGAATGTAGCAACAGCATGCATCTGCTTCTAGCATGCAATTAAGATGAAGATATCTGTATGCAGGTCAGGAAGCAACAGTTAGAACTGGACATGGAACAACAGACTGGTTCCAAACAGGAAAAGGAGTGCGTCAAGGCTGTATATTGTCACCCTGCTTATTTAACTTATATGCAGAGTACATCATGAGAAACGCTGGACTGGAAGAAACACAAGCTGGAATCAAGATTGCCGGGAGAAATATCAATAACCTCAGATATGCAGATGACACCACCCTTATGGCAGAAAATGAGGAACTAAAAAGCCTCTTGATGAAAGTGAAAGTGGAGAGGGAAAAAGTTGGCCTAAAGCTCAACATTCAGAAAACAAAGATCATGGCATCTGGTCCCATCACTTCATGGGAAATAGATGGGGAAACAGTGGAAACAGTGTCACTTTATTTTGGGGGGCTCCAAAATCACTGCAGATGGTGATTGCAGCCATGAAATTAAAAGACACTTACTCCTTGGAAGGAAAGTTATGACCAACCTAGACAGCATATTCAATAGCAGAGACATTACTTTGCCGCCTAAGGTCCGTCTAGTCAAGGCTATGGTTTTTCCTGTGGTCATGTATGGATGTGAGAGTTGGACTGTGAAGAAGGCTGAGCACCGAAGAATTGATGCTTTTGAACTGTGGTATTGGAGAAGACTCTTGAGAGTCCCTTGGACTGCAAGGAGATCCAACCAGTCCATTCTGAAGGAGATCAGCCCTGGGACTTCTTTGGAAGGAATGATGCTAAAGCTGAAACTCCAGTACTTTGGCCACCTCATGCGAAGAGTTGACTCATTGGAAAAGACTCTAATGCTGGGAGGGATTGGGGGCAGGAGGAGAAGGGGACAACAGAGGATGAGATGGCTGGATGGCATCATGGACTCGATGGACGTGAGTCTGAGTGAACTCCCGGAGTTGGTGATGGACAGGGAGGCCTGGCGTGCTGTGATTCATGGGGTCACAAAGAGTTGGACATGACTGAGCGACTGAACTGAACTGATCCTAACACTCTTCCCAAAAATATAAGATGTAAAAGTCTATCCATCATCACATCCATATCTAGGAGATAGTAATTCCCCTTCTAGTTCAGCAACAATCCCACCAGGATATTTTGTAATCTACAGATTAAATTATAAAGCTAACATAATATTAACAAAACTGCTAGACATGTAGCTAGATGGACCAATAAAGGGGCGGGGGGAAGGGAGAGAGAGAGATGACTCTAACAACCACCCACATTCTTTATATCAAATAGAAGTATAAGAAAGCAGGAAGATGACTTTATAAAGTAAGAAGATTGAAAATGTTGCTTAGAATTAAGATCTAATTTCAAGAGGACAAAATTGGATGTGAGGACTAGGGTTTATAGTTTTCCAGCAGAAATGTGAAGAACTGGTTTTTTGGCCAAGATTATACCATAGCAAAATTCTAGCCAACAGTAGAGTATACACGACTTGGGTGTGGGAGGGAAAAATAGCAGTGAATCAATAATGACCCTGAACACGTATGGTTAATTGATTTTTTGACAATGAAGGCAAGGATATATAAAACGAGAAAACACAGTCCCTTCAGCAAGTGGTGTTGGGAAAGCTGGACAGCCACATGTACATTAATAAAGGTAGAACACACTCTCACACCATACATAAAAATAAACTCAAAATGCCTTAAAGTCTTCAATATAAGACATGACACCATGAAGCTCCTAGAAAAGAACATAGGCAAAGAATTCTCTGACATAAACATACCTATGTTTTCTAAGGACAGTCTATCAAGGCAATAGAAATCATAACAAAAATATAAAAATGAGGCCTAATCAAACTAATAAGCTTTTGCACAACAAAGGAAACCATAATTAAAACAGAGACAATCTACACAGTGAGAGAAAACATTTGCAAATGATGTGACCAAGGACCTAATATGCAAAATATGGCAACCAGCTTATACAGATCAATAGCAACAACAACAACAAAAATAAAACCCAATCAACCCTACCAAAAAAGGGTAGAATATCTAAGTAGACATTTCTCCAAAGATATATACAGATGCTCATTAGGCACATGAAAACATGTTCAGCATCACAAATAATTAGATAAATGCAAGTTAAAACTATAATGAGGTACCACCACACACTGATCAGAATGGCCATCATTAAAACCTCTACAAATAACACATGTTGGAGAGGGTCTGGAGTAAAGAGAACTTCCTACACTGTTGTAGAAACATAAATTAGTGTAGCCACTATAAAAAATAATATGGAAGTGCCTCAAAAATCTAAAAGTAGACATGCCATATGATTCCTCACCTGGGTGTATAGCCAGAGAAAACTAATTCAAAAAGATCCATGAGGACATCAGGTCCCTTGTTCGGGACTTCATCCTGCATATCTCTTTATCTGGTTGTTGATTGGCATCCTTATGTAGCCTTTTATATATAATAAATTGGTAAGGTACCATGGAGAAAAAAGGAAAAACAAAACTCAAAATGATTCATGAACCCCTATGTTCATAACAGCACTATTTCAATACCCAAGACATCAAACAACCTAAGTGTCCATCGACAGATGAATGCATAAAAGTGTATACATACACACACACACACACACAATAGACTATTAGCAATAAAAAGTAATGTAATACTACCATTTGCAGCAATATGGGTGGACCTAGAGATTTGTCATACTAAGTATGTCAGAAATAGACAAATATCATATGATATCACTGATATGTGGAGTCTAATATAGGACACAAATGAACTTATCTACAAATAGAAACAAACTCACATACATAGAGGCCAGACTGATGGTTGTCAAGGGAGGGTGAGGACAGAGGAGGGATGGATTGGGAATTTGGGACTAGTAGATGTGAAATATTTACTATTATATGTGGAATGGATAAACAACGAGGTCCTATTTTATAGCATAAGAAACTATATTAAATATTCTGCAATAAGTCATACTAGGAAAAAGAAAGAAAGAAATTGAGATTCCTGTCTGAAAGTTAATGATTATACTATCTAAAAGCATAATGGAGGTGAGTTTTTAAATACTGAGTTTTAGGTGTGGATTTAACATACAAATTAAAATATTATATAGGAGGTGCTATGTGGTTGTGGAGGGAAGAAGAGGGATCTTTGTGAGTGATATAAATTTTGGAGTAAAATACCCTATTTGGGTATATTTAAGAGTACATATAAGCAAAAGTAAGGGGATTAGACATTATACTATTAAAATACTTGAGTGCTATAAGAAGCAACTTAAGTGAAGATGATAACTCTTTTATATTCTAGTAGCTTTTTTTCTTACACCAATAACTATGCATAGCTATAGAGTTTCCTGAGTGCTGCAGTTCTGACATCTATTATGCTGTCATTTAATCTAGCACATATAATTTGTTTTCATTTTTAAAATGCTGTAAATAAATCCCTACATCTTTGATTATTTCCATTAAATTAATGTTATAAGTATTTGCTAAAGACATGGATATATTTCCAAATTTTGTATTTGTGAAATACAAACACATGGAGCAAAGATTTTCCAGCCCGGTGTTCTAGAGGAGAGGACGCGTGAGCACTCTCTTTCAACCAGAAGTTCCCTCTGCTTGTAAAGTTCCTTTGTTCCTGGAGAACTCAGTGATCAGAGTAGGGCCCCTGGGAGAAGAAGTGAGGATGTGGCCACTCAAAACCTTTTCTGGTTTCTCAAGGGATGGAATGAATGTGTTCCTTGAGGTTTAGTCCAGAATACTGGGTCGGAAAAGAATTGTCCAAAAAGTTCCTTTGAGGTTTTCCATAAGATGCTACAGCAAACTTGTGACAATACCCCTCCTTTAACCTCCACCTCCCAGCTCTATTGTGGACCCAGGATTCTGGTTTTGCAAAAATGCATATCACAAATTGTAATACATCAAGTTCACTCACTCCTTCACAGGTGCTTTCTCATGGGCATAATGGGAGATTGATTTCCTCTGGGGAAAGAGAAGAAGACAGAACATTCTCCCTCATATCCTCAATACCAACACTTGTTTCCAACCTTCACTTCATCCCTTAAAGACTGTCTGCTTTTCTAGTTACCAGGCCCCCATTCTCTGGTATAAAATTCCCTTGGGGCTCCCTCTGGTCTCATATCTGTTTTCTCTTTTCCAAGTAGCCCCTCACAAGTGGTGTAAGACAACCTTAAACTACTGCCAAACCCACAGCGTTCGCTCTGAAATGTCAAAACATATTAATGTCAATCCTTCTGCATTTAATCATTTTTAAAATCTCCTCTTAATTGTCTTGGATTAGGCAGAACTTTCCTCAGACCCATTCTTCCTCGTTTTACACCTACACACTCTTTCTTGTTGTATACACTGGTATAGACTCCCATCTTAATTTCACCATCGACAAGTTTAACCACGATTACCATCAATAGAAGTAAAACCTGTGGTTTGTCTAAAACATAACCCAGTCTCCTTGAACACAATCCAATTGGATCAAAATGGATTTAGTAAATACTCCAAATCATTCTGAAATCTGCATATATATATATAGAACTAGGTGGTTAATTTTAACTTAGAAATATGTTATTATATGCATGCAACAGATTTTTAAGGGGTATCTTCAAGGTTTTGGAGTTATAAGGAAGATACTCTCAAAAGTGGTACATCTTAAACAAGGAAAATTGTCTGAAGTGGTCAAAAGTGTGAAGCCTGATAATGAAGATAACTTTTTTTTTCCTAAATCCTGACCATCTTAATCTTTTCATTTAAATGTCTAAACATTACAGTGGCTAAGTATTTACTTGAAAATTAACCACATATTGAAGAGTGAACTGATACCAAGTCAGGTTACAGCATATTATAGAGTGAAGAGCACAATTCAGTTATGTCAGACATGCTCCAACTCAAGCTAAACCAGATAAGGGAATCCAGGTATCCAAGTACATCCCGGCTTCTACTGAAAAACTACCTGGGGATCAGGAGGAGGGCTTTATATAAATTATAAATAAATTCAACTTTTTACTTCTTAAGACAAAAATAAATCTCTCCATGGTTTTCAAAGCCCAGAAGTCTAAAAAATAAGTTTCGGGAAGGGCCATGCTCTCTTTGAAGGCTCTTGTCCAGTATCAGCTATTTACCTGCAATTCTAGCGTTTCTTAGCTTTTGTAGCTGCATCACACCAATCTCTGCCTTTATCATCACATGGCCTCCTTCACTCTGGTCTGTCTATGTGTCTCCAAACTCTCTCTCTTTACAAGGACACAAGTCATTGGAATTATGCCTGCCTAATCCCAAATGACCTCATCTAAATTTAGTCACTTATCAAAGACTTTATTTCCAAATATGGCCACAATCATAGGTCCTGGGAGATTAGGACTTAAGTGCGTCTTTCTTTTGTGGGGACATAATTCAATGCAAAACACTTAGAATATTACATGGGTCAGAAACTCAGGTCTATTTTAAAAGGGAAGAGATTGAAGAAGGAATAAATGTAGTAAGCCAGGAGCAAACTCACAAAGAGGATGCAGGAGACCAGAAGCCTAAAATCATGTGCTAATCTGAGCTCTGTGAATGCAGGACACACTCTGCACAGCACTTGCTAGACCTGTCCTCCTTCAGAAGCTCCATCAGCAGCAAGAAGGAAGAAAAGGTTCTCCTCTCTGTAGTCAGTTTCCTATCAGCCTCCCATTAATAACGAAAACAGCCTACCTCTTCTGTTACGCAGCATCATTCTCACCATGATTGAACATCCATATAATAAGATAGTAGTGAAACTGTGTATCTGCCTACCAACCATCAACTACTGCAGTTAACATGAAGGGAAAGATCCTCCGGGGAAGGAGATCTGGCTCCCCACTCCAGTATCCGTGCCTGAAGAACCCCATGGACAGAGGAGCCTGGTGGGCTACATTCCATGGTATCACAGAGTCGGACAGGACTTAGCAACTAAACCACGACCTTACCCTCTTTCCTAAAAGAGAGGGTATAAAGCCCCATCCATTCTCAAGCACACATCTAGAAGGTATTAATTCACTTCTGGTTCAGTCATTAATTCACTTTCTAGTTTTGTAATCTCAAGGTTAAATTGTTAACAACTGTCAACAATACAGACAGATGTGTAGAGAGATTGAATGATAGAAAGAGAGAGAGAGGGCACTCCAACAGCCACCAACATTCCTTATATAGAATAGGAGAGGGAGAAAGCAGGGAGATGACCTTTTTAAGGAAGATTATTGAAAATGATACTTAGAAACAGGACCTAATTTCAGGAGGACAGCATGGAATGTGGGGACTAGGCTTTAAACTTTTCTAGCAGTAATGGTAAGAACCGGCTGCTGTCCAAGATTATGACAATAAGTAAATTATATCCAAAATACAAAGTACTGTACTTGGTGGCCAGAAGTAAGAAATAGCAATGGATCAATAATGACACTCAATGCTTATGACCAATTATTCTTTAACAAGTGAGGCCAAAATATACAAAAAGGAATATACAAAAAGCGTTTCTCTTCACTAAGTGGCGTTTAGAAAGCTAGACAGTCAGGTGTACATCAATAAAGTTAGGACACACCCTCTCACCATACACAAAAATATTTTCAAAATGTCTTAAAGACTTAAATATAAAACGTCATCATGACACTGCTAGATGGGAACATAGATAATACATTCTCTGACATATTTCATACAATTGTATTGTATGAAATACAATGGTATTGTGTTTGGTATTGTATTTCTATCACCTTGGTCAGTGTACCAAGGTAATAGAAATTTTTTAAAAAAATTAAAAATGGGACTGAAACAAACTAAAAGCTTTTGCATAGCAAAGGATGCCATAAACAAAATGAAAAGACAATCTACAGAATGAGAGAAAATATTTGTAAATGATGTAACCAACAAGGGCTTGATATGGAAAATATATAAATAGTTCATATAACTCAATAACAAAAAATCAAATAACCCAATCAAAAATAGGCAGAATACCTAGATAGACAGCCATTTCTCCAAATAGAGATGGCCAATAGCACATTAAAAGATGCATTTCTCTAATAATTAAATTGAGCAAGTCAGAACTACAGTGAGGTAACACCTCACACTCAGAAAGGCCATCATTAGAAAGTATACCAATATCAAATGCTGGAGAGGGTGAAAAGAAAAAGAAACCCTTATAGATGTTCATGAGAATACAAATTAGCATGAAAGTGAAGTAGCTCAGTCATGTCCGACTCTTTGCGACCCCATGGACTGTACCCTACCAGCCTCCTCCATTCATGGGATTTTCCAGGCAAGAATACTGGAGTGGGTTGCCATTTCCTTCTCCACTATGAAAAATAGTATGGAGGTTCCTCTAAAAACTAGAGTTCCCGTATAATGCAGCAATCCCATTTCTGGGCATATATCTTGAGGAAACACTATTTCAAAAAGATCCAAATAACCATGTATTCATTGCAGTACTATTTACAATAGCCAAGACACAGAAACACCCTAACTGTCCACTGACAGATGAATGCATATAGAAGATTCATCTGTATACATTATATGTGTATCTCTTATATATACACACACACAATAGAATATGATTTAGCCATTAAAAAGAATGAAATAATGCTGCTTGCAGTAGCATAGACAGACTTAGAGATTACCATGTTAAGCAAAATACATCTGAAATAGAAAGACAAATATCATGTGATGTCACTTACATATGGTATCTAAAATATCACACAGATGAACTTATCTATGACAGAAACAAACATGCAGAAAATAGACCTGTAGTTGTCAAGAGGGAGGGAAGACGAAGGAGGGATGGATTGGGAATTTGGAACTAGAAGTTGTGAACTATTATATATAGAATGGATAAACAAAAAGGTCCTATTGTATAGCACAGGAAATTATATTCAATACCCTGTATCAAAACATACTAGGAAAAATATATAAAGCTATAAATAAGTAAAAATGATGAATATATTGATATCCCTGTCTTCAAAGTGAGTGAGTCAACTGTATCTTAAATCATAATGGTGGTAGATTTTAACACAGTGATTTTTAGGTGTGAGTGAAACATATATTGAAATAGTGATATATAGTTTTGCAAGAAAGAAGCAGACCATGGGTGGAGAAATAAATTTTGGGAAAAAAAATCTTCTCTGAGTATATTTATATTGACATATGAGTACAAGTAAAGGGATTAGATTTAAATAATGAGGTACTTGTGAAGCAACCTAAGTGAACAAGATACTTCTATTTTATATTCGAGAAGCTTTTATTCTCCCAACAATGATTATGAGTAGCTGTAAAATTTCATGAGGGCTACATTTAAAAAAATCTAACATGCTTTACTTAATTTCTAGCACATATTTTCATTTTGTAAATACTGTATAAAATCTCTTGTGTCTTTGATTCTTTCCATTAAATTATTTTTAGGTGCTATAGGCATTTGTTATTGACTTGGGTATATTTCCAAAGTTCCCTCCAAAACTACTTTACTAACTGAAACTAACAGTGGTATTTCACAAGCACATACAGCAAAGACTTTCCAGCCCAGGATTTTAGAGGAGAGGACTTGTGACCGCTCTTGACTAGAGTTCACCTCTGCTTGTAAAGATACTTTGTTCCTGGAGAACTCACAGGGATCATAGTAGGACCCCAGGGAGAAGAAGTGAAGATGTGGCTTCTCAAAACCTGTTCTGGGTCCTAAAGGGATAGAATAAAGGTGGTTATTGAAGTTTAGTCCAGAATGCTGGATCAGAAAAATATACTGGGTTGGCCAAAATGTCCATCACAGAAAACGCTGGATGAACTTTTTTGGCCAACCAATATCCCACTATTTCAAAGCCAGGAAACCTGATCAGGACTGAAGAATTTTCATGCCTCCCATTCATTCCATAACAGTATAACTTGCCCCTCTACCTCCCAACTGTATTGTGGAAACAGGACTCCGATTTGCTAAATTACTTGTCACAAACTGTAACGCACAAAGTTTACTCACTCGTGCACAGATGCTTTCTCATGGGCACAATGAGCGATCAGTCCCCGCTGGGGAAACACAAGTGGACAGAAGGTTCACATTCTGCCTCACAGTCTCAATACCAGTGCTTGTTTTCAACATTTCCTTGGTTCCTTAAAGATTCTCTGGTTTTCTAGTGAATTTGCCCACAGAAGAGAGGGTGCTGCCCCCAACAATCATTTCTGGTATAAAATTCCTTTCGGGTCCCCTCCTCCTCATATCCTTGCTCTCTTTTCCAAGTAGCTCCTCAACAGTAGGCACAAGACAGCCTTAAACCACTGTTAAATCCAGAGTTATTTCTTAAATATTGTCAAAACATATTAATGTTAATCCTTTTACATTTAATATCCTTAAAAATCTTCCCTTTATTTTCCTGAGATAATTAGGCCTTTCTTCAGACCCATTCTTTCTCATTTTTCACCTATACACTCTTTCTTGTTAGATGCACTGTTATGAACTCTCTTCTTAAGTTCACCATTGCCAGTGACAACTTGAACCACCATTACCATCAATAGAGGTAAACTCTGTGTTAAATCTAAATTATAACCCAGACCTCTGGAACACAATCCAGTTGAATCAAAGTGGATTTAGCGGTTCATGCAAATATACAGAGCTAAATGGATAAATGAGAAGCCACATTATATAAGAGCAACATATTTTTAAATGGTTGTAATCAGAATGTTTGGAGTTGTAAGGAATATATTCTATTAATGGGTAGAAATCTTAAACAAGAAGACCTTAATTTCTTATCTAAAGAGGTCATATTTCCCAGCCACTTTTTTAAGCCCTATGCTGTAGACAACTTTTTGTCACTCTTATCAAATTTAATCTTTTCTTTTAAATTTCTATACATCACAGTGGCTAAGTATTTACTTAAAAAATGACGGGGAACATGGGTATACCTGTGGTGGATTCATGTTGATGTATGGCAAAACCAATACAATATTGTACAGTAATTAACTTCCAATTAAAATAAATTTATATTAAAAAATTAAATATCTAGTTGAAGAGTATGTACCTGCATGTGTGGTAGTTCAGTTGTGTCCAGCTCTTTGTAGCCCCATGGACTGTATGTAGCCTCCCAGACTCCGCTGTCCATGGGATTTTTTCAGGCAAAAATGGGTTGCCATTTCCTCCTCCAGGGGATCTTCCCAACCCTGGGATGGAAGCCATGCCTCCTGTGTTTCCTGCATTCCAGGCAAATTCTTAACCCTCTGCAACAGCAGGGAAGCCCTGTGGAAGAGTGAACTGATAACAACTCAGGTTACCGAACATTAGAGGGTGAAAAGCACAATTCAGTTCTTGTAAGACAGGCTCTCAGTTCAGTTCAGTTCAGTTCAGTTCAGTTCAGTTCAGTCGCTCAGTCGTGTCCGACTCTTTGCGACCCCATGAATCGTAGCACGCCAGGCCTCCCTGTCCATCAGCAACTCCCGGAGTTCACTTGACAGGCTCTAGCTTAAGTTAAATCAGGTAAGGGGGTATAGATGTCAGAGCACACCCTGACTTCTACTACAAAGAAACATGGGGGTTAGGAGAGGGGCTTTTTAATATGATAAACAAATTCAGTATTTTTCTTAAAACAGAAATTAACTCTTTCCATAGCTTTCAAAGGCTAGAAATGTGAAATCAAGATACTGGCAGGCCCGTGCTCTCTTTGCAGGCTCTTGTCTTGTCCGGCTTCTGCTGGCTACTGGCAAACCTCAGCTTTCCTTGGCTTGCAGAGGCATCACTCCTGTCTCTGCCTTTGTCAGCACATGGCCTCCTTTGCTCTGGTGTGTCCATGTGTCTCCACCTCTCTCTCTCCTTATAAGGACATAAGTAACTGGAGTCAGTGCCCTCCTAATCCAGTATGACCATTTAAATTTGGTTATATGTGAAAAGACCATATTTCCAAATAAGATCACATTCACTGGTATTGGCACTTTATGATTTATATACAAGTTTGACGGGATATAATTCAACTGACAACACTAGGAAAATTACATAGGTCAGAAACTCAGGTATACATAAAGAAAGGAAGTGCATTGGAGAAGGAATAAATGGCATCAGCCAGGAGCTGTAACTCACCCAGAAGATGCAGGAGACCGCAAGGCCAAAGTCACCTGCCAATCACAGCTCCTTGAAAGCAGGACACAACATTTGTTGGACCTGCCCTGCCTCAGAAGCTCCTCAGGAGCAGGGGAAAAAATGCTTTTCATCTCTTTAGTCAATTTCCTCTCAGTTTCCCATAAATCACTGAAACAGTCTACCCCTTTGGCTAATTTGCACCATTCTCAACAATGAGGGCTTCCTTGTGGTTCAGCTGGTAAAGAAGCCACCTGCAATGTGGACGACCTGGGTTTGATCCCTGGGTCGGGAAGACCCCCTGGATAAGGGCAAGGCTACCCACTCCAGTGTTCTGGCCCTGGAGAATTTCATGGACCATATGGTCCATGGGCTCACAAAGAGTCGGACATGACTGAGTGACCTTCACTTTCACTTTCAACATGA
This sequence comes from Oryx dammah, assembly GCF_014754425.2. Classification (NCBI taxonomy): domain Eukaryota; kingdom Metazoa; phylum Chordata; class Mammalia; order Artiodactyla; family Bovidae; genus Oryx; species Oryx dammah. The sequence goes on from NW_024070191.1 coordinate 11,484,686, forward strand.
TTAAACTTCTATATAATAAGAACAGTATCAACATCAAGCATCTGCCTCCAGCATGCAGCTATCGCACTTAAGATGAAGATATCCTCACACTCTTCCCAAAAAAGAGAAAGTGCCAAAATCCCTGCATTACTATTTCCATGTCTGAGAGATATTAATTTCCCTTGTAGTTCAGCCACAAACCAAATTGTAGATTGAACAATGGTCAAAAAACTAGCAAAACTAGACTGACCAATAAAAGGAGTAACAGAAAAAGAGAGAAGGGGCATGGGGGAACTCAAACAGTCACCAACATTTCTTCTGTAAACAGAAGAAGGCAAAAGCAGGAAGATGACTTTTAAAGTAAGATTACTAAAAATGTTACACAGAATTCAGATCTGATTTTAGAAGGACAGAAATGTATGTAGTGACTAGGGTTCAGACTTTTCTAGCAGTATGTTGAGAAATTATTGTTGGCCAAGATTATGACTATGGCAAAATTCCAGCCAAGAGTAGAATGTACACTGCTTATGTGTGTGAAGTAAGTAATAGTAAGTAATCAAAAGTGATACTGGATAACAAATCACTGACAAGGGAGGCCAGAATATATAAAACTAGGAAAATACATTGTTTTCTGCAAGTGATGTTGGGAAAACTGGACAGCCACATATAAATCAATAAAGTTAGAACACACTCTCACACCATACACAAAAATAAACTCAAAATTGCTTAAATACTTCAATATAAGACATGACACCATAAATTTCCTAGAAGAGAATTTGGGCAAAATATTCTTTGACTTAAACTACAGTGTTCTCTAAGGCCAGTCTACCAAGGCAATATAATTAAAAGCAAATATCAACAAATGAGACTTGATCAAAATAATAAGCTTTTGCACAGCAAAGAAAAGCATACACAAAACAAAGAGAACCTCAGAACAAGAGAAAATATTTGCAAACAACGTGACCCACAAGGGGTTTTCATCTAAAATATACAAACAGCTTAATAACATAGACACAAACAACCCAATCAAAAAATGGGCTGGTACATGGGGATGACCCAGACAGATGTTGTGGGGAGGGGGGTGGGAGGGGGGGTTCATGTTTGGGAACGCATGTACACCCGTGGTGGATTCATGTCAATGTATGGCAAAACCAATACAGAATTGTAAAGTAAAATAAAAAATAAATTAATTAATTAATTAAAAAAAATGTAGAATACCTAAACAGACATTATCCAAAGATACATACAAATGGCCATAAGGCACGCGAAAAGATGCTCAACATCACAAATTATTAGAGACATGCAAGGCAAAGCTACAATGAGGTAACACCTCACACTCAGAATGGCCATCATTAGAAAGTCTACAAGTAACAAATGCTGGACAGGGTGTGAAGGAAAGAGAACCCTACTACACTGTTGATGAGAAGGTAAATTGCTGCAGTCACTCTGAAAAATGAAAAATAGTATGGGTTTTCCTCAAAAAACTTAAAATGGAATTCCCATATAATCCAATAATCCCAGTCTTGCACATATATCCAAAGAAAATTCTAATTCAAAAAGATCCATGAGGACATCCGATCCCTTGTTTGGGAACTAGTCCTGCATATCTCTTCATCTGGAGGTTGACTGTATCCTTTTTTTTTTTCTTTTTGTATTAAAGGATTTGTATCCTTTAATAACTTTTTATAGATAATAAATTGGTAAGCTAGCATGTAAAAAATGCAAAAACAACAAAAAAAATCCAACCAACCTAAAAAGATACATGCACCTCTATGTGAACAGTGGTGCTGTTTTCAAGACCCAAGACAAGGAAACAGCCTAAATGTAAATGGTCAGATGAATGCTTCAAGATTTACACACACACACACACACACACACACACAATATTACTCAGCCATGAAGAATGAAATAATGCAACTTGCAGCAATATAGATAGATTTAGAGAATATAACATCAAATGAAATAGACAAATATCATATGATATCACTTATATTTGGAGTCTAAAATACAACACATATGGAGTTACATATGAAACAGAAACAAACTCACATGCATAGAAAACAGACTTGTGGTTGTCAAAGGAGAGAGAGGGTGGGAGGGATGTAATGGGAATATGGGATTAGCAAACGTGAACTACTATGTCATATATATAATAGATAAATGAGGTCTTATGCTATAGTACAGGAAGCTATCTTCAATATTCTGTGATATACTAGAAAACTGTTAATTAATAAAGATGTTGAGATTTCTGTTTTGAAAATAAATGATCATACTTATCATCAAATAAAGCATCATGGTGGTGTGTTTAACACATTGAGTTCTAGGTGTGGTGGGCACATAAAAATTGAAATGTTAAATAGGAAGCAATACATGGCTTTGAAGGGAAGGCACAGGTTTGTGGATGGAGATATAAATTTTGGACTAAACTACCAGATTTTAATATATTTAAATCTATTAGCAAAAGTAAAGGATTATACATGAATATAAGAAAATACTTTAGTGCTCTATGAAGCCACCTAAGTGATGAGGAAACCTCTGTTTTATATTCTATTAGCTTCCCTACCTCATGCAAAGAGTTGACTCATTGGAAAAGACTCTGATTGGGGGCAGGAGGAGAAGGAGACGACAGAGGATGAGGTGGCTGGATGGCATCACTGACTCGATGGACGCAAGTCTGAGTGAACTCCAGGAGTTGGTGATGGACAGGGAGGCCTGGCGTGCTGCGATTCATGGGGTCGCAAAGAGTCGGACACGACTGAGCAACTGAACTGAACTGAACTGAGCTTCCCCACCCAAGAAGACAATGAATAGCTGTATAGTTCCCTGAGTGCTTTAATTTTTAAATCTAGTAAGTTGTCATTTCATTTATAGCACATAGTTTATTTTAATTTTGAGAATACAGCATATAAATCTCTGCATCTTTGATTATGTCCATTAAGTTATTTTTAGGTATTATAAGCATTTGCTAAAAAGTCCTCAAGTATTCAGTCTTGTGCAGCACCTTGCCACCTCCTGGACTCTAGCACAGCAGGCTTCACTGTCCATGGGATTTCACAGTCAACAGTACTGGAGTGGGTTGCCATTTCCTACACCAGATATGTTAACCTTGGATATAATTCCAAAGTTCTCTCCATAACTACTTTACTAACTGAAAGTACCAATGGCATTTTACAAACAAATGAAGCAAAGACTTTTCAGCCTGGGATTTTAGAGGAGAGGACCTCTGACCATTGCCTTTAGACTAGAGGTCACCTCTGCTTGTAAAATTCTTTGTTCCTGGAAAACTCACAGTGATCAGGGTATAAACCCAGGGAGAAAAAGCGAGGATATGGCAACTCAAAACCTGTTCTGGGTTCTAAAGGGATGGAATAAATGGGTCCTCTGAGGTTTAGTCAACAAATATTGGGTTAGCCAAAGAAGTCATTCAGGTTTTCCATAAGATGCTATAGAAAATGTGAATGGACCTTTTATCTAGCCCATATACCATTATTTCAAGGCTGGGAACCCTGCTCAGGACTAAAGAATTTTCACGCCTCTGACTTATTTTGGACCAGTACCCCTTGCCCCTCTACTTCCCAGATGTGTTGTGGACACAGGACTCTAATTTTGCAAAAATATATCACAAACTAATGTACAAAGTTAACTCCATCATGTACAGAGACTTTCTCATGGGCTTAATGGGGAAGGCAAGTGGATAGAAGGTTCACATTCTCCCTCAATCCTCATTACCAATATTTCTTTCCAACCCTTTTATCCCTTGAAGACTGTCTGGATTTCTAGTTAATGTTGGTCCTTAGAAGAGAGGGAGCTGCCCCAACATTCATTCTGTGGCATAAAAATTATTTAGGGGTCCCCCTCCGTCCTCATGTTCTTTCTCTCTTCTCCATGTAGCCCCTCAACTGTAGGCACAAGACAGCCTTAAACCACTGCCAAATCCAAAGTGTTCTCTCTGAAATTTTGTCAAAGCATACTAATGCAAATCCCTCTGCATTTAATCTTCTTAAAATCTTCCCTTAATTTTCCTGGGATAGCAACACTTTTCTTCAGACCCATTCTTCCTCCCTTTTCACCTACAAACTCTTGTCAGATGCACTGGTATAAACTCTCATCCTAAGTTCACCATTGCATCTGACAACTTTAATTGCCATTACCATTGACAGAGGTAAAACCTGTCTTAGCCAATACAAAATCTAATTGGATCAAAGTGAATTTGGTGACTATTCCAAATCATTCTGAGATTCATGCAAATACAGAGAACTAAATGGTTAACTTAGAAACAATATATATGTGCCACAGAGTTTTTTAAAGGGTTGTATTCAGAGTGTTTGGTTCAAATCTTAAACAAGGAGACTTGAATTTCATGTCTAAAGAGGTCAAACATTTGCCAACCAGTTAAGCCCTATAAGATGGTCTTTAAACTCTTAAAACCACTTTAATCTTTTCATTTAAATGTTTAAACATCACAGTGGCCAGGCATTTATTTGAACAATAAACAGTTTAAGAGTGAACCAATCAGGTTACAACATATTACAGCAATTGTGAAAAGCACAATTCAGTTCTTGTGTTCGCAGGGCGATGCTCTCGTTGAAGGCTTTATCTTCTCCAGTTTCTGCTGGTTGTCTGACTGTCCTCAGCTTTCCTTGGCTTGTAGCCTCATCGCTCCTCTCTCTGCCTTTGTCCTCTCATGGCCTCCTTCACTCTGGTGTGTCCATGTGTCTCCACATCTCTCTTTCCTTATAAGGATGCCAGTCATTGGAGTTTTGGTCACCTAATCCAGTATGACTGCCTTGGTTATATGTGCAAAGACCATATTTCCAAATAATGTGGAATTCACAGGTATTGGGAGATTAGGACTTAAATACATCTTTTAGAAAGACACAGTTCAAGTCACAATATTGGAAAATTATGTCAGCCAGAAACTTAGGTCTATATAAATAAAGGAGGAGCATTGAGAAGGAATAAATGAAGTCAGCCAGGAGCCACACTCACACAGAAGACCAGGAGACCACAAGGCCCGAGTCACCTGCCAATCAGAGCTCCGTGAACCCAGAACACACTCTGCCACAGCAATTGCTGAAACTCCCTGCACTCAGAAGCTCCATCAGTAGAAAAACAAAAAAAGGAAAAAGACTTCTCTTTATTCAATTTTCTACCAGGTTTTCCTATAAGTGACCAAAATAGTCTTCCCCTTGGCTACTTAGTAACACTCCCATCATCATTAAATTTCCATATAATAAGAATACCACCAACATCATGCATCCACCTTTCACATGTAACTATTGCAATTAACATGAAGATATCTTCATTTTATTCCGCAAAGAGAAGATGCATCCCTATCTTTCCCCATATCCATATCTGAGAGATATTAATTCTGTTTCTAGTTCAACTACAATCCCACCTGGCTATTTTGTAATCTAAAGATTAAATTGTAAAGTTAATAATGAACAAAAACAATTTCAGTCATATAGCTAGGCTGACCAATAAAGAGAGGGAGAGAGATAACTCAACCACCCACCCATATTCCTTATACAAGTAGAAGAAGGAAAAAACAAGAATAGACTTTTAAAAGATTATTGAAAATGCTTCTTAGAATTAAGATCTAATTTCAAATGGGCAACACTGAATGTGGGGAGTAAGATTTAAACTTTTCTAACCATAGTGCCAGGAACTGGTTGTTGGTCAAGATTATGACTGTGGCAAAATTCTCGCCAAAATTAGAATGAACATATCTTGGCTGTAGGAGGTAAGAAATAGCAAGGAATCAAGAATGACACTGAACACCTATGGTCAATTAGTCTTTGACAGGAGAGGCCTGAATATATAAAATGAGGATAACACACTCTCTTCAGCAAGTGCTGCTGTGAAAGCTGGACAGCCACTTGCAAATTTAAAAAGTTAGAATGCACCCTCACACCACACACAAAATAAACTCATGAAGGCTTAAAGACTTCAACATAAGACATGACACCATAAAACTCCCAGAAGAGAACACAGGCAGAACATTCTCAGACACAAATCATGCCAGTGTTTTCTAAGGTCAGTTTCCAAGGCAATAGATATAAAAGCAAAAATAACCAGAGGGATCTAATCAAGTTAACAAGCTTTTGCACATCAAAGGAAACCATAAACAAAGCAAAAAGCCAATATACAGAATGAAAGACAATATCTGCAAACCATGCAACTAACTAAGGTTTAATATGCAAAATACACAAACAAGGACTTCCTTGTCAGTCTAGCGGTCAAGACTTCACCTTCCAATGCAGAAGGTATATGTTTGATCCCTGGTTGGGGAGCGTAAATCCCACATGGCTTGCAGTCAAAAACATAAAACAGAAACAATATTGCAATAAATTCAATATAGAATTTAAAGAAAAGAGTACACACACAAAATCTTATATATATATAGTGCATAGAACTCAATAATGAAAAAACAAAAAACAAAAAAAATTTGGCAGAATACCTAAATAGACATTTCTCCAAAGACAACATGCATATGGCCTATAGGCACATGAAAAGATGCATTTCTCTAATAATTAGCTAATTAGCAATGTTCAGCAAGTCAAAACTACAGTGAGGTACCACTTCACACAAATAGCCATTGCTAAGAAGCCTACAGATAAGAAATACTGCATAAGGTGTAGAAAAAAGGAAAGCTTCTTATACTGTTGGTGGGAATATAAATTGGTACAATCACTATAAAAAAAATAGTATGGAAGTTCCTCAAACAACTAAAAATAGAGTCACCGTATGATCCAGCAATCTCATTTCTGGGCATATATCTGGAGAAAAATCTAATTGAAGAAGATACATGCAACCCTATGTTCAAAATACCCTATTTACAATAGACGAGACAAGCAACATAAGTGTCCATCGGCATATCAAAACATAAAGGAGTATGTGTATATTTATTATATATATTATGCATTTACTATTAATGTATATACCTCAGATATGCAGATTACACCATACTTATGGCAGAAAGCAAAGAAGAACTAAAGAGCCTCTTGATGAAAGTGAAAGAGGAGAAGTGAAAAAGTTGGCTTAAAACTCAACATTCAAAAAACTAATTTCATGGCATCCAGTCCCATCACTTCATGGCAAATAGATGGGGAGACAATGGAAACAATGGCAGACTTAATTTTGGGGGGTTCCAAAATCGCTACAGATGGGGACTGCAGCCATGAAATTAAAAGACACTTACTCCTTGGAAGAAAAGCTATGACTAACATAGACAGCATATTAAAAAGCAGAGACATTACTTTGCTGACAAAGGTCCATCTAGACAAAGCAATGATTTTTCCAGTAGTCACATATGGATTTGAAAGTTGGACCATAAAGAAAGCTGAGCACTGAAGAATTGATGCTTTTGAACTGTGGTGTTGGAGAAGACTCTTGAGAGTCCCTTGGACTGCAAGGAGATCAAAGCAGTCAATCTTAAAGGAAATCAGTCCTGAATATTCTTTGGAAGGGCTAATGGTGAAGTGGAAGCTCCAATACTTTAGCAACCTGATGTGAAGAACTGACTCATTGAAAAAGACCCTGATGCTGAAAGATTGAAGGTGGGAAGAGAAGGGGATGACAGAGGATGAGATGGTTGGATGGTATCACCGACTCAATGGACATGAATTTGAGTAGGTTCTGGGAGTTGGTGATGGACAGGGATATCTGGCATGCTCCATCCACGGGGTCTCAGAGAGTCAGAAATGACTGAATGACTGAATGGACACAAAGTAGAATAGTACTCAGACATAAAAAGAATGAAATAATGCCATTTGCAACAACATGGATAGATCTAGAGATTATCATACTAAGGAAAGTTAAGTCAGAAATGGAAAGACAAACATCGTATGATATCACTTATGTGGAATGTGAAATATGGAACAAATGAACTCATTGATGAAACAGAAATAAACCCACATGCATAGAGAACAGACTGGTAGTTGACAAGGGAGAGGAAGAGGAGAAGAGGGGTGGAATGGCAATTTGGAATTAGCAGATGTAAACTGTTACATGTAGAATGGATAGACTACAAGTTTCTATTGTATAGCATAAGAAACTATATTCCATTTCCTGTAACAAATCATACTAGGATAAATGAATGAATAAGCATTGAGATCCTGCTCTTGAAAGTGAACGATGGTACTGTTTCTTGAAATAAAGTGTAATATTGTTCTGTTTTTAGCACATACATTTTCAGTTGTGGATGAAACATACAAATTGAAATATTAAATAGGGAGTGATATATGGTTTTGGAGGGAAGAAGAGGGATTATGGTTGGAGATGTAAATTTCTGAATAAAATGTCCTATTTGAGTATATTTAAGTTTACATATTAGTAAAAGTAAAGGGATTAGACATCAGTTCAGTTGAGTTCAGTCACTCTGTCGTGTCCGACTCTTTGTGAACATCATGGACTATAGGATGCCAGGCCTCCCTGTTCATCATTAACTCCCGGAGTTCACTCAAACTCATGTCCATCGAGTCAGTGATGTCATCCAACCATCTTCTCCTCCTGCCTTCAATCTTTGCCAGCATCAGGGTCTTTTCCAGTGAGTCAGTTCTTCGCATCAGGTGGCCAAAGTATTGGAGTTTCAGCTTCAGCATCACTCCTTCCAATGAACACCCAGGAATGATCTCCTTTAGGATGGACTGGTTGGATCTCCTTGCAGTCCAAGGGACTCTCAAGAATCTTCTCTAACATCACAGTTCAAAAGCATCAATTCTCCAGCACTCAGCTTTACTTATAGCTCAACTCTCACATCCATACATGACAACTGGAAAAACCATAGCCTTGACCAGGTGAACCTTTGTTGGCAAAATAATGTCTCTGCTTTTTAATATGCTATCTAGGTTGGTCATAACTTTTCTTCCAAGGAGTAAGCGTCTTTTCATTTCATGGCTGCAATCACCATCTGTGATTTTGGAGCCCAAAAAAGTAAAGTCTGACACTGTTTCCACTGTTTCCCCATCTATTTCCCATGAAGTGATGGGACCAGATGCCATGATCTTCATTTTCTGAATGTTGAGCTTTAAGCCAACTTTTTCACTCTCCACTTTCACTTTCATCAAGAGGCTTTTTAGCTCCTCTTCACTTTCTGCCATAAGGGTGGTGTCATCTGCATATCTGAAGTTATTGATATTTCTCCCGGCAATCTTGATTCCAGCTTGTGTTTCTTCCAGTCCAGCGTTTCTCATGATGTATTCTGCATATAAGTTAAATAAGCAGGGTGACAGTATACAGCCTTGAGGTATTCCTTTTCCTATTTGGAACAAGTCTGTTGTTCCATGTTCAGTTCTAACTGTTGCTTCCTGACCTGCATACAGATTTCTCAAGAGGCAGGTCAGGTGGTCTGGTATGCTTATCACTTTCAGAATTTTCCACAGTTTATTGTGATCCACACAGTCAAAGGCTTTGGCATAGTCAATAAAGCAGAAATAGATGTTTTTCTGGAACTCTTTTGCTTTTTCCATGATCCAGCGGATGTTGGCAATTTGATCTCTGGTTCCTCTACCTTTTCTAAAACCAGCTTGAACATCAGGGCGTTCACGGTTCACGTATTGCTGAAGCCTGGCTTAGAAAATTTTGAGCATTACTTTACTAGCATGTGAGATGAGTGCAATTGTGCAGTAGTTTGATCATTCTTTGGCATTGCCTTTCTTTGGGATTGGAATGAAAAGTGACCTTTTCCAGTCCTGTGGCCACTGCTGAGTTTTCCAAATTTGCTGGCATATTGAGTGCAGCACTTTCACAGCATCATCTTTCAGGATTTGAAACAGCTCAACTGGAATTCCATCACCTCCACTAGCTTTGTTCATAGTGATGCTTTCTAAGGTCCACTTGACTTCACATTCCAAGATGTCTGGCTCTAGATTAGTGATCACATCATCATGATTATCTGAGTCGTGAAGATCTTTTTTGTACAGTTCTTCTGTGTATTCTTGCCACCTCTTCTTAATATCTTCAGCTTCTGTTAGGTCCAGACCATTTCTGTCCTTTATCAAGCCCATCTTTGCATGAAATGTTCCCTTGGTATCTCTAATTTTCTTGAAGAGATCTCTAGTCTTTCCCATTCTGTTGTTTTCCTCTCTTTCTTTGCATTGATCACTGAAGAAGGCTTTCTTATCTCTTCTTGCTACTCTTTGGAACTCTGCATTCAGATGCTTATATCTTTCCTTTTCTACTTTGCTTTTCGCCTCTCTTCTTTTGACAGCTATTTGTAAGGTCTCCCCAAAGAGCTATTTTGCTTTTTTGCATTTCTTTTCCATGGGGATGGTCTTGATCCCTGTCTCCTGTACAATGTCACAAACCTCATTCCATAGTTCATCAGGCACTCTACCTATCAGATCTAGTCCCTTAAATCTATTTCTCACTTCTACTGTATAATCATAAGGGATTTGATTTAGGTCATACCTGAATGGTCTAGTGGTTTTCCCTACTTTCTTCAGTTTAAGTCTGAATTGTCAGTAAGGAGTTCATGATCTGAGCCACAGTCAGCTCCTGGTCTTGTTTTTGTTGACTGTATAGAGCTTCTCCATCTTTGGCTGCAAAGAATATAATCAATCTGATTTCGGATGCAGAGTACCTCATGAGAAACACTGGGCTGGAAGAAACAAGCTGGAATCAAGATTGCCGGGAGAAATACCAATAACCTCAGATCTGCGGATGACACTACCCTTATGGCAGAAAGTGAAGAGGAACTAAAGAGCTTCTTGATGAAAGTGAAAGAAGAGAATGAAAAAGTTGGCTTAAAGCTCAACATTCAGAAAACTGAGCTCATGGCATCCAGTCCCATCCCTTCATGGGAAATAGATGGGGAAACAGTGTCAGACTTTATTTTGGGGGGCTCCAAAATCACTGCAGATGGTGACTGCAGCCATGAAATTAAAAGACGCTTACTCCTTGGAAGAAAAGTTATGACCAACCTAGACAGCATATTGAAAAGCAGAGACATTACTTTACCAACAAAGGTCCATCTAGTCAAGGCTATGGTTTTTCCTGTGGTCATGTATGGATGTGAGAGTTGGACTGTGAAGAAAGCTGAGCGCTGAAGAATTGATGCTTTTGAACTGTGGTGTTGGAGAAGACTCTTAAGAGTCCCTTGGACTGCAAGGAGATCCAACCAGTCCATTCTGAAGGAGATCAGCCCTGGGATTTCATTGGAAAGAATGATGCTAAGGCTGAAACTCCAGTACTTTGGCCACCTCATGTGAAGTGTTGACTCATTGGAAAAGACTCTGATGCTGGGAGGGATTGTGGGCAGGAGGAGAAGGGGACGACAGAGGATGAAATGGCTGAATGGCATCTCTGACTCGATGGACGTGATTTTGAGTGAACTCCAGGAGTTGGTGATGGACAGGGAGGCCTGGCGTGCGGCAATTCATGGGGTTGCAAAGAGTCGGACACGACCAAGTAACTGAACTGAACTGAATGGTGAGAATTGATTGTTGGCCATATTAAATTCTAGTCAAAGTAGGCTGTTTGCTACTTGGGTACAGGAAATAAGAAACACCAGCAAGTCAAGAACCATGCTGAAAACCTATGGTCAAGAGGCCAGAATATATAAAGCAGTGAAAACACATTCTGTTCAGTAAGTGGTGTTGTGAATACTGGACAGCCACATGGGAATCAATAAAGTTATAACTCACCCTCATACCACACAGAAATTTAAACTAGAACTGGCTTAAAGACTTAAATATAAAACTTGACACCATGAAACTCCTCGAAGAGGACATAAGCAAAACATTCTCTCATATAAGTCACAGCAATTTTTCTAAGGTCAGTCTTCCAAGGAAAAAGAAAAGAAAAAATAAATGAGATTGAATCAAACTAAAAATCTTTTGCACAGCAAAGGACAGGATAAACAATCTATAGAATGAGAGAAAATATTTGCAAACCATACTACAAACAAGGGTTTATATCCAAGTACATAAACAGCTTATACAAATCAATAACAAAATACAAACAACCCAATCAAAAAAAAAGTAGAATACCTAAATAGACAAGGTGTTGGCAGAACCATGCTCTCTTTGAAGGCTCTTACCTTGTCCAGCTTCTGCTGGTTACTGGCAATCCTCAGCTTTCCTTGGCTTGTAGCTTCATCACTCCTGTCTCTGACTTTGTCATCACATGTACTCCTTCACTCTGATGTGTACATGTCTCTAAATCTTTCTCCTTTAAGGACACCATTGGAGTTATGCCCACCTAATCCAGTATGACGTCATCGACCTGATGCAAAGAACTGACTCATTTGAAAAGACCCTGATGCTGGGAAAGATTGAAGGCAGGAGGAGAAGGGAACGACAGAGGATGAGATGTTTGAATGGCATCACCAACTTAATGGACATGAGTTTGAGTAAACTCTGGGAGTTGGTGATGGACAGGGAGGCTTGGCATGCTGTAGTCCATGGGGTCACAAAGAGTCAGACGCGACTGAGTGACTGAACTGAACTGTAGTTACATGGCAAAGACCATATTTCCACATAAGGACACATTCATAGGTATTGGGAGATTAAGACTTAAATACATCTTTTGGAGGGACACAATTCAACTCACAACACTTGGAAAATAATATGTTAGAGACTCAGGTCTCTGTAAAGGAAACGCATTAGAGAAGGAATAAATGAAATAAGCCAGGAGCCACACTCACACAGAAGATGGAGGAGACCTCTGACCCCCAAGTTACCTGTCAGTCAGAGCTCCAGAAATCAGGACACACTCTGCCACAGTATTTGCTGGACCTGTCCTGCATCAGAAGGCCCATCAGAAGCAGATAAAAGGAAAAGAAATTGACTAAAGAGAGAAGAGTATCATAAATAACATGAGTTTTCATATCATAAGAGTTTTCCATAAATAACCAAAAATAGTCTACCCCTTTGTCTAGTTTTAACAGCATTATCACCATGATTAAACTTCCATATAATAATCATCATCACAACATTATGCACCCCCCTCCCAGCATGCAACTACTACAATTAAGATGAAGATATCCTCACTGTCTTCCCCCAAAGAGAAGGTGCAAATCCTATCCATTCCCACATCCATATCTAAAATATATTAATTCAGCTTCTAGTTTAGGCACAATCTGGATATTCTGTAATCTAAAGAATACATTGCAAAGTTAATAACTGCTAACAAAAATGACAGATGTATAGCTAGATTGACCAATAAAAAGAGGGGGAGAGAGAGGGGACTCAAACAACCACCAACATTTCTTATATAAAACAGAAGAAAAAAAAAAGCTGGACTATGACATTTTAAAATAAGATTATTTTTAGTTCCTTTGGTGGTCATGCAGTCTTTGTAGGTGATTGTGACTTGCCCTAGGTCTTCCTTCCTCCACTTCCCTAACCTAGACTCTTCCTGAAATGGTCCTGTATATCCTTTTCTTGAGCAATGTTTAATATGTTTTCTGATCATCAGTGCCAATTTCTCAAGAAAGTTCCTCCAAATGCTGAGAATGGGAAGGATTACTTGAGTTATACCCTCAGAGCACCTAGGAATTCTTTCATCATGTTTATTACCAGATTAGACCAGAAGCTTTGTCCAAGTGTGTAAATAGCATTTTCCCACCTGACTCTGTTGAATCTCCTCTCTAGTCTAAGAATGGTCTCCTCTACAGGTCCCAGACCAGTTCTCCATGGCACGTCCCATCTTGGATCAGATTCCACACTTCCCTTCTCTCTCCCATGGGAGCCAGCTCTTCCTGAGATGTGGACAGAGCATAGAGTGAGTCTTTACACAGCAGTCACAGCTTTGGCATTATCCTTGCTGGTAATCTCTGCCTCTCTGACTCATGCTAAGTGGCTGCCCATATCTTCTGTGTGGTCTGACTTGAAATGTCAGCTCTCTCATGGAATATCTATTTGGATATCTTAAGTGGCCAGAGACAGCTTCCCAGCTACACTGCCCCAAAATATCAACTCTGGTCTTCTGTCAGCAGAGTTGCTGGTAGTGGCCAGTGTTTACCTCCAGCCAATGACTTCTGAGGCTTCTTGACCCACCAGTTGATCTTTCTGGGAGCAGAGCTTGGTGGTATTTGGTCTCACCTACGCTTTGCTGTGTCCATGTCAGGGAAACATACAGCTGTAAGACACCACCAAATATCAGGCGTGCAGTCTGCTCTCCTCCCACCGACCCTTTATTTATCTTGTTTTCTGTTCAGGTAGGCCCCAACTTTAAAGAGTCTGCAGTAGAAAGAGATTTGGGGGTAGCAGAGAGGGGGCCCAGAAGTGCCAGGCAAATGGATCTCCAGATTAATGGACTTGTCTTATGTTATGGTACTTCTGGGGAGAGAAGCTTAAAATTTGGATGCATATTATTTTTGTAAAAGAGACAGCTTAAAAGAATTATAGAGTTATCATTACCATCTTTCTAAATTCCATATATATGCATTAGTACACTGTTGGTGTTTTTCTTTCTGGCTTACTTCACTCTGTATAATAGGCTCCAGTTTCATCCAACCCTGTATGCGAGACAGCAAAAGAGACACAGATGTATAGAACAGTCTTTTGGACTCTGTGGGAGAGGGAGAAGGTGGGGTGATTTGGGAGAAAGGCATTGAAACATGTATAATATCATATAAGAAACAAATCACCAGTCCAGGTGTGATGCAGGATACAGGATGCTTTGGGGCTGGTGCACTGGGATGACCCAAAGGGATGGTATGGGGAGGGAGGTGGGAGGGGGTTCAGGATGGGGAACATGTGTACACCCGTGGTGGATTCATGTTGATGTATGGCAAAACCAATACAATATTGTAAAGTAATTAGCTTCCAATTAAAAAAAAAAAGAATTATAGGGTTCCTGGACAAGATGGCAGAGTTGAAGGACCTTGAGTTCACCTCCTCTCATGAGCACACCAAAATCACAACTAGCTGCTGAACAACCATCAATGAGAAAGACTAGATCCTACCAAAAAAAACACAAGATATTCTACTCCAAAGACATAGAGAAGAATCCACAAGATGGTAAGAGGGGTGCAGTTGAGATATACTTCAAATCTCATATTCCCCTGGATGGGCGATGTACAAACTAGAGAATAATTCTGTCACAGAGGTTCTCCCAGAGGAGTGAGAGTTCTGAGAACCATGTCAAGTCCCCCACCTTGGGGTCTGGCATTAGCAGGAAGAGTCCCCAGAGCATTTAGCTTTGAAGACCAGCAGTGCTTGATTGCAGAAGCTCCACAGAGCTAGATAAAACAGAGATTCCATTTTTGGTGGGCCCACACAAGGTCTCATATGCACTGGGACGAAGGGCAAAAGCATTGACTTCATTGAATCCTGGCCAGAACTGCCTGCTGGCTTTGGAGGGTCTCCTGAGGAGGTGGGGCACAACTGTGGCTCTCTCTAGGCACAAGGACACTGGTGGCAGAAATATCAGGGAGTTTCAATCAGTGTGAGACCTCCTAGATGCCAACTTTGGTTACCAAATCCTTGCCTCACCCAATAGCCTATAGATTCCAGTGCTGCAACATCTCAGGCCAAACAACCAATAGGGCAGGAACAAAGTTCCACCCATCGGCAGACAGACACCATATAGACTTCCTGAGTCCCCAGCTGCCTTTTGACATGCCTCTTGACACAGCCCTGCTTACCAGAAGACCAAGACACAGTTCCACCCACCAGAGGGCAAGCATCTGCCCCTCACATCAGGAAGCCTGCACAAACCTCTAGAGCAGCCTCATCTACCAGGGGGGGCAGACACCAGAAGCAAGAAAACTATGATCTGGCAGCTGCCTGAAATGAGTCCACACACACAGATCAGAACCTACCCTGGAATCATCAGGTCCCTGGCCCTTGGGTAAATAGAGGGGAGTGTACTGCTCAGATACATGAAATCCCTTATAGAGGGTCATTTCTCCAAGGCTGAGAAATATAACTAACACTTCACATGCATAAAAATTACAAATATAAATTTAGACAGAATTGGACAGCAGAGGAATATGTTCCAGATGAAGGAATAAGATAAAACCCCGGGAGAACAAATAAGTGAAGTGAAGATAGACAGTCTACCCAGGAAAGAGTTCAGATTCATGATCATAAAGATGATCTAAGAATTCAGGAAAAGAATGGATGCATCGAGTGGAAAGTTACAAGTTTGTTTGTTTTTTTTAAAGAGTTAGAAAATACAAAAAACAACAAACCAGAGGTGAAGAATACAATAACTGAAACATACACATAGTGATCAAATTGACCAAAAAAAGTTAAATAGAAAGAGAAAATATCAAAAGCAACATACAAGGGAACATTGTTTGATAAGCATAAAGTTATCAGATGATTCTTCAGAATAAAAGCTGCAGGCCAGAAGGGAGTGGCAGGAAATATTTAAAATAATGAAAGGGGAAAACCTACAACCATGATTACTCTACCTAGCAAAGATCTCATTCAGATTCAATGGAGAAATCAAAATTTAACAGATAACAAAAAGTAGGAGAATTCAGTACCACCAAACCAGCTTTACAAAAAATGTGAAAGGAATTTATATAGGCAGGAAATACACGAGACGAAAACCACCAACAAAAACTAACCCCAAGCAATTAAGAAAATAGTACTAGGAACATACATATTGATAATTACCTTATATGTAAATGGACAAAATACTCCAACTAAAAGACACAGACTGGCTGAATGGATACAAAAACAAGACCGATAAATATACTATATACAAGAGAACCACTTCAGACCTAGGGACACAAAAAGACTGAAAGTGAGGAGCTGAAAAAATATATTCCATGTGAATTGAAATTAAAAGAAAATTGGAGTAACAATACTCATATCAGGCAAAATCTTAAAAGACTTTAAGATAAAGATTATTATAAGAGACAAGGAAGGGAAGCCTATAATGATCAAAGGATCAATCCAAGAAGATATAACAACTCCAGAAGATAGTGAATGACAGGGAAGCCTGGTGTGCTGGAGTCCATGAAGTCACTAAGAATCAGACACGACTTAGCAACTGAATAACAAGGCCCTATAAAAATACTCCTAGAGGAAAACATAGGCAGAGCACTCTTTGACATAAATCACAGCAAGATTTGGTTTGACCCACCTCCTAGAGTAATGCAAATAAAAAAATAAATAAAATAAACAAATGGGACCTAATTAAACTTAAAGCTTTTCAGAGCAAAGGGAATCATAAACAAGAGGAAAAGACAGCCATTAGAATGGGTGAACATATTTGCAAACAAAGCAACGGACAAGTGATTAAACTCCAAAATATATAGACAGTCCATGTGGCACAATATAAAAATAAATGAAAAAGTGGGCAGAGTACCTAATTAGACAATTCTCCAAAGAAGACACACAGACAGCATTCACATGAAAAGATGCTAATTATTACAGAAATGAAACTCAGAACTGCAATGAAGTATCACCTCACACCTCACAGTCATTATCAAAAATCTACAAACAATAAATCATGGAGAGGGTATAGAGAAAAGGTAACCCTCTTACACTTAGTGGGAATGCAGATTGATATGGTCACTATGAGTAACAGTATGGAGGTTTCTTAAAAAACTAAAAATAAAACTACCATATGACCCAACAGTCTACTCTTTGGCATTTACACAGAAAACTATAATTCAAAAAGAAATTTGCAGGTACCTTAGTGTTCATTGCAGCACTATTTACAATAGCCAAGACATGGAAATGACTAAATGTTCACCAACAGAGGAATGGATAAAGAAGATATGGTGTATGCATGTATGTATGTAAACAAACACACAATGGAATATTATTCAGTCATTAAAGGCACAGAATTGTACAGTTACAGAGTTACAGTTGTATGGTTACAACTATACAGATGATATGGATAAACTGTCATATGGAGTAAAGTAAGTCAGAAAGAAAATAAATATCATATTAATGTATATATGTGAAATCTAGAAAAATGGTATAGATGATCATACTTGCAAAGCAGAAATAGAAACACAGATTTAAAGAAGAAATGTATGTATACAAAGGGGGAAGTGGGTTGGAATGAATGGGAGATTCCATTGGACATATGTATATTACTGATTCTATGTATAAAATAGATAATCAATGAGAATCCATTGTATAACATAGAGAATTCTACTCAATGCTCTGTGGTAAGCTGAAAAGGAAGAACCCCCCCCCTCAAAAGAGAGGGGATATATGTAAACATAACTGATTCACTTTTCTGTACAGCAGACACTAACACAACACTGTAAAGTATCTATACTCCAATAAAATTAATAAAAAAATTTTAAAGAATGACAGTAAGAACACACATATTGATAATTACTTTAAGATTAAATGCACCAACCAAAGGATACATACTGACTGAATAAATACAGAAATAAGACTCATATACGCTGTCTACAAGAGACCCACTTTAGATCTATACACTGAAATTAAGCAGATGAAAAAAGGTATTCCATGCACATGGAAATCAAAAGAAAGCTAGAGCAGCATTACTCATACGAAACAAAATATGTTTAAAATAAAGACTGTTACAAGAAATGAAGTTTACTACATAATTGTAACGGGATCAATCCAAGAAAAAGATACATCAATAGTAAATATATATATATTTACCTAACATGGAAGCACCTCAATATATAAAGCAGATGAAACATACCTAAAAGGAGAAACTGACAGTAACACAGTAATAGTGGGGGACATTAAAACTCCACTTATATCAATGGACAGACTATTCAGACAGAAAATTGATAAGGAAACATAGACCTTAAATGAAATATGAGGCCAGATGGACTTAATTGATATCTATAGGACATTCCTCTCAGCTACCCCTGACCTCGGACGTAGAGTAGCTCCTCTCGGCTGCTCCTGTGTTAGAAAACCTGTAAACCTTGCTGTTTCCAAGATAATAGAATCTTTGGCAAATGGACCCTTTCTCAGGAATCCTGCTCTGACCTGGCTCAGGTCCTCTTATTAGCGTCCGCCCACTAATTAAGGTTAAATGAGGTCATAGATAAGGGCCTCTTTTAGTCAGGGTTCCCCAGAGAAACAGAAGCAATAAGATCCAAGTATGTAGAAAGAGATTTGTTTTAAGACATGGTTCATGTGATTGTGGAGGCTTGGAATGTAAAAGAGAGGTTTGCAGTTCAGAGACTCAGGAAAGAGTTGCAGTTCGAGATCAAAGGCAGAGTGCTGGCAAACCAGGAAGAGCAGATGCTGCAGATGGAGACTGCAGGCTGTCTGCTGGCATCACTGACTCGATGGACATGAGTTTGGGTGAACTCTGGGAGTTGGTGATGGACAGGGAGGCCTGGCATGCTGTGATTCATGGGGTCGCAGAGTCGGACACGACTGAGCGACTGAACTGAACTGATAGGACAGTCCATCCAAAAGCAGAAAAATACACATTTTTCTTTCAAGTACACATGAAACATTCTCCAAGAGAGATTCTATGTTGGGCCACAACGTAAACCTTGCTAGATTTAAGAAAACTGAAATCAAATCAAGCATCTTTTTTGACCATAACACTATGCGATTAGAAATCAACTAAAAGGAAAGAAAAAAAAACTGAAAAAAAAAATACAAACAAACGGAGGCTAAACAATATGCCACTGAGCAACCAAAGGATCACTGAAGAAGTAAAAGAGGAAATGAAAAAACACCTAGAGACATGGGACACAGCAATCAAAGTTCTGAGAGAAGTTTATAGCAATACAAGCTCACATCAGGAAACAAGGAAAATCTCCAATAAATAACCTAAACTTATACCTAAAATAACTATAGAAAGAAGAATTAAAACAAAACAAAGCAGGAAAGGAGAGGGAAAGAAACTATGAAGAATGAAGTAGATACAATCAGTGAAACTAAAAGCTAGTTCTTTGGGCTTCCCTGGTGACTCAGCAGGAGACACAGGTTCAATCCCTGATCCGGGAAGATCCCACATGCCATGCAACAACTAACGTGGCGTGCCGAAACTATTGAGCCTGTGCTCTAGAGCCTGGAATCCACAGCTACTGAAGTCTGTGTACCCTAGAGGCCATGCTCTGCAATGAGAGAAGCCTCCACAATGAGAAGCCTGCACAGCGCTACTATAGAGAAGCCCCATGCAGCAGTGAAGACCCTGAAAAAAGTAAACACAGAGGAAAATTTAAAAAATAAATAAAGTCCTTTGAAAAGATAAATAAAATTGATAAAACTTTAGTTAGACTGAGGAAGAAAAAAAGAGTGATCCCAAATCAATAAAATCAGAAACCAAAAAGAACTCACCACTGACACCACAGAATGCAAAGGGCCATCTGAGACTAACAAGCAACTATACACAAATAAAATGGACAACCCAGACAAAATAGTTCTTCTCTAAGAATTTGGACATCTCCCAAGACTGAACCAGGAAGAAATAAAAATTATAAAAAGACTAATTACAAATTCTGAAATTGAATCTTTAAACACCTCCCAGGTAACCAAAGTCCAGGACCAGATGGCTTCACTAGTGAATTCTATCAAACATTTAAAGAAGAGTTAATAACCTTCCTTCTGAAACTCTTCCCAAAAAATTGCAGAGGAAGGAGCACTTCCAAGCTCATTCTATGCAGCCAACATCACCCTAAATCAAAACCAGAAAAAGATACCACAATAAGAGTTAGGCACCAAAGCTGGTCAATGTCGTGGCCAAGCTATTATCTCTCTCCTAGACTCTTTCCCTTCTAACAGGCTTACGACTATAGCCATTGGCCACTATAGACCATCTTCACAAAATAAGCAGGATAATCCTGTGATAATGGGAGTTCGATCACATCACACCTGTGCTCAAAAGCCTCACGTGGCTGTTTCCCTTCTCCTTCCAAGCAGAAGGAGTCTTTGCAGAGGCTTACAGGATGGAGTGATTCAGCCTCATCAGTTCTACAACCAGCTCACCCCCAACCTGTACCCCACCGCCACCCCGCTCCAGCACACTGGCCTTTTCATTATCCTGTGAGCTCCTCAAACACACCCAGCCCGGTCCTGCCTCAGGCCCTTCCTGCATCTGCCCCACGCTCTTCCGGCACCTGCAGGACTCTTAGGCGTACTTCCTTAGACTCTGTGCCAATTTCATCTCATCAGGATGTCTTCCCCAGCCACGCCCGTTAGAGGCCAATCATCCCTCTTTCTCACCCTGCTCTGGTTTTCTTTACAGCAGTGGTCACCCCCTGAGATAGTATCTAAGTGTTTCTTTTCCATCTCCAGAAAACACACACATCCTAACCGGTAAACAAACAAGCAATCATAAAGTAACCTTCACGCATGAGGTTAGAGATTTTGCTTGATTCACCTCAGTATTTTCAGGGCTTGAAAACAATACCTAGCAGGTACATAGTAGGTCTTCAGTAAAATTTTAGTTTGAATAAATGAATAAATAAGCCAACTAATAAAAAATGAATCAGCAAATCTATGGCCTAAATAGATATCTGAAGCAGAAAGTGGGATGCCTTGCACCCTTTCATGCACAAGTCACATTAGGGGCCACCTGCTTCGTAGACAAGATTTACTCCTCACCTTCCTCCACTGGGAGGGAAGGAAAAGCCTCCCACCTGGGCACTACACTTACCACAGGCCAAGGATCCTCACCCTTCTTCCCTCCCAAGTCCCGTCCTTATTTATTTGTTGTTCAGTCGTTGAGTCATGTCCCTCTCTTTGCAGTCCCATGGACTGCAGAACACCAGGCTTCCTGTCTTTCACTCTCTCCCGGAGTTTGCTCAAACTCATGTCCATTGAGTCGGTGATGCCATCTTATATATAGTGGGATGAGTTGGTGGGGCCGGTTTTGCAGCCTTCCTGGGGGACAAAGAAGTCTGATACTAACTCTTGACCCTTTCTGGAGCTATTGTTAAAATGAGGGGTATTTGCCACTCCAGTTCTCAAACTTGGATGCTAGCCAGATTTCTCGAATAAGAAAAAACTCTTCCACACAGCATCTCATCACAGACTTGTAACTCCTGGCAGTCTGTCCCCCTTAACTAGAATGTATGAAATATGAGCGAAAAGAATCATATCCAAACTTGTTTTCTACTGAATCCCATGTGCCAGCACAGATCCTGATATATATTAAGTGCTTTATAAATATAATCTGCTCAACTTCCCTCCTAAACACCCATATCTTTCAGCGTCCTTCAATTAGACATCCTCTTTTCCCCCTTTTAAAATCACTGCTGCCTTTGGAAGGCCTCTCCCTTTCTTGTTCCAGCATTAGGGGTAATTGCAGTGCTCAGCATTATGAAGGTCAGAAATAATTTATATATCCTGAGCAAGCTTCTCCCTCCTCATCTTAAGTGGCAAATTCTGCCCAAGCTCTCTGAGACGACATTTCTGCAGTGCCTCCAAAGGAAGAGCATTCTAGAATTTCATCACTTCAGATTTACCTCTTCAAAAAATATATACATGTGAGTCAGAGATTATCATCACATCAAATATCAAAGGCATTCCAGCCTATGGCACCAGTGACTGCCCTTTGGGTGATAGGTTAGATGAGAAAACTGGCAAATTAGAAATAAATCTTCATCTTTCCAATGAGGAAGTGGTCAATTTCTTTATTTCTGCCATGTCATTAGTTCTTTAGACAATTGGGCCACTGAATTATTTGATTCTTCTAGGACATTCCACAGCATTAGTAGTTAATACATCTTTGAAATAGCTTTCATTATTCTGTCCTACTGGTAGGTTCTGATGTGCAGAATTATTCAAAAATGGATGTCTTCACAGAGTAGGCACGTGGATTTTTTTTCCATTGGATTAAAAAGGGCAGTGTTTCCTGAGAGTACTGAATTAATTTGCAATAAGAAATATGGAATGAGGAAATAGGAAGGGACCCTAGTGAACTCTGCTCGAGGTTACAGATTGCCTCATAAAACCTTAATCAGAGCTTCATCAGCTTCCTAACTCCAGACAGGTCAACTGGTACTGATAAAGCAAGACCTCCCTTTAACAAGTACAGAGAATTGTTTTTAAGGGTAATAAAATTTTATATGTTTATATTTGTCTTCCTTAAGTGAGTTCAAAGTCCTTTATAAACCTCAATCTCCTCCAAAAGACACAGAGAAAGATGACCTTTCCCCAAAATACAAAGGCACAGCAAGGCTGAGCTTTGATTGGAAAGGGAGTCATCAGCAAAGTTAGGAATCACCTTGAGGTTTCCTAAATCCTAGTTCAGTAGTCAAGTCAGAATTCTATATGGCCCTCATGACTACAGTTTACCCAGGGATTCTGGCCAAGTATTTTCTGAGAAGAGCATCTATATTGAGACATTCTGCCACTACACATGTGTTGTAATTCACAAATGTCAAATAAGCTGGAGGTGAAGAAATTGCTGAGCATCTGGGTTCTTGTAAAAACATGAACAAGTCAGTAAATCTTACCAATTCAAGCCCACTGGAAAAAAAAAAGGGCTAGTCCAAATGAATTAAAAAAAAAAAAAGACTGAATTTTAAAAGGAATGGGAAGGAAATTGTATTATTGCTTCCAAATACACCAAGAGAAGAGGAGGTAGGAGATGGTTAAGAGTCACTATGTGTATTTTATATTCCAAGCACTAGGTTAACATCTTCGCCTTCAGTAGTCACCTGCAACCTCCACGTATTGTAGACATCATCATCCTCATTTTAAAGTTAAGGAAACAAACGGCCAGAGAAGCTAAGTGATTCCCCCAAGGTCACACAGCTTAAGAGAGATGGCGACTGGGAAAATCTTATCTTTTACCACCCCATACTGTAGCCCTCCTACTTATGGTAACACAAAAACTAAACTTAATTAATGCAGCCAACACAAAACCCTATCTTTGTCTACATTAATTCACCAACAGTAACACAATTATAATTAGATTTTTATACATACTACACAGTATAAGACCATAGACAATCCCCAACTTATGATTCAACTTATAATTTTTTTGACTTGATAATAGTGTGAAAGTGAGACACATTCAGTAGAAACTGCACTTAGAATTTTGATCTTTTCCTGAGCTAAAAATACATAGAAGGATCTTCTCTAATGATGCTGAGCAGGGGCAGCTACATGATCACAAATATAAATGATGGATACAATTATAAGAATTCTGTGTCCAGACAACCATTCAGTATTCAGTAAATTACATGAGCTATTCGGCTTTACTATAAAATAGGCTTTGTTTAGATGATTTTGCCCAGCTGCAGAATAACACTTTAGTGCTGGGCATTTAGTGAGTACATTTAAAGCAGGTGATGCTAAGTTGTTGTTGTTGTCATTTAGTTGCTAAGTCATGTCCAACTCTTTTGCGACCCCATGGACTATAGCCTGCCAGGCTCCTCTGTCCTGAGGGGTAAGGATGTTGGCAAGAATATTGGAGTGGGTTGTCATTTCCTTCTCCAGGGGAACTTCCTGACCTGGGGATTGAACCAGCATCTGCACTGGCAGGCGGATTCTTTACCACTGAACCATGAGGGAAGCTGATGATATTCAGTAGGTTAGGTGCATTAAATGCATTTTCACTTTAGCGACTTTTTACAGTGGATTTATTGGGACATAACCTCATTGCATGTTAAGGAAGATCTCTAGTTGAAATATACCTTACTTTAGGAATATGAAATATACTCTTTGTATATGTAAAGTGTTGCAGGGGAGTCGTTGGCATTGATATACCTGTTGATTTTTTTGGTTTGTTTTAGCCCAGGCTATGGCATAATTAGAAGAGTCAAAAATCATGAAGCATCATTTTCAATTTTATAACTGTTAGATCTTCTAAGAAATGGACAAGAATGCAAAAGAGAAAATACTAATATTATTCAAGATTATATGTGAAATGTTAAAGGTGTGTTTTAAATCTGCTGTCCATCCAATTGTTCTTCATTACTGGATTAAAGTGACCTACTGTCACAGCACCCCTGCTGCCTGGCTTGCAGCAAGCTTGGTGGGAATAAGCGTCAGTCCTTCATTCTTTCCTTCAGTCATTCATATGTTTAAGCAAACACCCATCTCATCAAAGCTCTGGCAGGCACTTGAATACAAAGACACATGAGTTAAGTATTGGGGTTTACCCCAAGGGTTTAGAGTGGTGGTGGAGGACACAGTGGTAAATAAAGTGAAAGGCAATCCGTGTGTTGTAGAAAAGTAGAGCAAGCAGGTGACGTTGGGGGGGACAGCAAGGACGATGTGGCACATGTCCGGAACACCATCACACTGGGCTTCTTAAAGGCCTCCTGGAAGCAGCGACATCTACGCTGAGTTAGCAAACTGAATATGCATGTACAGTGTGTGTAGAAACCACAGGATAACTTAAAAGCTAACAACTCAATCCAAGAGCTACAGCTAATTTAGTACCCAGTGCTCACCAAGGCAGAGGCCTGCATTTCCCGTTTGTCTTCCTCGATTCAAATATTCATACTCTTTTCTCTCTTTCACAGGAGAATCTGAAGGAGTTTTTCTTACTATTAGCATCATTTTGAATCTTGACCCCAAATAATTGTCCTTGTTCTAAATAAATCCTGAGTGAACACAATAGCAGGTGTAATCTAATAGGCTCAGCTGTTTAATTATTAAGATTATGCAAAGCCAACTGCCTTCTTTATTTTACTGTTGGGGGGGGAGTGATTAGTAACTAAAATGTTTTATGTATGACCATATTTAGGGCAGATTAAATCTTTTATAATGTCCCATGAATAGGCTAAAATCAAACACGTATCCTCTCCTTCACACTTTTTGTACCCAGCAAATAATCCTGGCAGGCTATGTCCTATGTAGGTGACTTGCTTATCACCAAATCCCCAGCAGCATGTTGTCAACTGCCTTTAAAGTTTTTCTTCATAATTGGAAGAACCAACCAACTGGGGAACATGAGATGAAAGGGAATTGATGTTTCCTATGTAATAAAGTTTAAATTACCCAAAGTTCTTCACTCTATTTAAATGATTTAAATTATTTTATATAAAATATAGAATTAAATTTCCTTGATGTGGTTAAAATTTGTTAAATTACCAATAATTAAAGGAAGATTGATGGTAGGAGATAAGTTATCATTCTTAAAATTAATTTTAGAAAGCAAGATCTTATTTTATAAATAATGAGTGACCAAAGCAAGAAAATAAGCTTGTCTCTTCTTATTGATATGGGTATCTCCATTCAGTAAAACAATGTTTATATCATTAAAAACCCATGTTAGTGATACTGAACCTTTTTTGTTTGTTTTTCTCATTCATTTGACATAGGGAATAAAAAAGGACATATCCCAGATCTCCAGATCTTAGAAGTAGAAAAATAATGGCTATGTTTGGTTAATACAGATGGACAAGAAAAGTAAATTAACCCCTTTTTTATGTCACTATTTTTTTCCACAAGCCTAAATTTCTAACTGAAAAATGGATATAGGTTAGTTGCTATATAATATGTGATGAAATTATCCTTGTTTACATAGCTGACCTAAAAATAAGTTAATAACATTTATATAATAGTTCAGAGTGGATTTATTTATCTTTTTAAAAAATTTTACAAATACAGCTATTTGTACAACATAATATGTACAACATATTATAAATTATCAGGATTTTTGTTTGAAATGCCAAGGACCCAGATCTTAGTTTCTAATACCACTTTACAACAAAAGGAACCAGGGCTCCTTGGATAAATGGCTACTTCTAGGGCTAAGACAAGATATATATAAGATGAGCCTGGAGCATCTTATTGTTCCAGAAAGTAAGTGAGTGAGTGAAGTTGCTCAGTTGTGTCTGACTCTTTGCGACCCCGTGGACTATAGCCCACCAGGCTCCTCTGTCCATGGGATTATCCAGGCAAGAGTACTGGAGTGGGTTGCCATTTCCTTCTCCAGGGGATCTTCCTGACCCAGGGATTGAACCCAGGTCTCCTGCATTGCAGGTAGATGCTTTAACCTCTGAGCCACCTGGGAAGCCAGAAAGTAAAGAGATGTTAAAAACAAAACACTATGGTTAGCAGATGTCAAAGACCCACAGGAGCCAACTGAGAGAGTCCCTGGTAGCCAAAGCTGAAACAATTTGAGTGACAAAATAGTAGTATAAAGTAGTATTGGCTTATATAACCCTAAGTATAAAATAAATATCCATGAGTCATATAAGTAAATGAAGAACAGAGACAAAAATTCTAATTTATGTTGTTACTGCCTTTAAGGAGATGGAATATAACGCATCACTCCTTAAGTGGAGTTGTTCATAGAGACATGCTTCAGAAGAAAAAGAATAACTTAGCAGTGAAGAAGCCTAGCAAAGCTAACTCAAGCCAGGCAATCAAGGTCAACATCATTGGTGTTACGTTGATAGTAGGCACCCTTGAAATGATGGGATGAGAATGACACTTTACCCCTGTGGTCTTCCTCTCCAAAACCCAGCATCCCAGTCTAGTAATGAGAAAGGTGGTGGTGGTTTAGTCACTAAGTGATGTCGGACTCTTTGCAACACTGTGGACTGTAACCCACCAGGCTCCCCTGTCCATGGGATTTCCCAGGCATGAATACTGGAGTGGGTTGCCATTTCCTTCTCTAGGGGACCTTCCTGACCCAGCCAAGAAAAACAACAGACAAATCCCAATGGAAGGATCTTCCCCAAACATCTAGTATTCCTCATCTTAATATTCCTCAAATTGTCAAAATTATCAGAACAAAGAAAGTCTGAAAAATGGTTATAACCAAGAGAAGTCTAAGGAGATATGATGACTAAATGTAATGTAGTATTCTGGATGGGATCTTGGAACAGAAAAAAGGATATCAAAGAAAACTGGAAAAATCTAAATAAAATAAGTTAATAGGAATGTATCAATATTTGTTAATCCATCATGACAGATATACTATATAATATAGGAAACTCTAGGCAGGCTTTATAGTAACTCTAGGAAAGTAGATATGGGCTTTACAGTAAGTCTCTGCACTGTCTTTACAGTAACTCTTTAATTCTGAAACTGTTTATTTTTCTATTATGTTTCTTATAACATTACTTTTGATAATGCTTATAAAAGAGATATCTACTTAAAAATGTATAACCTTAAAGTTTAAAATCTAGAACAACTGAGCTGCTGCTGCTACTGCTGCTAAGTCACTTCAGTCGTGTCCGACTCTGTGCAGCCCCATAGACGGCAGCTCACCAGGCTCCCCCAACCCTGGGATTCTCCAGGCAAGAACACTGGAGTGGGTTGCCATTTCCTTCTCCAATGCATGAAAGTGAAAAGTGAAAGTAAATTTGCTCAGTCATGTCCGACTTAGCGACCCCATGGACTGCAGCCTACCAGGCTCCTCCGTCCATGGGATTTTCCAGGCAAGAGTACTGGAGTGGGGTGCAACTAAGCAGCTACTCCAAATTCACTATTTAAATACAAACATAATAACTAACTTATTCTTGGGTTGTTTCTTGTGCATTGATTTAGTCCATGAGACTCAGTAAACTCTGCTTTGGTGAATGACTTGGCAACTTCAAGCCCTCTGTTAAGTGAATTGAATAGTGATAATCAACCCCAATGTACTCTTCAACAAAGAACTTGCTACAAGTCATGAGACAAAGAAGGAAACATCAGATAATGATGCTGACCCTCCTACAACTGGCCTGTTCCTCTTATTCTTGACTGCTTTCTTTCCATGAACCCAAGTGCCTGCATTGGTAACTACTGGGATCCATCATTGAGACAGTTACTCTAGACCATCAGACGGGCTTCTCCAATGACTCAGTGGGCAAAGAATCCATCTGCAATGCAAGATACCCAGGAGACATGGGTTCGATCCCTGGGAGGGGAAGATTCCCTGGAGGAAGAAATGGCACCCCACTCCAGTATTCTTGCCTGGAAAATTCCATGGATTTTCCCTGGTGGGTTACAGTCCATGGGGTTGCACAGAGTCAGACATGACTGAGTACATGGCACACACAGTCAGAACCAGAGTGTCTTACACCATGCAGCATACTTGCTTTAAGGATTTCTTTGGCTGATGAAAGTTTTACCAATAGAAAGAATTTTAAACCTTTAGTTCTAGGAAAAAATCTAGATCTCCTAACTGCTCCCTAATTGCCTCAGACTGGACTGCTTGAATTCATAAATTAGAACTCTGAAATTCAGTGTAAAAGGTGGGTCCTTATGGAAAGATGCCACTTCCCATGAATTTATTGAACAAATGTTTGTTGGGTATGAACTCCATGGTAGGCTTTTTTTTTTTTTTTTTTTGGCATACCATGCAGCTCATGGGATATTAGTTCCCTGATTGGGGATTGAACCCATGCCCTCTACAGGGAAAGCTCAGAGTCTAACCACTGGACTTCAAGGAATTCCCATAGTGGGCATTTTAATAGGAGCTGAGTGAAGACGACTTGTTAGTCCTTCTTTTAAATTTTAGTGTGATAAGCTCTGTTATACAAATAATAATAATGTAAAGCAAAAAGTCATTTTGTACTATGACAGACATAATAAAGGAGTATTGGGTTCCCCACAAAGTTTGTTTGGGTTTTTCCAAAATATCTTACAGAAAAATCTGATGGCCAACCCAATAAAATGCAAAGTAACTTGGATCAGTTACTCTGGGGCCTTAGAAAAGTGGTCCCCACCTTTTTGGCACCAGGGACCAGTTTTGTGGAAGACCAGGGTGTGGGAGACTGTTTGGGGATGAATCAAGAGCATTACATCTATTGTGCACTTTCTTCTTTATTTCTATTATCATCACATCAGCTCCACCTCAGATCATTAGACATTATATCCCAGAGGTTGTGGAGCCCTGATCTAGAGAATGAGAATGAGACATCCAAACAAAGATCTGAGTGAAGAGCATTCAAGACAGAGGGAAAAACAAGTGCAACCCCCCCTGAGATGGGCCTCCCTTGACCTGGAGAGTAGAGGGATAATTGTCTGAAGTGGACTTGCAGAAGCAGCTCTAAATTCCAAGGAGGAGCGTCTAGTAGGCTAGTGAAGGTTTTAAGTACCAGACCTGATTTCTACTGGTGAAAGAACCCTGGCAGCTCTATGAGAAGGGGGTCTAAGGAAGCAAGGCAGGCAGTGAAGCTATGCAGTTGCTCTGAAAAGAGCGAGTGATATAATTTAGGCCCATGGACAGAGGAGCCTGGTGGTCTACAGTCCATAATGTCACACAGTAGACACAACTAAAGCAACTTAACAGACACAACAGGAAAGCAGAGGTATGGCTGGAGAGAAGTGTGTGTGCTTAAGGCTAATGGGACTACAGATGGATTCGCTGTGCTGAGTGATGGCATCAAGAACTCCCAGTATTTTAAGTTCACCTGGAAAAATCTAGATTAACTGGCCTGGCCTAGATTTAGAGGACTGAAGCCAATAAAAGCAGAATAATTGATTCATTGAAGAGCACATCTAAGGTCCTCGGCTTTTGATCTCTTACCAAAAGTATATTCTCTTTTCAGAGCATATTTCAAATCTCTCTGCATGGGAGAGTTGGGGTGAAATGATCTGTGTGTTGTTTTGTATAATCCATGATTCAAAACTACCCAGAGCCTTTCATCATGAAGGGCATCAAGGGTGCTACCATCCCCAACATCCGCCTACCTGTCCAGCTGGACCATCCACAGACCATGTATAAATCATCTTCCTCTCGCTCCATCCCAGCCAACACTGAACAGTCAAATCCATTTGAGAAATTGTGAGTACAAACTCCAGAAGATTATTTACAATCAAATTTGAACACGGCAACTGCAAAATTTGATATACCTAAAGACGTAGAAGCTCCACTATTTTTTCCTAGATTCTGTCTTGTAAAATATATACCTGTCATCTCTTTTTTTTGGTCCAGAAATTTCTTCATGAGTATCCACTCAAAGTCTAGCTCCCTTCTACTTAAGATCAGATATATTGGATCACCAGCAGCACAGAGCTTTCTGGATATGACTGGGGCTCTCGGAAAACAACAGAAAAGTGGGGTAGGGTGGAAATGAGACAGGAGGAGAAAACCAGAAGATACAGAAATGGGAAACAGAAGAGTGAAAATGCCTTAAGACAGAGATTTAGGCTCATCCATGTCTCTACAAATGACCTTCCTTTATTCCTTTTGTGGCTGAGTAATATTCCATTGCATATATGTACCACATCTTCTTTATTCTTTCATTGGTCATTGGACATTTATAGAGATGAACCTAGAGTCTGTTATACAGAGTGAAGCAAGTCAGAAAGAGAAAGATATTGCATATTAATGCATATATGTGTAATCTATAAAAATGGTACAGATGAACCTATTTCCAAGGCAGGAATAGAGGTGGAGACATAGAGAATGGACGTGGAAAAACAGTGGTGGAAGGGGAGAGTGGGACAAATTGGGAGAGTAGTCTTGACAAATATACACCACCATGTGTGAAATAGAAGGCTGGAGGGAAGCTGCTGTGTAACACAGGGAGCTCAGCTCAGTGTCCTCTGATGACCTAAATGGGTAGGATGGTGGGGGGTGGGAGGGTTTGAGAGGGAGGGGATATATATATACATATAGCTGATTCAATTCACTGTACAGCAGAAACTAACACAACATTATAAAGCAATTATATTTTTTAAAAAATGATGAGGATTTAGGAATTGTCTGAGCAGCTTTTTGTTCAAGGAGCTCTCAGAAGTATGGATTTCTGAGCTCAGAGCTCTTTCTGACTTAATTTCTGAGAGTTTTCTTCCTGTGTGATGACCATCTCTCTCAGCTTGCCTTGTTCTGTGTTTTTCCAACATCTATGAGGCTAATCCACAGTTTGTCTTTTCCTGCTCAGCTCAGGAGGGCCAGCCACCCACTGTCTATCAGGCCTCAGCTACTACCAGGTCTTACAGATCCAACAGGTATTAACATCCCAAATTTTCAACCTGGTTCCCAGGGCTTCCCTAGAGGCTCAGGCAGTCAACAATCTGCCTGCAATGTGGGAGGCCTGGGTTCAGTCCTGGGTCAGAAAGATCCCCTGGAGAAGATAATGGCTATCCACTCCCGTTTTCTTGCCTGAGAATCCCATGGTTCCCAGGAGAATGAGAGAAATTATTTCTTGAGCTAATTTTAATCTTATGCTGATAAACCACAAGTGCCAATTTTAGCCATAGGTTATTACTTTAACAGTATATGTTCTTTCTTAACTAAAGGCATATCAACAATGAATGAATAGCATAATATTTAAGTACTTACTATAATTATATATTCTTCCTGAATAATAAAAGAACAAATATGATCTTATCTTACTGAAATTCAAGTTTTAGGATGGCAGGAAAGAATGTAAGTCCAATCATTAAACTGAATATTTACACAGTTTGTGAGTGTGGTGAGAACAGAAATGAGAAAAGAGAATAGTCAATGAGGTGATTTAATTTTTCAAAATAGAGCTAATTATTTTATTACTGCCTTTTGTCCTAATTCTGATATATCAGGACACAAAATAATCCTTAAGAAACTGGCTGTTAAGAACCAATTGCACAGTCATTTCTTACTATCAAAATAAAAATGATATATATCTATCTATTCTATAATAATAATTTGTAACTATAAATAGTCACTTTCAAGAATGTTCCCTGTTTTTTTTTTAATGAATTTGTGATTCATAGCTAAATAGTTAAGCTAAAATGAAAACCTGACTTTACTTAGTATTTTAAAATATGGTCTTTTCCATTAAAATACTTCAAAGAGATTTTTTTTTCCTCCAGGATTAAAAAAAAGAAACTAACATCTTATGAAACCACCTCACAATTACCTGCATTTGGAAAGCCCATGTTGACAATCCTTCATAGAAACATTTAATCCCAGGCTAACTTACCCCTGCCACCCACCACTGGGCTGCTCCCTACTGCTCCCAGTTGGTATGAGCTCAAGGAATGCAAACACCTTTCAATATTAGTTCTAGCAAAGCATTAGCAGGAATGTAAACGTCCCAGGGAAAATGCACATAATGTATTTGAAAATCAAATATAAAATGATTTTGGATAATCGGAACCACCGTAGGTTTCCATTCGGACAGATAATTGAGAATTGACTGTACTACTGTGTTCATAAGCTATGCATCACACGTAGTCCGTGGTAGGGGGGAAGATCTCTGAAACACAAATTAAAATAAGGAAGCCAGAAGGTGCTGTGGAAACAGTGGGTCTTCATAAAGAGGAAGCCAGGGCTGACGAATGTTTTTACTTTTCCTTTCTCCCTGGGATTATGAAGTTTTAAATGATATGCAGCTAGAAGAAGATGAAATTATAGCTCTCAGACACTTTATAATTCTGAAACAGAGATGTGATTGATTGCAAGGTGGCATCGCTGCTGGCAGTTTCGGTTGGCACATTTTGATGATACAGTTTCTTAGGTGAACTTCAAGCACATCAGTGACACTGTGTTGCAGACACGTTGAATGATTTTGAAGCTAATAATTTATGAGAGCTTTTGGAGCACATTATTAGGTTCAAGTCAGGAGAGATTTATTTTGTTTAATCCTAGATTCCTTGCTGTATGTTCTATTTATCTCATCTTATTCTGCTAGTAAACAAATATGTAAAACTTTAACGCCGACAGAGCCCCTTTATAACAGTGTGTCATCTCCCAAACGAGGTTTCCCATTTGAAACCCTTTCCCTAGTCAGTGGTTTTGATGCCATCACGTGTCTTGAAAACAAGGCTTCCCAAGTTGGGATTCCATCAAGGAGAAACTGATAGGGTAAATTCAAAGAATTGTCCTTAAAAAGGCAATGAAATCATCATTGACCCCAGAATCTATGATTCCTAATATTTCTAATTTAAGTTGAAGATAAAAGAATTTTTTAAAATGCAGAGTTCCTATAAGCTTCATAGAAGCAGTGACTGTCAAATCGAAAGGAAATACTAAAGTGTTTTGAGACAAGGTCTAAATCCAATTTTTTTGAAAAGAGTTCTTTGGGTAACGTTTTATTCTCAGTACCTGCTGAATGCTGCATATGCCACGTTGTGTTTAAATTAAAAAACATTGTATCACAGCTGATTTACAATGAAAAGAATTTCAGGCTGTATAAATCATTTTCTACTTAAAGTTTCTTAATCCTGCTCTACTTATTTTTTGTATTGCACTGATTTAAAGAAATAAGTAGCACTGTGTGTGTGCCTGTTATCTTTCAGGTTATTTTTCTTGGCAGATTCATGTTGATGTATGGCAAAACCAATACAGTATTGTAAAGTAATTAACCTCCAATTAAAATAAATAAATTTATATTTTAAAAAAAAGAAGGCCCATTGAGAAGCAGCATTATTCTTTAGGAAAAGTACACATATGCAGAGTGTATAAATATGGCGATGGACCAGTTCTCATTGCCTCGTCTTCAGAGTGCACACAGGAAGGCTTCACGTGTGGCCTGCTGTTACCCTGCTTTGCCTCTGATGTTTCCTCTCTAGTGGCCACCACGAGGTCCCATTGTTCTTACACGCTGAGTGCAGGCCTGCTTCTCAGGCCGTGGTGGTGTGCATGGGTGGGCATGGCCTCTGGGCTCTGGTCCACTCACATTGGCCCTTTCAAGCCATTCTTATCCCCCCTCTTCATAAAACTGTTGGGTTCCTTTCTTACACCCTTTCATTAGTCCAAAATGTACTATGTGTAAGAAATTTGTGCACACAATACAACTGCATTGAAATTTAGCACCCTTGAAAATCATCTACTATCAAAAACATTTAGTACATTAAGATTATTTTCCTAAAGCTGTTCTTTATAGCAAGTCCTTGCTGGTTATCTCTCCTGTACAGCACAGGGAACTCTGCTCAATGTTATATGGCAGGCTTGATGAGAGGGGAGTATACATGGATACATGTATACCTATGGCTGAGTTGCCCCACTCTGCCCCTGAAGCTATTACAACATTGTTAATCACCAATACAACATTCTAATATAAATAAAGGGTTAAAAAAAAAACAGGCAATATTGTAACAAATTAAATGAAGATTTCAAATTAAAAAGAAAACTAAATAAAAATAAATTTAAAAAATTATATTGAAATGGCACCTAAAGCATGTTTACATCAGTATGGACAAAGGCTAGATGCTATGCTTCAGTTCAGTTCAGTTCAGTCGCTCAGTCGTGTCTGACTCTTTGCGACCCCATGAATCACAGCACACCAGGCCTCCCTGTCCATCACCAACTCCCGGACTTCACTCAGACTCACGTCCATCGAGTTGGCGATGCCATCCAGCCATCTCATCCTCTAATAGATTCTATGCTACTTCTTTTTAAAATCTCTAAGTTGCATTTTGGGCTTCCCCAGGTGTCACAGTGGAAACAAATCCACCTGCCAATGCAGGAGATACAAGAGGCTCAGTTTCAATCCCTGGGTCGGGAAGATCCCCTGGAGGAGGAAATGCTGGCTTGCTCCACATTGCCTGAAAAATGCCACGCACAGAGGAGCCTGGAGGGCTAGAGTCCATGGGGGCAAAGAGTCGGACACGACGGAGCACACAGGAACCTGCCTTTTAGTGGGTTTTGGTGGGTGGGAGGTAGGGTGGGTTCTGTTGCTCTCGCCACCTCTCATTGCATTTCTCCTGAACGTTCTCGGTGGCAGCAGCACTCTTTGGAACCTCAGGACTCTAGACCTTAATCATCTGTTGGTCCTCCCTCCCCTTTGCCACACTTACTGAAGAACTGTTGTCGGTTCTTGCCTCAACATCCTCTTCCAAATCATCCTTTCCTTTCCATTGACAACAGATCACTTCAGTTGAAGACGCTCTGTCTAATGTGCAACATCGGTAGTCTTCATTTGAGTAGATAAAAACAAGTGTGTTCAATCACGTGTTCCTCCTTCATTTACTTTAAGCAGACTAACACGGTGAGATTTTGCTTTTGCTCGTTGTTTTGCTTTATTTCAAAGACAGCAATGTAGGGGACTAGAAGAGCAGAGTCTTGAGGATGAAATGATCTGAGACTTAATTCTGATTCTGTTTGTTATCAACATGCTTTAGCTCAAACTCAATTTCCATAAACCTAATCATGTTTATCTGTAAAGAGGCTGAATGAGTTTTTCAAAGGATCATTCTTTGAGTTGTGATTATTAAATAAGATCTTTTTATACTGAACACTTATCAACCGCCCAACTCAGAGATATTGCTTAATAAATGATAAATCTTATCACTTGAAGATTATTTTGTAGAAACAGCTCATATAACTCAACAACAAAAAAAGCCAACCCAAACGAAAAATGGGCAAAAAATGTAAATACACATTTCTCCAAGGAACACATAGAGATAGCCAAAAGGCATGTGAAAAGATGGCCAACATTGCTAATTATCAGAGAAATGCAAATCAAAAGTATAACAGCGAACCACCTCACATTGGTCAGAATGGCCATCATTAAAAACTCTAAAACAACAAATGCAGGAGAGGGCGTAGAGAAAAGGGAACCCTCCTGAACTGTTGGTGGAAACGTAAATTGGTGCAGCTACTATGAAAAACAGTATGGAGGTTACTCAGAAAACTAAAAATAGAGTTACCGTATAATCTAGAGATTCCACTCCTGGGTATATGTCCAGAAAAACTTTAATTCAAATAAACGCATGCACACCACAAAGAAGAGCAGTCCCTGCTCACTGCAACTAGAGGAAGTCCATGTGCAGAAACAGAGACACAGAACAACCGAAAATAATAAGTAAATTTTAAAACGTTATATGCACAGCAATGTTCATTGCAGCATTATTCACAACAGCCAAGACAGGGAAGCAACCTAAGTGTCCATCAGCAGCTGAATGAATAAAGAAGATGTGGTATACATGCACACACGTGGTGGAATACTACTCAGCCATAAAAAAAAAATAATGTTATTGGGTTACAGTCCTTGGGGTCACAAAGTCAAACACAACTGAGCGACTACGCACAGCAGAGCACACGTCATCTGCAGCATAATGGATAGACCCAGAGATTGCCATAATGAGTGAAGTCAGAACAAAAATGGCAAATACCACAGGATATCATTTATAGGTAGAATCCAAAATATGACGCAAATGAACTTATGTACAAAACAGAAACAGACTCACAGAGAGAATAGACGTGGTTGCCAAGTGGGATGGGGGAAGTTTGGATTGGGAGTTTGAGACTAGCGGATACCAATTATTATGTATATTATAGAATGGATAACAATAAGGTCCTACTGTATAGCACAGGGAACTATATTCAATATCCTATAAAAAGCCATTAAAGGAAAGAATATGAAAAAGAATATATGTGTGTGTGTGTGTGTGTATAACTGAGGCACTGTGCTGTACAGCAGAAGTTGACATGTTATAAATCAGCTCTATGCCAACAAAATAAGTTTTTTAAAAAAGATTCTTTTGTAGAAAGATATGTTCTGATATTAACCCTTCCAAATTATAAATGTGTTACTATCTCTGATTCCTTTCACTCTTACCTCTTGCTAGTATGATTGTAGTATGAATAAACATATATGGAACATTTAATTAAAAAAAAAAAGGCACCATCATAGGTGCTGCAAAAAAACAGAACAGTTGAGAAACAAACTCTGCTTCAGGAAATTTGTAATACTGACTGAGAGTGTAAGGAGGCCTACAAGCAAGTTAACAATAGCATTTATTTTAAGTGCCCTTGCCTTGTGATTGAAGTAAAGACAGCATGGAACCGGGACCCCAAGGAGAGTGGCTCTCCATGCCAGCCTGGGAAATCATCCTGGAGCAGTGGACCTCCCTGTGATTAATGGGCTGAAAGTCACACAAGAATGTTCACAAGCTTCCATCTTTCCCCAATCATGGATCTTCAGCCTCAATCTTCTCCCACAATGCACTTCTTTCATCTGTCCTCTCCCCGACCCACCTGCACCAGGCTGCTCGACTGGAGGTTACCAAACGCGTCCGGCCAGTGAAAGCTGATGCTGGCGACGAGTCACCTGGCCTCTAGGATCCAGGATCAACCCCTGAAGAGACAAAGGACTGATGGAAATACTGCTGGGAGGAATGACCCATCCTCCTTATCTTCTCCAGCTTAAAGACAGCAATGGAGAATGGTGATGTGTTTTTGTTTTAAAGCTTTTTGTAAGATGTGGACCATTTTTTTTTTAAGTCCTATTGTAGAATTGAACCCACAAATCCTGCATTGGAAAGCAAAGTCCCAACCACTGGGTCTCCAGAGAAGCCCCAGGTGGTGTTTTTAATGATGATCATTATTCATGGGGCTTCCCTGGTGGCTCCACGGTAAAGAATCTACAAGAGACGCAGGAGACACAGCTTCAATCCTTATGTTGGGAAGATCCCCTGGAGGACGAAATGGCAACCCACTCCAGTATTCTTGCCTGGAGAATTCCATGAACAGAGGAAGCTGGCGGGCTACAGTCCCTGGGGTTGCAAAGAGTGCAGCATGACCAGACACGCACGCATCATTATTACTATTTTGTTTTGCCTACACAATGGCACCCCACTCCAGTGCTCTTGCCTGGAAAATCTCATGGACGGAGGAGCCTGGTGGGCTGCAGTCCATGGGGTCGCTGAGGGTCGGACACGACTGAGAGACTTCACTTTCACTTTCATGCATTGGAGAAGGAAATGGCAACCCCCTCCAGTGTTCTTGCCTGGAGAATTCCAGGGACGGGGGAGCCTGGTGGGCTGCTGTCTCTGGGGTCGCACAGAGTCGGACACGACTGAAGCGACTTAGCAGCAGTAGCAGCAGCACTCAAGCTTTTGAGGGGCTGGGCAGGATGCATCAGTTCTTTCTCATGACTGCTGCGCCCCCTCTCCTCCTGGCTCTGATTCTTTGAATACTTGTTATCTGTCAGAGTGTGCTCAGCCCTTTCAAGGCCTATGGATATAGATATGTTTCTTTTTGTGGTTATATTTTTTTTCCCCTAAACATAGATTGTATGGTATATTCACCATTTGAATTCTTTCACTTTACTCCATACTTTAAGTTCTCTAAGAATGACTTATTCCAGGAAAACACATAGCAGGCTCTAAGAATTGTCCCTTCCTCTTCTGGGTTCTCAGGAGCCATATTTTGTTTTAAAGAGTTAAGAGTTTAAAATTCATTACAAAATGAATTTAATGAATCAGTGAATCTTTTTGAAATGTATTTTAATTGTAGAACAATTGCCATACACTAATTAATCCAGTTTAAAGTTTTCCCTACACTGGGTGGGCAGATTCACAAACGTCGTGGTGTAACCTTGGGCAACATCATTTTGCCCTGGCTTTGTCAGTCTATAAAATTTGGGAGCTGGATTAGATAATCCACAAATACCTTTTCAGCACTGAATTCCTTTCATCCTGGTGCACCTAATACCCAAATGTGTGTGTGTGTGTGTTTTTTTAAATCACACTTTTTTTTTTTCTTTTAACAACTTAAAGATATAATGCCTATAATGTGTCTCGTCAGCATTTCCCATGGTGACAAGAGTGCTCGAGGTTCATTTTGCACTTCTGGTTTTCCAATAAAGTGTTAGGTAACACTTGCAATTGACTAAGAAATGTGGTAACCTAAACAAAAGGGTGCAGTGTGTGTGAGACAGAATGTTTTAACTGAAGTCACAAAATCATAAAGTCCATAGAAAGGCTGCAGCAATGTTTGCCAAAAACAGTTTATTTTTTCCTTCCTTATGGGACTTGGATTCTAAGAACACTAATACCCTGAATTTAAATAATCTCCTTTTGAAGGATCTTTTAGTTTATGACGAATTTCTAGTTTGATCACAGCAAACAACTAGCAGCAACTACCTGCAGCAAAATAATAATGTCTCAGTTAAAGGTGACATTGAATTGGAAATCAACTTCTACTGGGTTGGCTAAAAAATTCATTTGGGTTTTTCCATAAGATGTTACAGAGAAATCCAAATGAACTTTTGGCTAACCTAGTGACATCTCTGGATTAGAATCCTATGTCAGAGAATTACTGAAAATTCTCTACCAAAAGAACTAAATGAGAAAACACTGCACCTTCATTTTTCATTAAATTGACAATGATGAATTTTTGACTCCAAGTTTTGTATCAGTGTGTGCAGGGCATGCTCAGACTTGTAGAGGGATATATACTGATACACACAGAGCAGAAGAACCTGTAAAATTTTATATTAAAAATATACCTTAATGCTACCAGAAGCTTACAGAAGAAAGAAGAGAATGGATAGTTAAGGGCAACCTGGCTCATGTCCAAGCCTTTCCTATGTTAAACACTCTGCAGTGTTTCTATAAGCAATTTCGTAGACAAATACAAATAGAGAGAGACTAAGTAATGGTTTCCATATCATTCATGGTTAGTGACCAGTAGTCATGGGCTTTTTTTTTTTTTTTTGCATATAGCTGATTTATAATGTTGCATTATCTTTAGATGTACAACAAAGTAAATCAGATACACATGTATACCTCCATTAGTAAATAAGTTCATGTGTATCTGAGGTATCACCTACACCAGTCTGAATGGCCATTTTCAAAAAATCTACAGACAATAAGTGATGGAAAATGTGTGGGAATGTAAATTGATACAACCACTAGGGAGATCAGTATGGTGTGTTAGTCACTCAGTCTTGTCCAGCTCTTACGACTCCATGGACTGTAGCCCAGCAGTCCATGGAATTCTCCAGGCAACCATACTAGAGTGGCTTGCTATTGCTTCTCCAGGGCATCTTCCCAACCCAGCAATCGAACCTGGGTCTCCTGCATTCAGGCATATTCTTCACTAACTGAGCCACCAGGGAAACCCAATCAGTACAGACATTCTTCTCAAAACTAAGTACAAAACTAGCCTGTTATCTAGCAATCCCACTTCTGGGCATATATATGGAGAAAACTCCAAACTGGAAAAGATCCATGAACCCCAGTTTCATAGCAGTGGTAGGATTTAAATTCAAGTCTATGAAACATCCAGGCTCCGCCAAAAGCTCCCTATACTTTGATAATGACTATGTTTTGCACACAACATCCCTTCTCCTGTAAACCTGTGAGCTCCCTCCCCAAGAGCATTCTCAAGATTAGTGCTAATAAGCATCCCAGAATCACAAGGTTATTGGCAGAGTAACTCTCTATGCATTGTTACTATGAAGAGTCTTGATTGATTTTACGAGCTTATTGAACAAAAATGAGTGGTTTTCCTCTCCCTTCTCCCCACCAGTAACACAAAATGATAGCTTCTGTTCCCTCCCAACAGAAGCACAAACGAATTCTTAAAAGTACATACCGAGTTATCTCAACTCAATTATCCCTGGACAGGGTAAGCCTGAATTTTGTTCCTGCTCTGTCTGGAAAACCTAACAAGAACTCCCAAGGAGGGAAAAATGCTTCTTAAGAAGCGCTTGTTTTGGTCACTGTCATTAATAAAGGTCTTACTTGAAATGAATGTGATACAATTTACAGTGAGTATGCACTCTGGAGCTGAGGACTCCATGTGGCACGTTCACACAACAGTGTTGAACGTGGGCTGGTGCGCAGGCCTTCCTGGAAACATGTTTTGATCCTCTTTGATCACACTAATAATACGCTACGAGGCATTGCTCTGTGGGATGTAGTTAAAGCTTATTTGAGCTTTGGAAACCACTGGCACTTTCCTGGGGGAAAAATATCAGAACATTTTTATTTTTATCTGAATCACTCCAGCAAACTTCATGGAGAATAGTCTCTGTCAGTGATATACGGCAATTGCTGTCACAAATAGTATTTGAAAGAGATGCCCTAAATAGTCAATATACTGTGTAGGGAAATGGTGAATACAAAGACACAGTGGTAAATGGATCAACTTCCCTTGAGCTGGAGTTGCTGATTTTATTTGTTTTTACAAATTAGGATGTTAATATACATGTTTTCTATAGTCTTTCCAGCAAACATTAGAAAAAGTCTTAAAAATATTCAAGATGGTTTTCCTGACTCTTGGTTTAAATGCTGCGGCTGTGAATTATTTGTATGTGTGTGAATGAGTGTGTGTGTGTAAAGAGAGCAAGAGAGAGAGCATGTATTACATGGAAAGAACTTCAATACGTAACTTAAAGTGTAAAAAGAGCAATTTTATTCCTTTTGCCCATCACCAGACAGTAAATATATTCTGGCAAATATGGGAGAAAATAAGGCAAGATTTTCTGTTTATACAAACATGCTTATGACCTGAGTCATACTAGATCTTTCAAACAGTCAAATGGGTAAATTTGTTCTTAACAGAAAACTACACTTAATTTTCCCCTGGTTTAGAATGGCATAATTAAGTATGTTGAAGAGAACAGATTAAACTATATTTCAGCATATCATGTCGCAAGCATTTCCTGCGTCATTATTGTTAGTGGTTTCTTTCCAATACCTTTCTTGATTGTTTTGAAAGTACATGTGCCATGGAAAGCTGATTTGCTCATGATGCCAGGCTCTAATCCCTGATTCTGAGGCATCATTAGTTCCTCCCATAAGAGCTTCCTCAAAGGCACTCACCAAAGTCCTGTCAGAGCTTGTAATGATTTTCTATAAACCAAAAGCCTCTTTGAGTTATTATTTTGAGAATGTTCCGTATCACAGGCTGTAGCTCTTGCTTTGTATCTTTTCCGCATTCTTAATCACTGGGGGAAAAAACAGATTTCATTATATTCTTCTCAATAGTTGAGAATAGAAAGATTTACCATGGAAGAGATTAAGGGAGAGAAATTGTACGAGCAGGAAAGAAAATGGCAGCAAAACTCCTTCCTTAAAGCAAACTTCCAAGGTCCTGGAAGTATTTCCATATTCATATTTGGGCTTGTTTACACCCAGCTTGCTAGATCGTTGGATTTCATAATTTGGGATTTCTGTGTCTATGTGCACGTGCGTGCACACACACACGCACGCACTCTCATATTCTTCCACTTTAGGGATCCAGGATGAGGCTGAATGAACTATGATGATCGTGTTCATCCCAATTCTCTTTTCTCTTCCTCATGAGTGTACTGTCCTCATGTAAGTCAGGTGTAATTTTTGCATCACTGAGACTACTTGATTTAGGACTTGAATTTATTGGTTTGGAGTCATGTGGTTTCTTTCATCTTTGAAGAGACAGGTTTTCCATGACCAGCCTTGTGACCACTAGCCTGGCATCTAGATCCTAGGTCCTGAAGATCTACAGACTTCAAGAGCATATGGAGGCTCTTCATCCTGGGAATTTTTAATGCTGCATTGTTAGTTGCTCAGTCATGTCTGATTCTTTCCAGCTCCATGGACTGTTGTTCACCAGGCTCTTCTGTCCATGGAATTTTCCAGGGAAGAATACTGGAGTGGACAGCCCCATTCCCTTCTCCAGGGGATCTTCCCAACCCAGGGATCAAACCTGGGTCTCCTGCATGGCAGGCAGATTCTTTACTGCCTGAGCCACCAGGGAGTGCTGTGTCAGACAGTATAATATATAGTACCTCACTCTGTTCAGGTGAGGTACTAGGCTGCGACAATTCATTGGTGAATGAGATGGATATGGACTCTGTCTCAATGGAGTTTATAGCTCAGTGGGATTTGTCAAGTAATGAAAGAAGAAATACATGCAGCAGGAGAAAAAGTCATAACCTAACTGAGTGGAGTGAAATCCATGCCTTGTCTCTTCAAGCGGAACTCTTGTGCCGCCCAGCATTCCTACCACATCTCCCCTTCTTAGATGACTATTTGTTATCTTCAGTTTCTTCCACCTTCTCCCTTTGCCTTTAGCTAATGACTTGACTTCTGTTTTTCATCTTTCCATGCCCTTGATGCAAAGAGACAACTCATTGGAAAAGACTCTGATGCTGTGAAAGATTGAGAGCAGGAGGAGAAGGGGCAACAGAGGATGAGATGGTTGGATGGCATCACCAACTTACTGGACATGAGTTCGAGCAAACTCCAGGAGAGTGAAGGACAGGGAAGCCTGGCATGCTGCAGTCCATGGGGTCTCACAGAGTTAGCCGTGACTGAATGACTCAACAACAACAAATGCTCTTGTTGCTCCAACTATGTAAAAACCCATAAAGGTCTGTATTGGGGAGAAGAAGTGCAGGCACATCCTGAAGCCAACCCAGGATAAGGACAAGTACAAGCTTAAAACTGGATAGATATTTGGACTTAACATAATAATCAGAGTAGAGTAAAATAAAATGGCATTTTATTATCTAAGGGTCACCTGAAAAGATGTGGGGCCTGCTATGTTGATTGTGTAATGGGGGAGGAGAAAAGGGACAGAGTAATTTTCATGCAGGGGGCTGAGAAAGAATAAACTTGTTTCCTGCTTCTAATTCAGTTGAGTTTCTTC
Organism: Oryx dammah; assembly: GCF_014754425.2. Classification (NCBI taxonomy): domain Eukaryota; kingdom Metazoa; phylum Chordata; class Mammalia; order Artiodactyla; family Bovidae; genus Oryx; species Oryx dammah. The sequence goes on from NW_024070191.1 coordinate 11,528,726, forward strand.
TGTAATGGTCTATATTGCCATGAACAATTCTATAGAAATTTGAAGCCACAGCATTCAAAGAAAAATAAAAGGAATTCAATTTGGAAAAGAAGTAAAACGTCACTGAAAATGACATGATACTCTACATAGAAAATCCTAAAGATGCTACTGGAGAACTACTAGAGCTCATCAATGAATTTGGTAAAGTTGCAGAGTCAGACATGACTGAAGCAACATAGCAGCAGCAGCAGGATATACATACACAGAAATCTGTTGCATTCCTGTATACTAACAAAATCAGAAGGAGATTAAGGAAATAATCTCATTTATCATCACATTAGAAAAATAAAATCAGTAGGAATAAACCTATGTAAGGAGGCAAAATAACTGTACTCCAAAAACTATAAGATGGGATATAAGAAATTGAAGACACAAAAAAATGTGGTCAAGGATTGGAAGAATCAATATTGTAACAATGACCATACTACTGAAGATAATCTACAGAGTCAATGTAATCCCTATAAAATTACCCATGGCATTTTTCACAGAGCTGAAAAAAAAAAAAAAAACATTTTAAAACTTCTATGGAAACACAAAAGACACTAAATACCCAAAATAATCTTGAGAAGAATGAAGCCAGAGAAGCCATGTTCTTTGACTTCAGGCTATAGTGCAAAGCTGTGAAGTAAAGCAGATTACTACAAAGCTACAGTAATCAAAAGAACATAATAATGGCACATAAGCAGATTGTAGATCAGTGGAACAAAATAGAGAGCTAAGAAATAAACTCACACATTTAGAGTCAGTTAATCTATGATAAAGGAAGGAAAAGTATACAGTGGAGAAAAGACAGTCTCTTCGATATGTACTGCTGGGAAAACTGGACAGCTACAAGTAAAAGAATGGAAGTGGAGCATTATCTAACACTGTTTACAAAAATCAACAAATAAACTTGAAATGGATTAAAGAATTAAATGTAAGAAGAGATCATGGAAAACATGTATAGGAAAATATAGCCAGTATACACTTTGACATAAATGGCGGAAATATTTTTTTTTAATCTCCTAAAGTAATGGAAACAAAAGCAAAATTAGACAAATGGGACCTAGTAAAACTTGAACACTTTTCTACAGCAAAGGAAACCATAATCAAAATGGAAAAAAGCAATCCAAAGAATGGGAGAAAATATTTGCAAACCATATGTACAAGGGAATAATTTCCAAAATATACAAATGGCTCATATGACTTAATAGAAAAAAAATTAAAAATAGGCTTAAGACCTAAATATACATTTCTCCAAAGAAGACATAAAGATGAGCAACAGGCAGGTTAAAAGATGTTCAATATCAGATCAGTATAACTAATTATTCAGTTCAGTTCAGTTCAGTCACTGAGTCGTGTCCAACTATTTGCGACCCCATGAATCGCAGCACGCCAGGCCTCCCTGTCCATCACCATCTCCTGGAGTTCACTCAAACTCACGTCCATCGAGTCAGTGATGCCATCCAGCCATCTCATCCTCTGTCGTCCCCTTTTCCTCCTGCCCCCAATCCTTCCCAGCATCAGTCTTTTCCAGTGAGTCAACTCTTAGCATGAAGAGGCCAAAGTACTGGAGTTTCAACTTTAGCATCATTCCTTCCAAAGAACACCCAGGGCAGATCTCCTTTAGAATGGACTGGTTGGATATCCTTGCAGTCCAAGGAACTCTCAAGAGTCTTCACACCACAGTTCAAAAGCATCAGTTCTTCCATGCTTAGCTTTCTTCACAGTCCAACTCTTGCATCGATACATGACCACTGAAAAAACCATAGCCTTGACTAGATAGACCTTTGTTGGCAAAGTAATGTCTCTGCTTTTGAATATGCTATCTAGGTTGGTCATAACTTTTCTTCCAAGGAGTAAGCGGGCTGCAATCACCATCTGCAGTGATTTTGGAGGCCAAAAAAATAAAGTCTGACATCTATTTCCCATGAAGTGATGGGACCAGATGCCATGATCTTCATTTTCTGAATGTTGAGCTTTAAGCCAACTTTTTCACTCTCCACTTTCACTTTCATCAAGAGGCTTTTTACTTCCTCTTCACTTTCTGCCACAAGGGTGGTGTCATCTGCATATCTGAGGTTATTGATATTTCTCCCAGCAATCTTGATTCCAGCTTGTGCTTCTTCCAGCACAAGCTGGAAGTTATGGCTATGATATACACTGCATATAAGTTAAATAAGCAGGGTGACAATATACAGCCTTGACGTACTCCTTTTCCTATTTGGAACCAGTTTGTTGTTCCATGTCCAGTTCTAACTGTTGCTTCCTGACCTGCATATAGGTTTCTCAAGAGGCAGGTCAGGTGCTCTGGTATTCCCATCTCTTTAGGAATTTTCCACAGTTATTGTAATCCACACAGTCAAAGGCTTTGGTATACTCAATAAAGCAGAAATAGATGTTCTTCTGGAACTCTCTTGCTTTTCCCATGATCCAGCAGATGCTGACAATTTGATCTCTGGTTCCTCTGCCTTTTCTAAAACCAGCTTGAACATCTGGAGGTTCATGGTTCGCGTATTGCTGAAGCCTGGCTTGGAGAATTTTGAGCATTACTTTACTAGCGCATGAGATGAGTGCAATTGTGTGGTAGTTTGAGCATTCTTTGGCATTGCCTTTCTTTGGGTTTGGCATGAAAACGGACCTTTTCCAGTCCTGTGGCCACTGCTGAGTTTTCCAAATTTGCTGGCATATTGAGTGCAGCACTTTCACAGCATCATCTTTCAGAATTTGAAATAGCTCAACTGGAATTCCATCACTTCCACTAGCTTTGTTCGTAGCGATGCTTTCTAAGGCCCACTTGACTTCACATTCCAGGATGTCTGGCTCTAGGTTAGTGATCACACCATCATGATTATCTTGGTCATGAAGATCTTTTTTGTACAGTTCTTCTGTGTATTCTTGCCACCTCTTCTTAATATCTTCTGCTTCTGTTAGGCCCATAGCATTTCTGTCCTTTATTGAGCCCATCTTTGCATGAAGTGTTCCCTTGGTATCTCTAATTTTCTTGAAGAGATCTCTAGTCTTTCCCATTCTGTTGTTTTCCTCTATTTCTTTGCATTGATCACTGAAGAAGGCTTTCTTATCTCTTCTTGCTATTCTTTGGAACTCTGCATTCAGATGCTTATATCTTTCCTTTTCTCCTTTGCTTTTCACTTCTCTTCTTTTCACAGCTATTTGTAAGGCCTCCCCAGACAGCCATTTTGCTTTTTGCATTTCTTTTCCATCTGCATGGTCTTGCTCCTTGTCTCCTGTACAATGTCACGAACCTTCATCCATAGTTCATCAGGCACTCTATCTATCAGATCTAGTCCCTTAAATCTATTTCTCACTTCCACTGTATAATCATAAGGGATTTGATTTAGGTCACACCTGAATGGTCTAGTGGTTTTCCCTACTTTCTTCAATCTAAGCCTGAATTTGGCAATAAGGAGCTCATGATCTGAGCCACAGTCAGCTCCCTGTCTTGTTTTTGCTAACTGTATAGAGCTTTCTCCATCTTTGGCTGCAAAGAATATAATCAATCTGATGTTTTGGTGTTGTTCTATGAAGATATACAAGACCTTTTAGAACTAACACCAAAAAAAGATTTCCTTTTCATTATAGGGGACTGGAATGCAAAAGTAGGAAGTCAAGAAACACCTGGGGTAACAGGCAAATTTGGCCTTGGAATATGGAATGAAGCAGGGCAAAGGTTCATAGAATTTTGCCAAGAGAATGCACTGGTCATAGCAAACACCCTCGTCCAACAACACAAGAGAAAACTCTACACATGGACATCACCATATGGTCAACATCGAAATCACTAATCGTTAGAGAAACACAAATCAAAACTTCAATTAAGTGACCTTGTGCTTTGAGCATGGATACTTCTTTTTGCTCAGATCATGAACAACGTAGCACCTTAGCTACACTATCCTCAACCCACAAGGTTAGAAATCAAAGAACCTATAACAGACCCGAGGCCCATAGGCTCATGTGAGGGGAGGATTCCTTCTATGATAAACACAATAGGAACTGTCTTTGGATTAAGCACTTACAATTTGAGTCCTCTGTTAGACCCTGGACATGCATTTTCATTTGTCTAGGAAGAACCTCTGAAGATAAAGTTACTCCGTGTCATGCAAACCCATCTTGGAATCTAGAACTTGTGTTCTTTCTATGGCACTGTTTGTTAATAAGGACCTGTCCAGCTGGGTGCCAAGTCAATGGGGCCATCTCCTCCTTTGCCTACACCTGGAGAGGGGGCAGAAAAAGGGGAACTCCCTTACACTATCTATGGGAATGAAAACTAGTACAGCCACTATGGAGAAGTGTACACAGGTTCCTTAAAAAATTAAAAATGGAACTACCCTTTGACCCAGCAATCCTATTCTTGAGCATATATCTGGAGAAAACCATAATTAGAAAATGTACATGCAAACTAACATTCATGGAAGCACAATTTATTGAGTTGGCCCCAAAATTTGATTTTTCTATCACATGTTACAGAAAAATCCAAATGTACTTTTTGCCCAGTGTACTGTAGCCAGGACAAGAGAGCAACCTAAATGTCCATCAACAGAGGAATGGATAAAGATATGGTACATATGTTCAATGGAATATTACTCAGCCTTAGACGATGAACTAATGTCATTTGCAGCAACACGGATGGACCTAGAGACTTTCAAATTGAGTGAAGACAGACAAAGAACATGTCTTATGATATCCCTTATACATGGATTCTAAAAATTGTACACATGCATTTGTTTACAAAACCGAAATAGAGTTACAGACTTGGAAAACAAGTGGGGAGGAATAAATTGGAAGATTGGAATTGACACATATATACTTCTAACTAGGGAGAATCCACCTCCAATGAGGAAGACCTGGGTTTGATCCCTGGGTTGGGAAGATCCCCTGAAGAAGGGAAAGGCTACCCACTCCAGTATTCTGGTCTGGAGAATCCCATGGACAATATAGTCCATGGGGTCACAGCGATTTTGACACAACTGAGTGACTTTCACCTCACTTCACTTCACACTACTATATATAAAATAGGTAACTAATAAGGACCTACTGTATAGCACAGAGATCTCTATTTAATACTTTGTAAAGACTTACATGGGGGAGGGGAACAACTAAAAAAGAGTGGATATATGTGTAACTGATTCACTTTGCTGTACACCTGAAACTAACACAGCATCATAAATCAAATATGTCCCAACATTTTTTTTTTAATAAAGAGCTAGTGAAGACTAATGGAGAAGGAAATGGCAACCCACTCCAATGTTCTTGCCTGGAGAATCCCAGGGATGGGGGAGCCTGGTGGGCTGCCATCTCTGGGGTCGCACAGAGTCGGACACGACTAAAGTGACTTAGCAGCAGCAGCAGTGACGACTAAAGACTGTTTACAAGGAGAAGAAAACCCAGTAGAGATAATATAAAATAATAATAATGAAAAAATGTTGGGCAATGATCTCCATGATAGAATTTTATCAGTGTTGAGGAATCATCAGGCCACATGAAGAACAAGAATGACTTGATGCTGATAATGAGAGACATCATGAGAACCAAGAGGGGTCAGATCACACCATGTGCCTGCAACATCTCTGAGGATATATTTTTAAGAAACTCACCACAAATAAGTGCTGTGCTTGGGAAGAGATCTTTTCCAAGGAGAAAATCAAACTTGAGAAAAACACGGTGTCTAATGGGACCTGTTTGACAAAAATATTGAGAAAGAATTGTTTTCAATTTAAAAACAAGTGTAAGATATGAACCCCCCCAAAACACACAGGGGTGTTAGTGACAATCACAACTGGTTCTATTGTGCTCCGCTTTATTGTGCTTCACAGCTACTACATTTTTAAACAAATTAAACATGTGTGGCAATGCTGCACTGAGCGTCTGTTGGCACCATTTTGTCAAGAAAATTCACTGATCATAGCAATTCATTGCTCATTTTTGATCTCTGTGTCACATTTAGCAATTCTCACACTTTCAAGTTTTTCATTATGATGATATTTGTTATGGTGATTAGTGGTCTTTAATGTTACTATTGCACAAAAGATAGCTACTTGCTGAAGACTCAGATGTTGGTGAGCATTTTTCAGCAATAAAGTAGTTTTTATTAAATTTATATAATATTATATAGGTTACTGGTGCACAATGTAGTGATTCAAATTTCAACGTTATATTCCATTTATAGGTATTATAAAACACTGGCTGTATTGATCATGCTTTATAATATATCCTTGTAACTGATTTTATACCTAATGGTTTGTCCCCTCCTTCTCTCTCCCCACTGATAGCTACGAGTTGGTTCTCTATATCTGTTAGTTGGCTTCTTTCTTTATTATATTCCCTAGTTTGTTGTATTTTTTTAGACTCCACAAGTAAATATCATACAGTATTTATCTTTGTCTGACATTTCACTAAGCTTAGTGGGTATGAAATATATATTAAATTGGAGTATAATTGCTTTACAATCATATGTTAGTTTCTGCTGCACAATGAAGTGAGTCAGCTGTAGGTACATATATAGACCCCTCCCTTTTGTGCTTCCCCCCCACCTCCCCACCATCCCACCCCTCGAAGCCCAGCACAGAGCACAAGCTGAGCTCCCTGGGCTCTACAGTAGCTCCCCACTAGCTAGCTATTTCACACACGGCTGTACACATATGTCAACGCTACCCTCCCCTGCCCCACTGTGTCTGCAAGTCCATTCTCTCTGTCTATGTCTCTATCCTTGCCCTCAAAAAGGTTCATCTGTACCATTTTTTTTAGATTTCACATATATGTATTAATATACAATATTTGTTTTTGCCTTTCTGACTTACCTCACTTTACATGACAGATTCTAGGTCCATCCACATCACTACAAATGACCCAGTTTTGTTCCTTTTTATGGCTGAGGAATATTGTATTATGCATATGTACCATATTTTTAGTTTTTAATGCAGGCATATACATTGTTTTTTAGACATAATGCTAGTGCACACTCAGTAGACTACAGTCCAATGTAACGGTTCTATGAAGGCCTACAAGACCTTCAAGAACTAACACCCAAAAAAGATATCCTTTTCATCATAGGGGACTGGAGTGCAAAAGTAGGAGGTCAAGCGATACCTAGAATAACAGGCAAATTTGGCCTTGGAATACAAAATGAAGCAGGTCAAAGGCTAATAGAGTTTTGTCAAGAAAATTCACTGGTCATAGCAAACACCCTCTTCCAACAACACAAGAGAAGACTCTACCCAAGGACATCGCCAGATGGTCAACACCGAAATCAGATTGATTATATTCTTTGCAGCCAAAGATGGAGAAGCTCTATACAGTCAGCAAAAACAAGACCAGGAGCTGACTGTGGCTTAGATCATGAACTCCTTATTGCCAAATTCAGACTTAAATTGAAGAAGGTAGGGAAAACCACTAGACCATTCAGGTATGACCTTAAAAAATCCCTTACAATTAAAAATGGAAGTGACAAATAGGTTCAAGGGATTAGATCTGACAGACGGAGAGCTTGAAGAACTATCGACAGAGGTCCATAACATTGCACAGGGAGCAGTGATCAAGACCATCCCCAAGAAAAAGAAATGCAAAAGGCAAAATGGTTGTGTGAGGAGGACTTACAAATAGCTGAGAAAAGAAGAGAAGCGAAAGGCAAAGGAGAAAAGGAAAGATATACCCCCTCTGAATGCAGAGTTTCAAAGACTAGAAAGGAAAGAAAAGAAAGCCTTTCTCAGTAATCAATATATGCACTAGGAAACCTAAAGATTTCTATGAGTCACATTTATTGAGACATTGCTTTCTTTGGCTGGTCTGGAACCAAATCCACAAAAACTCCGAGGTCTCCCTGTGTTCTGATTGTTTCAACCAGTATGAGCTGGACATCTATTCTATTCAGACACTGAAGAGGCAAGACAAGTAAAGCAATCTCTTCCAAAATACTTGTAGTCTAGCGAGCAGAGTGGGACAGAGAAGATGACGGTGCATCAGTTGACAGAACTGGATTAGAAGTTCACCCAAGGAGCTCTGGGGGCATAGGGCATCCAAAAAGGACCAAACAGCTCTTTTCAAAAGGGAGTAACACTTGGTTGACTCTGAAGAACTATCCACTGAAAGAATATCTAGCAGAGGGAATGAGTGGGTGGAAAGATGTGGCAGCAGCAAAGGTCATCTGGGAAAAGCTGGAGACTTGGAGCAGCTGCAGGAAGAGGGTGTGAGGCCGAAGGACTGGTGGGCACTCATGGGCAGGTGTTCACAACAGTCAGGCCCTTAAAGCAGGCTGAATAACCATCCGCATATCAACTGCTAAGGAGAACGCACTACATGTATAACCACAGACAGGCACGCGCACGCACGCACGCATGCGCACACACATGCACGCACACACGCGCACACGCACACGCACACGCACACACACACACAGTGGGATACTACTCAGCCCAAACAAGCGAAATGAGGATGTTTACAGGAACATGGATGCCCCTAAGAGATTATCATACTAAGTGAAGTAAGCCAGACACAGAAAGGCCAACATCATAAACTGCTTGCATGTGAAATCTGAAAAAGAAAGTACAAATGGTCTTATTTACAAAGCAGACATAAATCCATGGATATAGAAAACAAACTTATGGTTACTAAAGAGGAAAGGGGTGAAAGGGATAAATTAGGAGTTTGGGGTTTATATATATGCTATACATAAAATAGACAAACTGCAAGGACCTATTTTATAGCACAGGGAACTATAGTCAATATGTTGTCATAATTTGTCAGGGGAAATAATCTGAGAAATTATATATATATATACATAAATTGTGTGTTTATGTATATATTAATATATATATATAATATGAGTGAATCACTGTGTTGTACACCTGAAACTAACACAACATTGTAAACAACTATACTTTAATAAAAAATAATTTGATTAGGCAGAGAATAAGTATAATATTATTTTTGAAGAGAGCATAAACAGGAGAATCTAGTCCATCCTGAACCTGATATATTTTCCCTAAAATTAAAAAAAAAAAAAACTATTCCTTGATAACTATAGTCCCAAACTAGACATTATACTGTTATCAGTGTCTACTCTCTCTCTGTGAATATCCCATTCTTCTACTAATCTAATCTTCTGGACTTTTTGAAAGCAATATCTCAATAGGAGAATGCTTGATGTACAATAATGAATGTCAGGGGGTTTTTTTTGTTTGTTTTAATGTAAAGTGTTCTTATAGAAGTTAACAACCTGTTGAATAGTCGCTTTGATGTATTAGTCTGTATGAATATAAGTGGTCTTAAGAAAAAAGATCTACATAGGTAGTCTAGCTCTAAGAACTTCATACCCTTGTATTGTTATCTGTTATAAAATTTATTTATTTGAACCATCTCTACATTTGTTGTTTACTTTAGCCAGATTAAATGTCATCACTTGAAATTGCTAAAACTCAATGTAACTAGTAGTTATTTTTTATCACTTTATATGGCAAAATGTTTTCTTAAAGCATGAGCCTTTTCTAGCACATTAGCTTTTATTAGTAATAACAGTAATAAGCACTAACGCTTATTGAATGACTTCATCATGACAGACAGAGCAAGTGCTTTAAATGCGTTGCCACATTTAATCCTCATAACCATGAAGCAGGTGCTATTATTCTGCTCACTTTACAGATGAGAAAATTAAGAGTTGTTGAGGTTCAGAAACTGGATGAAGGTCATTTAGCTAGTAACTGCTTGAGCTCAGATACCAATCACATGCTGTCTCATTCCAGAATACATTATCTTCACCCTAAATTAGTTGCTTCTCATTCTAAGTGGACAGAAAAGTGCTCTCCTTGAGATTCTGCTTCAAGTGTCTTAATTCCTGTGATCAGTTTATTTAAGGTATAATCAGTATAGAGAAATTTGGAATCAAATTTAAATAACGAGCAACTGTATTTAATTAATAAAGCAGAATGATTCACTGTGAGTCAATTTATTTAGTTTCGTATAGAAAGTGACCTCTATTTGTCATCCGACCTTTTCCTTGTGTATCAACTGGGTTAATCCAGCTTTGTAACAGACGTCCCTAACGTCTTCTCAATGTAAGGAAAATTCCCTCCTCTCCCTCTTGAGTTCCTGTGGCTGGAATAACAATAAAATAGACATAAGATAGAGTAACAGGAGAGAAAGAGACAAATTTTAATTTGCACACATGGAGTTTTCATAGAAATGGGACCTAAGGAGTGGCCAAGGTAGGGAGCTTTTAACCTCTTTAGACAAAGAAACAGCAAATTTATAAGGAATTGACAAGACAATTGTTGGATTGCTTGATTAGCAAAGGATCTAAATAGAGTTTGGGGTCGGGGGAATGAATGAAAGAAGTCACAAGATGTGTTTATATAGATTTCTTAGCCTGAATTCACCATCTTCGGTGATAAGGGTATCCCTCTCCTTTCATATAGAAGTGTACCTTTCACATGCGAGACTTATTTCCTGCTTTCAGGAGTACAGAAACGAGGTTCAGAGTGTTTCTGAACCTCTTCTTTGGCCATATCTTAAGTAACTTTAATTAAAAATCATCAATATGCCATTGTGGTATATTTAAGGGCAGTTGTTCCTGAGCCCTAAAAATTCCATCGGCTAAACATGCAGTCCATGGGGTTGCAAAGAGTCGGACACGACTGACCAACTGAACTGAACGGAAACATAAGGATTAGTCCTTGTTCAGGTCCAATGCAAATTGGCACATTCTCTGTTCCATGAGTTAGTAGATGCTTGCTACCCCTGTTTGTGTGTCCACCATCTCAGAAGCCCTTGGAATCCTCCCCTGCGTCCTATGGCATTTGGCTAGATATTGAATGAAAGAAAAAATGTGGAGAGTCAGGTTGGAAGAGATCCAGCATTGGCATACATCACTTTCATCCACATACTACTGGCCAGAATTCAGATCTAAGCACGTAACAGGTAGTGTAGTTTGGCAGTGAGGCTGGCAGGAAGGTCATGGACATTAGTGAATAATTAGCCAACCAGTGCCAGACATGCCTTTATGGACCTTAAGGTATATATACTGACTGACAAATTCAGAAAGTGTTCAGATTTTCACGTGTTTACTGTTACCTAGAGTCCCTTGGGATTGGGGGCAGGAGGAGAAGGGGACGACCGAGGATGAGATGGCTAGATGGCATCACTGACTCGATGGACGTGAGTCTGAGTGAACTCCGGGAGCTGGTGATGGACAGGGAGGCCTGGCGTGCTGCGATTCACGGGGTCGCAAAGAGTCGGACACGACTGAGTGACTAAACTGAACTGAACTGAACTGAACTGAGAGTCCCTTGGACTGCAAGGAGATCCAACCAGTCCATTCTGAAGGAGATCTGCCCTGGATGTTCTTTGGAAGGAATGATGCTAAAGCTGAAACTCCAGTACTTTGGCCACCTCATGCGAAGAGTTGACTCATTGGAAAAGACTCTGATGCTGGGAGGGATTAGGGGCAGGAGGAGAAGGGGACAACAGAGGATGAGATGGCTGGATGGCATCACCAACTCGATGGACGTGCGTCTGAGTGAAGTCCGGGAGTTGGTGATGGACAGGGAGGCCTGATGTGCTGCGATTCATGGGGTCGCAAATAGTTGGACACGACTCAGTGACTGAACTGCACTGAACTGAACTAGGGGTGATTTCAGCCTCTAAGTCTGTGATCCATATTGTTGATAGTTCAGCTGATGATAATTAAATAGTGTTTTATACATTTATTTTTATTTTCTTCCTTAAAATTGTAGAACTTTCCATGCACTGTATTCTTACACTACCTGAGATTTTTTTTTTAATATTATAAGAGGCTGATGTATAGAATTTCATGCCTGATGGCTTACTAATGGGGATTTTTGTAGATTCTAATTTGTGATTATTTTCCAAATTGAATAATGTTTAGCATATCAATTTTATAACATAATTTTATGAAGATTTGACAGTTTATACACTGATTACCATTCACATACAAACATAATTGTTCTAATAGTGAGATAAGAAAGTTAAGAATCAGATTTTATTTTACTGTTTCAAGATTTACATAATTCTTTTGGATTGTATACTCTGGGCACTTTTCTCTCAACTGATTTTTAATATGTTTTCCTAGTGAAAGTTATTAATTTGTGTATAAGGAGAGCTGACATGAATACATCTATTGCTTGCTTCATCCTTCTACCCACCCCCCACCTCAATTCTTTACTTTGTTTTCATGGATTATTTGTCTTGAAGTATTGATTCATTTTTTAATAAAATTAATATGTTATTCTTTTCTCAATAGGTCATTACCTTGAGACTTCATAGCATTTTTCATTTGTTCTTCTTTCAAATTGTACATCGTCTTCAATTTTAAGTTGAGACTTTATAACTTGCAACATCTCAAGTGCATAGTATACTGAATTCAGTATAATGAGAAAATGTAACCTTTTTTACCCTATGAAAGCTCTCCAAAACTCTTTGATTTCATATAATATTACCTGTTTCCCCTATAGCCTTGATGTAAAAATTCTCATTATTAATGATGATTTAGTCATAGGTATATCTCTATTTTTTAAAATTTCACATTCTGGACTCTTTGCCCATTAACCCTTTTCATGGATATTTAAAATATGTATGTGGCCAAAATAATAATATTGGGAAAAAATAGTATCATATCTTAGACCAAGATAGACACATATTATTATTTGCTTAATGAATAAGAATTAGGAGATGATGCTCTTTTCAACTCTATTATTTTCTTCCTGGATTGAAAAAAAAAGGTCAGTGAACCCAAAACTCAGTATTTAAAAGTGACTTACAGACTAATTCCTGGGTTGATGCTTTGTTATGCCACCAGATCAAAAGTAAATAGACCTCTTTTTTGGCTTTTATATACCAGATTGTACTTATAAGAGCAACCATAGGCTGAAAAAATATTAAAATTCTTAAAGTAATTTAAAATTTTTGAAGGTACTCCCTAAAAATTGAATGTGATGTGCAAAATACACACCTCTTTAAATATTTAAATTAGAATTAAATTTTTGAAGCTAAAATTAAAGGAAAAATTCTCACTGGATCTGCAGAAGTAACAATATTAAAAGAGGGCAAAGGAACTTGTACTCTGTTGAAGCTAGTGGTGTGTATATTCCTCCAGCGATTGCTAAGGCCACCAGTACTGTTCTTCAAACAAGTCTGTGAATTTGTTCTCTTTAATGATTTCCAAAGCACCTGGGAGATGTGATTCTCCAGAGATTTTGAAGGGATTTGATTTTTCATGCCAGAGTACTATGGAGAAAGTTCAGGTATTGAAAGAGTGTATGAGAAAATCTATATGGGAGATCAATTTCACAAGTGCTTTGTAAAAGCATCAGACAAGAAGCTCACTTGACACAGAATACAGAAGTTCTATGCTCAAAATTTTTCAACACACTCGATCTTGTGGACAAAAATATAGATTTGAACTTACAAAATATGATGTCCTGTCAAAGGACTGATCGTTCCACAATTGAGTTCAACAATCAATTCCAAGAGGCTTGTAAAACCCACCACGGATGTGATCCCTGAACAAGAATAAACAGTTCATCCACGGCTCTGCCAAGATATGAATTTGGAGCGTGACATGGGTAATAAATTAGTATATGAACGATTCAGTGCAGGATTATAAACTATTATCCAAGCACTTATGAATACTCTCTTTCATAAACCGTTCTATAATCCAAGCAGACAGTTCTCTGTCAGCCTAAATGGATGCATTTAGGGTATAATAGGTATGCGTGGGAGGGCCCCTCTAGATCATCTGGTGGCATGGATGCCTGTGTGATGAGGAAATAACATTTATCAATAGTCAGTGTTCTGCAGAGAACATGGAAACACTTGGCAACTTTCCAAATGCATAAGAGAGCGGATCTCGACAGCCAAGTGTATTATGCTGTGGGTCAGGCAGAGAATATTTGGGTTAATCAAATTTTATGGTTAAGTGATAACTTGCCTTCATGGACAATTTTTAAGGAATTAAAATACAATAAAATACAATTTATGAAAAAAATAGTCTAACCATGACTTAAAGAGTTGATCATTCAAAGCATTTGGGGAACGTACAAAGCGTTAGGGATATAATGATGAACCTTGACTATCATTTTACTGAAACTGTACAGGCTACTTGAACTTTCTGGTAGATGGCACAGTGAATCACCCAAACTTTGTTCCCCTTCTGTCCCTGATATTTCAGAGGGTCGAAATGAAGGCTTTACTTTAAGCATTTGGTTACTTTTCACATTAAAGAAGTAATCTATTTCAGTTGTTCAGTCGCTGAATCGTGTCCAACTATTTGCAGCCCCAGGGACTGCAGCATGCCAGCTTCACCTGTCCTTCACTATCTCCCAGGGTTTGCTCAAATTCATTCCGCTGAGTTGGTGATGCTATCTAACCATCTCATCCTCAGCGGCCCCTTTCTCCTTTTACTTTCAATCTTTCCCAACATCAGGGTCTTGTCCAGTGAGTTGGCTCTTCACATCAAGTTGCCAAAGCATTGGACCTTCAGCTGCAGCATCAATCCTTCCAATGAAAATCAGGGTTTATTTCTTTTGGGATTTACTGGTTTGATATCCTTGCAGTCCAAAGGATTCTCCAGAGTCTTCTCTAGCACCACAATTCAAAAGCATCAATTTTTCGGTGCTTTCTTTATGGTCTAACTCCCACATCTGCACGTGACATATACTTTTTTACATATACATATATTTATATACAGAAAATAGTAAATATTTTTCTATGAGATTTTAACATAGGTGACAGCATGTAGTCATGATTAAAAGTGTCTCTAGACTCAGAAAACCTTGGTTCAAATACTAACTCTACCAAGTACTATTTTTGTGACTCTGGGCAATATAATCAAAACGCTCCCAGTCTATGTTTTTTCATTCAAAAAATTATATTATGATAATAAGCATCCTTAATAATTTGAAGATGGAATGAGTTAGCACCATGTAAAACATTTAGAGAAGTGTCTGGCAACATTATTAATAAGTATTTCATAAATGTTAGCTAGTATATTTCATATTGGACTGTCATGGAATTGATTCTTAAATGGCAGCTTCATGCCTGGTTCATTCTATTTTGTACCTCGGTGCCCTTGTACCTGCTGTTCCTCCGCCTGGGAGCCCCATTCTCAACAATCTTCCAACCATCTTCTACTGCATTTTCAAGATGCAGCTTTGTTAATTCTTGGTTAAGCTGTCACTCTTGTCAGAGTTAATGACTAATACTCACGATAGTAGAATGTTAGTCGCTTTGTGCCCAAATTCTCCCTAATATAATTTTTTTATTATTTTAAAAGTAACTTTGTGCATGAAATATTTATTTATACAGCCATATATCAAACTGGACCGTGAGCTTCTTGTAGACCATGAGCCTGTATCATACAGAAGGCATTTACTAACCATGAGCTTCTTTGCTTGCTTAAAGGAGGAATGGACAAATATTATGACCTCTCATTTAATGAACTGAAGATTTTGAATCTTAAAAGCATGAATATATTTTTTAATGTCTTGACCTTCACTTTTAAAGGTAACAATGATATATGTTATATTTCAGTTTTAGTGGGGATAGGATTGTTGTTTTCTTTACTTTAGTTAATTTTAAAATTATGTATACCCATGGAGGAAATTCAAACATATGGGATGATGTACAGTGAAAGTAGAATGTTTCCTTCACCCGTGTGCCCGCCTATAGTCCCCCTTCCCAGACTTATTCTCCATGTTCAAGTTTATATGTGCATGTGTGTCTGTCTTTATACAAATGGAAACTAGGGAACATATTATGTTTGACCTTTGTGTTTTTGCTTTTTAATGATTTGGTGTTTAATTGGAACTTTTCCATATGAGCAGTATAGTAGACCCACATCAGTTTGGTAACAGCTGCATGATATTCTATCCCATAAGGATCCATGTCGCAGAGGGAGGGTCCTCTGATACAGGAGCCGCTGAGGAAGGCACTGTATTTCCGCTCTGGCTGCTTCGCTCAGTAGTATCCACTGAGATGTCAGGATGTGGGAGGCGGCGTGGCTTGAAGGCTCAGGATGGTAACAAGGGAGGGAGGAGGAAATTGTTATTTCCTATAACTTAGTAATTGTTTTCCTTCATAAAAAAATTTAGTATGTATTTTATGCAAGCTGTACACATATAGTTCAAAGAGGATTTTGCACATCCTGGGTAATCCAAAAGCTTTCATGGTATGATATGCAAATTGAAATTGAGTAGCTATCACATTTTTTAGGGTGAGTAGTGAGATTTTTCTTTTCTGATTATATAATTTGAACATAGGAAAGTCAAAAGCAAAAAAAAATTGTTAAGTATAATTAATGATATAGGCAACAGAGAAAACCAAAATTAACCTTTTAACACACATTCTTGCTTCACCTAGTATAATGCCATAAATTATCTCTATGGTGTTATATACATATATATGTAAATAAATTATATATATATATATAAACAACATCAATTTGGCATTCGAGAAATGTGCTGTTATTCCCTTAGGCATTTTGCACATAACCAACTTTACAGCCAACCATTGGACTTTTTATTTCTGATTTTTGCTATTATTAGTAACAGTGTCATGAATATGTATCTTTTATTACTCTCAGATAAATTCTTTAAAAGTGGAATTTCTGGTTCCAAGAGTGAGAGCAGGGTTCAGCTTTTTGATACATATTGTCAAGCAACCACCTAAGGAGAGGACAGGTGTGAGAGAAGATATGCATTTCCCTGAATTCCTTCTAATGGTGGATATTTTGCTTTTGTTTTTTCACTTTGCCTACTTGATATGTGGTTTTTAACTTTTGTGATGCTGATCACTTTTTTAAGAATATTTATATGGTGCTTATACTAACATTTCTATATCAAACATTTAAAATATTTTGTCAGTTTCATGTTACTTAATTAGTTTCTTTGTTTTGATATATAGAATTTTAAATTTTCTTTGTAGACATATAGAGAAAACTTGCTTTTATGATTTTTACTTTGGTTTTTATGTTTAAAATGTCATCCTACCCAGAAGTTTTTAGCTTTGAAGTTGTATGTACATATAGGGCTTCCCTGGTGCCTCAGCGGTAATGAATCTGCCTGCTGATGCAGGAGACATGGGTTTGATGCCTGGATGGGGAAGATCCCCTGGAGAAGGAAATGGCAACCCACTCCTGTATTCTTGCCTGAGAAATCCAGTGGACAGAGATGTCTGGTGGGCTATAGTCCATGGGGTCACGAAGAGTCAGACACTATTTAGCAACTGAACAACAACAACAACAAATATAGTCAGATAAACACTAAATTAACTTCATTTTTCACATTTTATCTTTTCTAATCCACTGTATTAGCAAGGGAGTAGAATACAACAAGCCCCTAAAATGTAGTTGCTTAAAAGTAATAGAAACTAATTCTTTCTCACATAATATTCTTGATATAGACCAGTGATCTAAATCAGGTAAGCCATTTGGTATAGGCAGTCTTCCAGGAACCTTGTCCATCAAGTTGCTTCTCCACTTTAACTTTTTTCTCCCTTACCTGCAGACTCAAAGCTGGGTCACCAGTAAAACGGTTACTTTTCTAATCCATGCAAAAGAGACAGGGAGAGAAGGGGACACGTTTCTTCTTCTTCTCCCTCCTTTTCCTCTTTTCCTTCCTTTTCCTTTTTCTAGAAAGCCATCTAGGATTTGCACACAATATTTCATTCATGCGGTTTGGGCTGGTACTTCTTTGCATGATCACATCTGCAATGGAACCTGGGTATGCTAATCTGCTAGGGCTGCCCTAACAAAGCACCACAAATTGGGTTACTTCAACAATAGAGATGTATTGTCTCACAGTTTGAGATGCTTGAAGTCTGAGATGAAGGTTGTTGGCTGGAACGATTGCATCTGAGGCTGTGAGGGAGAAGCTGTTCCCGGTCCTCTTCTAGCTTCTTGATATCTTGCCAGCAGTCGTAGGCATTCCTGTTCCTTGGCTTGTAGAAGTGTCATCCTAATCTCAGCCTCCATCATTACATGGTGTTTTCCCTGTGTGCCTGTCTCCAGGCCCTAACTTCCCTCTCCTGTAAGGACAGGGATCATATTGGATTTGGACCCACCCTAATCACCTCATCTTCATGAATGTATCTTCAGTGATCCTGTTTCAAAGTAAGGTCACATTACAAGGCACTAAGGTAAGGACTTCAAAGTATAAATTTGAGGGTTCATAATTCAACCAAAAATACTTGGTAATATTCTCTCTGCCTTGGCAAAGGGAAAGTTAGGGGAATGTAGAACTAGGTGCCAATGGTTGACATCACAATCTTGAGCTGATTTCAACATCAGTTCAGTTCAGTCACTCAGCCGTGTCCGACTCTTTGTGACCCCATGAATCGCAAAAGGCCAGGCCTCCCTGTCCATCACCATCTCCCAGAGTTCACTCAGACTCATGTCCATTCGAGTCGGTGATGCCATCCAGCCATCTCATCCTCTGTCGTCCCCTTTTGTTCCTGCCCCCAATCCCTCCCAGCATCAGAGTCTTTTCCAATGAGTCAACTCTTCCCATGAGGTGGCCAAAGTACTGGAGTTTCAGCTTTAGCATCATTCCTTCCAAAGAACATCCAGGGCTGATCTCCTTTAGAATGGACTGGTTGGATCTCCTTGCAGTCCAAGGGACTCTCAAGAGTCTTCTCCAACACCACAGTTCAAAAGCATCAATTCTTTGGCGCTCAGCTTTCTTCACAGTCCAACTCTCACATCCATACATGACCACAGGAAAAACCATATATGCCTTGACTAGACAGACCTTAGTTGGCAAAGTAATGTCTCTGCTTTTGAATATGCTATCTAGGTTGGTCATAACTTTCCTTCCAAGGAGTAAGAGTCTTTTCATTTCATGGCTGCAGTCACCATCTGCAGTGATTTTGGAGCCCCCCAAAATAAAGTCTGACACTGTTTCCACTGTTTCCCCGTCTATTTCCCATGAAGTGATGGGACCAGATGCCATGATCTTCATTTTCTGAATGTTGAGCTTTAAGCCAACTTTTTCACTCTCCACTTTCACTTTCATCAAGAGGCTCTTTAGTTCCTCTTCACTTTCTGCCATAAGGGTGGTGTCATCTGCAGATCTGAGGTTACTGATATTTCTCCTGGCAATCTTGATTCCAGCTTGTGCTTCTTCCAGCCCAGCGTTTCTCATGATATACTCTGCATATAAGTTAAATAAGCAGAGTGACAATCTACAGTCTTGACGTACTCCTTTTCCTATTTGGAACCAGTCTGTTGTTCCATGTCCAGTTCTAACTGTTGCTTCCTGACCTGCATATAGGTTTCTCAAGAGGCAGGTGAGGTGCTCTGGTATTCCCATCTCTATCAGAATTTTCCACGGTTTATTGTGATCCACACAGTCAAAGGCTTTGGCATAGTCAATAAAGCAGAAATAGATGTTTTTCTGGAACTCTCTTGCTTTTTTGATGATCCAGCGGATGTTGGCAATTTGATCTCTGGTTCCTCTGCCTTTTCTAAAACCACCTTGAACATCTGGAGGTTCACAGTTCACATAATGCTGAAGCCTGGCTTGAAGAATTTTGAGCATTACTTTACTAGCATGTGAGATGAGTGCAATTGTGTGGTAGTTTGAGCATTCTTTGGCATTGCCTTTCTTTGGGATTGGAATGAAAACTGACCTTTTCCAGTCCTGTGGCCACTGCTGAGTTTTCCAAATTTGCTGGCATATTGAGTGCAGCACTTTCACAGCATCATCTTTCAGGATTTGAAACAGCTCAACTGGAATTCCATCACCTCCACTAGCTTTGTTTGTAGTGATGCTTTCTAAGGCCCACTTGACTTCACATTTCAGGATGTCTGGCTCTAGGTGAGTGATCATACCATCGTGATTATCTTGGTCATGAAGATCTTTTTTGTATAGTTCTTCTGTGTATTCTTTCCACCTCTTCTTAATATCTTCTGCTTCTGTTAGGTCCATACCATTTCTGTCCTTTATCGAGCCCATCTTTGCATGAAATATTCCCTTGTTATCTCTAATTTTCTTGAAGTGATCTCTAGTCTTTCTCATAAATTTGTTTTTATTCAATGCTTAAACCAATTTCCTAGTATCATTTAATAACCCCCAGTTTTCTCACTATAGCATCTTTGCTGTATTCAAAGCAAGACCCAAGGTCTTAAACACCGTGTGATCTCCTTTATGTCTAATATTTCAACTATGGGCTTCCCAGATAGCGCTAGTGGTAAAGAACCCACCTGCCAGTGCTGGAGACAGGAAGTTTGATTCCTTGGTCGGGAAGATTCCCTGGGGCAGGGCATGACAACCCATTCCAGTATTCCTGCCTGGAGAATCCCCATGGACAGAGGAACCTGGCAGGCTACAGTCCACAGGGTAGCAAAGAGTCAGACACAACTAAAGCAACTGAGCATGCATGCACACATGCTCAGCTATAAAATAAGACCAACTGTAGAGTATGGTGACTATAGCTAACCACACTTTATTGTATATTTGAAAATTGCAAAGAGAGTAGATCTTAAAATTTCTTATCATAGGCAAAGAAATTGGAGATGATGAAGGTTTTTAACTCACCCGATTGTGGTAATAATTTTGCAGTATGTACCTATATCAAATCATTATGTTGTATACCTAACACTAATAGACTTGTTATATTATCAATTCTGTCTTGATAAAACTGGGGGAAAATGAGACTAATCCTATCTTACTTCCTGTAGTTTATATTCTGGGCTGTTGATATTTTCTAATAGGCATTGGCACCACACAATTTTTGTATACTGTAACTTTATAATATAGATAAAATATTTTAAATAGTTTAGGATAAATTGGGTCATTCATTATATTATTGCTAACACAACATTTAGGAGTTGCTAAACTCACTGCTGACTTGCAAAATGGACATTATTTTTTTCTCTATTTAAAGGATTAAGATAATGAAACACAGAAAGAGGTTGAGAGACTTGCCTAAAGTCACAGAACTGTTGAACAAGTAGCAGATTGAAATCTAGGTTCATGAAATTTCAGGATCTGAGATTTTAGATGCCATGTGATATACTCACATCTAATGGATTCAAGTATAAAAAGAGATTGACACTATGTATGTACAAGTTTTTTATTAAACAATGTGTGTGTGTGTATATATATATGCACATATATATACAATGTGTATACATTAAGTATATATGGAAGAACTGTACAAAAAAGATCTTCACGACCCAGATAATCATGATGATGTGATCACTAATCTAGAGCCAGACATCTTGGAAAGTGAAGTCAGGTGGGCCTTAAGCATCACTACAAACAAAGCTAGTGGAGGTGATGGCATTCCAGTTGAGCTGTTTCAAATCCTGAAAGATGATGCTGTGAAAGTGCTGCACTCAATATGCCAGCAAATTTGGAAAACTCAGCAGTGGCCATAGGACTGGAAAAGGTCAGTTTTCATTCCAATCCCAAAGAAAGGCAATGCCAAAGAATGCTCAAACTACTGCACAGTTGCACTCATCTCACATGCTAGTAAAGTAATGCTCAAAATTCTTCAAGCCAGGCTTCAGCAATACGTGAACCATGAACTCCCTGATGTGAAAGCTGGCTTTAGAAAAGGAAGAGAAACCAGAGATCAACTTGCCAACATCTGCTGGATCATGGAAAAAGCAAAAGAGTTCCAGAAAAACATCTATTTCTGTTTTATTGACTATGCCAAAGCCTTTGACTGTGTGGCTCACAATAAACTGTGGACTATTCTGAAAGAGATGGGAATACCAGACCACCTAACCTGCCTCTTGAGAAATCTGTATGCAGGTCAGGAAGCAACAGTTAGAACTGGACATGGAACAACAGACTGGTTCCAAATAGGAAAAGGAGTACGTCAAGGCTGTATATTGTCACCCTGCTTATTTAACTTATACGCAGAGTATATCATGAGAAACACTGGACTGGAAGAAACACAAGCTGGAAACAAGATTGCCAGGAGAAATATCAATAACCTCAGATCTGCAGATGACACCACCCTTATGGCAGAAAGTGAAGAGGAGCTAAAAAGCCTCTTGATGAAAGTGAAAGAAGAGAATGAAAAAGTTGGCTTAGAGCTCAACATTCAGAAAATGAAGATCATGGCATCTGGTCCCATCACTTCATGGGAAATGGATGGGGAAACAGTGGAAACAGTGTCAGACTTTATTTTGGGGGGCTCCAAAATCACTGCAGATGGTGACTGCAGCCATGAAATGAAAAGACTCTTACTCCTTGGAAGGAAAGTTATGACCAACCTAGATAGCATATTCAAAAGCAGAGACGTTACTTTGCCAACTAAGGTCTGTCTAGTCAAGGCTATGGTTTTTCCTGTGGTCATGTATGGATGTGAGAGTTGGACTGTGAAGAAAGCTGAGCGCCAAAGAATTGATGCTTTTGAACTGTGGTGTTGGAGAAGACTCTTGAGAGTCCCTTGGACTGCAAGGAGATCCAACCAGTCCATTCCTTC